>NC_057800.1:368059997-368381359 GCF_018294505.1 Triticum aestivum | reverse complement strand
TCGACGTCTTCCTTCCTTTGCCTTGGTTGCTCCTTGGCTTGAGCAAGCTCTCCCCTGAGGGTTTCCACCGCGGCGACACCATTTGTACAGATACGCACATTGCAGCTCTTGAATTTCCACAAAAAAAAACACGGACATAAATAGGCATACAGTAAGATGTATCTTATACCTTGCGCCTGGTCAAGTCGTGTGTTAACAAGGACTAGGTACTCCTCGGCTTCTTCCAGTTTCCGCTTGAGTTCAGAAACTTCTGTAGACTGGGCAGTCGCCGCTAACAGCGAAGACTGTTTTAATCTCAATAAAACACTATGTTACCACCTGATAATTGATTATTGATCCTCTACTCGCTTTTCTTTCAAAAACCGAATAGAGTCTCAGGGCTACTATCTATGTATAGGCATGTAGTTCACAAAAATGATCAAAAACATTACATTGCGTACCTCGAATCCTGCTAGCAGGCTGGAGAAGGCTTCATTCAGCCCGCTCTTGGCGGACTAAAGCTTCTCAGACACCGTGCCCATCAGGATGCGGTGTTGGGTGTGACATATGCCAATGGATGGCTTATCATGGTGGGAGCGAGTAGAACGTCGCCGATGCCTGAAAGCGGGATAAGGCGTAGACACGAACGTCGGCGTACTTTACCCAGGTTCAGGGCTCTCCTAGGAGATAACACCCCTAGTCATGCTCTGCGGGGTCTCCGCATGATCACTAAAGCACTAATGAGTACACTGGTGCTCCTCGAGCTGTATGCTAGAGGTAGAAGAAGGCAAGGCTTGCTTTCTCTTCCCCTAGGTGTGAGTCTAATTCTAACAGGTTCCAACCCTTTGCATGGGTGCCCTGGGGGGTTTATATAGGCCTACCCCCAGGGGTACAATGTTAATCTGGCCGGGTGTGGGACACGGCTATCAGTCTCTCTGGTCGCTGGCTTCTCGGCCGACTGCTGGGGCCCGACGGCTGGTCTGGTATGGAGCCGACAAGCCACCTCCGCCGCTCGCGGGTCTTGCCGGTTGCGGATTACGGTTGCCGTGATGCTAATGATGCTTGCTTGGTTAGGGGAGCGTGGCTACAGTCCCGCCGCCTGGTGGGAGGTCACTGTAGCCACCCCGCATCTTATCTGGTTAATGGTGCGTGGGGCCCCGAGGAAGGAACGAGCCGACTGCTGGGAGCCGGCTTCCCTCGGGTCCGACTGGTGAGGCACCCGCCGTCTTCCGAGCTCTCGCTGACCGGCAGGGCCCATCGTCCTCGGGCCGTACCGAGAAGCAGTTGTGGGAACAGGGCTTCGCCTATCAGGAGTGATGTCAGGGGCGGAGTGGCAATAGTGCTGCGCCAGGCGGAGATCTCCGCCGGTACGGAGCACTCTGGCCACGCCCGGCTTTTGGATATGGGGGGATGGGCTACACTGCAGCCACTCCCTGTCCTGTCTTCTTAATGGGGGGCGTAGACTTTGAGGGCGCCATGGGCCGACTGCTAGGAGCCGGCCTCTCTAGAGGCCATCTGCTAGGAGTCGGCCTGTCTTGGAGCCGCCTTCTCGAGCATGACCGCCTTCCGGGAGTCGGCCAATTGGCCAGCCGGTCGCCAGGAGGCGGAGCTCTACCTTGACGTCTTGAGTGGCACAGCCGGCCCCGATGTCTTGAAAGGTTCGGGGGCTCGGGTTAGGCTACCCGTGGCCCATTACTCCAACAGTAGTCCCCGAAGCTGGTGAGGCACCGCGGCTGATGAGCCAAGGAGCCTCAACAGTTTCCTCCTCCGGGTGCTTTGAAGGAAGCCTCGTCCGACTCATGCGAAGCCGGTAGATGGGAGTCAGATACGTCCAGTCGGATCTTTCTGGAATTTTGAATACAACAGCGGGAACCAGGTGGCGTGCTAGCTAAGCTTGTCAGTTCACCGCCTATCATGGGGACGCCACGTGGTGCCAGCTAGCCGAGCCAGCCTGCAAGCCCACGAGCGTGATGGGACGCGTCCCTAGGCTGGGCCCGCCACCACCGGGCCTCGGAGCGCGAGCGGATCCGCTGCGGCCGAGGCGGGCGGTTGTGCTTCCCCGCGGAGTTACTGCACGCAGTAACCCGTGCGAAAAAGGTGGGGGTGTGGGGTCGTGGGCATAGTTAATCCCACACCCTCTCCCTCGGCTTCATAGCCCGTAGGCTATAAGTAGGGGAAGGGGAGGGAGCGGCGGAGCACGCGCGCCCCTCCATCCCGTCCTCGCCTCCTTCTTATTCCTCTCACCACAGTGCCCCCGAGCCACGCCGGAGCGCTGCCATAGTTCATCCTCGTCGAGCTCGTCCGCCCGAGCCCTCCTTGCTCCGCCCATTCCCAGCCCCCTCGCTGCGTCCTCTCTTCGTCAAGCTATCCATGGCGTGCGAGCGAGGAGGAGACTGGGATGGGTCCAACGTCAATGAGGACCACATTACTTTCCTCTGCGAGATGCGGCGTCTTCCCGGCGCGGGCCTCGTGAAGGCATGCGTGCCGCCGGAGGGGGAGATCTCGCTGGCGCTAGGAGAAGGCGAATGGGTCGTCTTCCGTTCGCACTTCATCCGCGGCTTCGGCCTGCTGGCGAGTGGCTTCCTCCGCTCATTTCTCGAGTTCTACCACCTCCAGCCTCATCACATCACACCCAACACCGTGATGCTCCTGGCCGCCTTTGTCAAGATGTGCGAAGGATACCAGGGCATCCTCCCCACCATCAAGCTGTGGGGAGCTTTCTTCTACACCAAACTGGGCACCTCTGTCCGGGAGGTGGCTGCCCAGTGTGGCGCCTTCGTCGCGGTTCGCCGACTGTCGCCGACGAACGCCTTCCCCACCATCAATCTGCCACAGTCAGTCAAGATGTGGCAGCAATCCTACTTCTACGTGGAGAACATGGACTTGGCCGCCGACTTCATCAACCTGCCGGCCTATGTAGCCGGCCCGCCTGCCGAGCCCCGGGCCAGCTGGGGCTACAAGGCGAAGCCGGTATCAGCAGACGGCGTCGCCGCCATCCAACGGATCCGGGAGCTGACCGAGACCGAAGGCCTCAAGGCGTCCGACTTGCTGGTCGCCTTCGTCGAGCGCCGGGTTCTCCCGCTCCAAGGTCGGCCGCACCTGATCAGCTGGATGAGCGGGCATCACGACGCGTGCGGGATGAGCACCAAGGAGATGCCGGCTGCCGAGGTCGCGTACTTGGTGAACAAGATCTCCGGCCTCAAGCTGGAGGGGTCTTGGAGCTTCGGCAAGTGGCAATATTTTTGCGCCGACCCGCCACCTGCGGTATGTTTCCCAACTCTTCTTTTTGATACTCATCTTAGACTTGGGGGCGGCCGCCTTGGGGGACACCGCGACAGGCGGCATCTACGAAGCCGGCGGCTCGGAAGAAGCTGGCATCAAGACCTGGCCTGAGGAGGACGAGGAGGAGGAAGAGCCGTGCCCTGCGCGGGGCGCCGGCAGGGCGGACGCGTGCCCCTCCGTCGAGCCGACTGCTCGAGGCGGCACACATAAGCGTAAGCAAGGCGCCGTCTTGTTCGGCAGCGCGCCGAAGAAGGCCAAGAATCCAACTGCCGCAACCAGGCGGAAAGAGGCCCCAGTGAAGGCGGCCAAGTACCAGAAGCTCCCAAAGGCACCTCCTATGGTGTCGGCGTAAGTATCTTTCCCTTGTGTTCTTCTTTCTCGTTGATTCTTTCTGAACTTCCTTTGTTTTATTTCTTGATTTTAGGGCTCCGCTCTCTCTCGAGAAGTCGGCCGCTGCATCGATCGTGGGGTCGACGGAGACTTACACCACCACCTGACTAATCAATCCGGCCGCCGACCTCTGAGAGGCGACGGAGCGAAACATGCGGAAGGTGTGCGAGGAGCGGGAAGCCGCCCGCCTGGAGAAGGCGGAGGCGGACAAGGCGGAGGCCAAAGCTGCCGATGTGGCGAAGAAGCAGGCCGAGGAAGCCGCGCACTGTTAGTCGGCGATATTCGTCACCCCCCTGAACTCGGCGCCGCCACCACCAGAGTTCGTGGCGCCAATTGGGGGAGCCGGCGACGAGCACCCGATCATGGAGAGGACGGCGGTGACGTCATCATGCCAGACGTAATCATGCCCCCGCCACCACCTTCCGAGGAGGCATGGGACAAACAGCCGGCTGACCCGCCGGCGCCACCAGCCGCAGCCGAGCTGGTGACGGGCCCGTCTCCAGAGGTCTGCACACCCTCGCGCCGTTGATTTGCAAAAGCGGCCTCGGCACCACGCCCACTGGAGACTAGCGCCACGAGCTCTTCAATCCCGGACACCGAGGCGACCAGCGCCGCGCCCACTGGGTGGGTGCGGGGTGGCTGGACGGGCCCTTTAAACAAGGCAATCCTGGACATCAAGGCCAAGCTCCGCATAGAGGCCGACGCACTCAAGCACTTCAACAATGTGTTCCTGGAGTCGCGAGCAGCCATCCGGGTATGCTTCTTGCATCTTTGTTTTTGATTCTTGCATTGCTTTGTGGGGGCGCGCCAGTGCACCCACTGGGTGTAGTCCCCGAGTTTTGGGCCGGCTGCTGAGCAGGCAGCTCGAAACTTTAATTGGCAAGCTCCGAGTACTGATTCTATCTGATATCTTTGCTGCAGGATTATCATAACCTTCATGCAGCCGCCTTCAACTCCAAAGTCCAGGAGTCGGATCAACGGGCCGTCGACTTGTCGGAGAGCTGGAGTAAGTCTTTTTCTTTCTCTAGGGGGGCGTGCTAGCGCACCCGCGGGCTGTAGTCCCCGAGATTCGGGCCGGCTGCTCAGCAGTTGGGCCGGATCTTCCTGGCAACTGGTTTTCTCTTTGTTGATTGTTGATGTCCTTTTCTTCTTCTACTTTTGTAGAGGCTAACGCCACCCTGCAGTAGCAGCTGGGTGAAGCCAACACCGCGCTGCATGCCAGGGAGGCGGACTGCAATAAGCTGGCCGAGGAGCGTGATCGGCTGGCCACGCAACTGGTGGAGCAGGCGAAGCTTCTCAAGAAGGCCGAGAAGGAGGTGGAGGACAAGGAGGCAGGTCTCCTTGCTGACTTCGAGATCGAGTGCTCTGCCTGGACAGACACGGAGGCAATGCTGATAGCCGGCTTTGGCGAGTTTGAAGACATGGTCGATGGTAATCTGCCTTCTTTACTCTTTATTCAAGCCGCCGGCTTCTGAACGAGCCGACTTCTTGTTTCTGATCTGACTCTTTGCTTTGGTGTCCGCGCAGACTTCTTCCCAGGTCACTCTGGTGCTGCCAACCAGGCTATTGAGGCTGATCGCGAAGGACGGAGGGAAGAAGGTGAGGAGCTCGCCGTCAACGCCCCTCGCACTCTTTGCGAGCAGCTCCTCAGTCTCCAGGCTCGTCTTCGGCCGACTCATCGGATGATGCGCCGCCTTCAGCGTGTCGGCGCCCAGGCGGTCGCTGCCCTGTGGCCCGATATGCCGGCTCCGCGCACACCCAGCCGGACTGCCGACTGGCTGGAGGTGGCGGCCGGCCGCCTTGAGGCATGGAAGGGCTCCTCGGCCCAGGCTGGAGCACGTCGGGCCTTGGAGTTCGTCAAGGCGTGGTACCCTGGGCTAAATCTAGCCCGGTTGACCACGTTTCGACAGCAAGCCCAGGAGGAGCTGTTGGCAGTGGAGGGTGATCTTGTCAAGCGGGTGGCGGCAATCGCCGAGTACACCAACACCGGCATCTTCATCCCGGAGCTGGCTGAGAATGGTGCTGAGGCACCACCAGAGTGGTTCGGGCTGAACCCGGAGGATGGCGAGGACTCGGCCGAGGTGATCGACTCTGGTGACGAGGGACAAGACGAAGAGGAGGAGGAAGGTGAAGAGGAGGCGCTAGAGGTTGGAGTGAACGGCCAGCCTCAACTCGACCACGCCTCCAGCAACGAGCCATGCCCGAGCGGGTCGGCTGCTGCTAAAGGCGATCAAGTGGGAACGGACCAGCCGGCCGCTCAACCAACCGGCACCACCGACTCCACCATTCAGCCGAACCCGTCTCCTGCTACATAGGCTGCAATTTTACCTTCCTTTCTTCCTGCTTATCAGTCTAGACAAACTTTGTTAACTTTGCACAATTCCACCCGGGGTGGATTTTAAACTCTCGTTGAATGTCGGCCAATGGCCTTTTGACCTGTAAATATTTTTGCCGAGTACTATCTTTCCTTGCTTCTGCTCTTTGGCTTTTTTCCTTTGCCGCCTTCCCTCGGTTGCCGTCTTGCCAGCCGAACATCTGTTCCATGGACTGTGGCTGGGTCAAGTACTTTGCCACTTTTGGGAAGGCAAGTACTTAGCCGATTAGAGTTTTCAAGCAAGTTAAGTAGGAGCCAGCCGGCCGGCTGCTTGACAGCCGGTCGGCAAGGCGGGAAGCCGACTTGGACTATGAGTATGCTTTTGGGTCCTTAGCCATTTTTCATGCAGACACCCCTTCTACCTTAACTCCTGCCGACCGAACAGTCGCTTTGTGAGCTGCGGCTTCCGGCAGGAGAGAGCTTAGGTGCCAACTCATTACTCTGGGGCGGCAACTCAGGAGGAACGCACAGGCTTACGTCGATGACATAGTGGTCAAGTCTCGCGAGGCAAGGACATTGATTCAAGACTTGGAGGAGACCTTCGAGAGCCTGCGCCAAGTGAACTTAAGGCTCAACCCGGAGAAGTGTGTGTTCGGTGTCCCCTCCGGCAAGCTGCTGGGATTCCTCGTATCCCACAAGGGGATCGAGGCAAACCCGGAAAAGGTCAAGGCTATCGAGGACATGAGCCCGCCGCAGACCCTCAAAGAGATGCAGAAGCTGGCAGGGCGGGTGACGGCGTTAGGGCGTTTCATCTCCAAGCTGGGAGAGCGCGCCTTACTATTCTTCAAGCTCATGAAGAGGAAGGGCCTGTTCGAGTGGAGCCCAGAGGCTGACCGGGCCTTCCAAGAACTCATGAAATACCTTACTAGCCCCCCAGTGATGGTGGCACCACGGCCCCTCGAGCCTCTGGTACTCTACCTTGCTGCCACCCCGTACTCCGCCAGCACGGCGTTGGTGGCGGTTCGGGAGGAGCGTCAAACCAAGGGCGTGCCCCGCCAGGCCAAGGCTGAAGAAGCGCGGGGTCAGGAAGGCGCAGCTAAGGCATCAGCAGTGGAAGGCCAAGCTTGGCAGGGTGGCATTACAGAAGCTCCAGAGGACAGTCGGGTCTCAGGGACCCTTCCACCTCAAGATATGCCCTGGTCTCCGCAGCACCCGAGCCTCGACAGCATGCCAGCCCTCGTCGAACACCCGGTGTACTTTGTCAGCACCGTACTACGGGACGCGAGAGCGCGCTACCCCATGCCCTAGAAACTCCTGCTCGCGCTCCTAGTAGCCTCGCGCAAGCTGCGACACTACTTCCAGGGCCACCCCATCAAGGGCGTCTCAGCCTACCCACTGGAAAGAATACTCAGGAGCCCTAACTCAGCCGGAAGGGTTGCAGAGTGGAACATCGAGTTGCAAGCGTTCCAGTTGGAGTTCAGCACTACCAGGGTCATCAAGGGGGGCGCACTTGCTGACTTTGTGGCCGAATGGGCGGATGCCCCGACACTTTAGGAAGGAGAAGACCGGTCCACCTTCCCAAGAAGTGAGGCTCCGGACGGTTGGATCATGTATTTCGATGGCGCCTTCGCACACCAGGGGGCGGGGGCTGGAGCAGAGCTCATCTCGCCCACCCAGGACAAGCTCTACTACGCCGTGCAACTCTGCTTTCAGCACGGCGAGAAGGTATCCAACAACATCGCAGAATACGAAGGCCTCATAGCCGGCTTAAAGGCTGCAGCGGCCCTAGGGGTGAAGCGCCTCACCGTCAGAGGCGACTCACAACTCCTCGTCAACTTCTCCAATAAGGTGTATGAGCCGAAGGACGAGTGTATGGAGGCCTACCTCGCGGAGGTGCGCAAGATGGAGAAATAGTTCTCGGGCCTGGAGCTGCAGCACGTGCCCCGGGGACCAACAAGGAAGCCGACGACATCACCAGGAGAGCATCCAAGAGGCAACCTCAGGAGCCATGCGTCTTTGAGGAGCGTCTCTTCAAGCCATCAGCTGCGCCACCTCTCTCAAGCATGACTCAGCCTCGGGAGGAGCTCCCCCAGCCTTTGGCCGTGGGAGCCCCGACCTGTGGACCGACCTCCGGAGCTCGGCTGCTCTTGGCGCTCGAGCCCCAGAAGGAATGCTGGAACAAGGAATTCAAGGAGTACTTAACGCATGGGACGTTACCGGAGAAGGAAGAGGAAGCGACCGAATGATGTCACATTGCACTGCATATCTAGCGACCAAGGAAGGTAGTTGCTGATTGACATACACGGCGGGGACTGGGAACACCACTCGTCGTCACGGACCCTTGTCGACAAGGTGTTCCGCAGTGGATTCTACTAGCCTACAGCACTCAACAACGCAGCCGAGCTGGTGAAGTCTTGCGAAGCTTGCCAATTCCACGCCAAGCAAATCCATCAACCAGCTCAGGGCCTTCAAACTATCCTGCTCACATGGCCGTTCGCGGTCTGGGGGCTGGATATCCTAGGCCCGTTCCCTCGGGCGCCATGGGGCTACCGTTACCTCTATGTCGCCATCGACAAGTTCACCAAGTGGGCAGAAGTGGAAGCCATCCGTACCATCCCAGCCGGCTCTGCTGTCAAGTTCATCAAGGGCCTCGTGAGCCGCTTCGGGGTCCCCAACCGCATCATCACAGATAAGGTTCGCAGTTTACTAGCAACCTCTTCAAAACCTACTGTGCTAACCTTGGAACGCAGATCTGCTACGCTTCGGTGGCCCACCCCAGGAGCAATGGTCAGGCTGAACATGCTAAAGCGGAGGTCCTGAGGGGCCTCAAGACCAGGACCTTCAAGAAGAAGCTAGAGGCCTGCAGCAGGGGCTGGCACGATGAGCTCCAGTCTGTACTGTGGTCCATCCGGACCACCGCCACCAAGCCAACGGGAGAAACTCCATTCTTCCTCGTCTACGGAACCAAAGCGGTCCTCCCTCACGAGGTCAAGCATCGCTCCGCACGGGTCCTGGCATTCGACGAAATGCAGCAGGACGCCACGCGGGGGATGGACCTCGTGTTAGTGGAGGAACGTCGCCGTGAAGCTACGCTGCGGGCGGCAGGTACCAGCAAGCACCGCGGCTATACCACTGCTGCAACATCCGCTCCAGGACGCTCGAGACGGGAGACCTAGTCCTGAGGCAGGTCCTCTCCAAGGAAGGGCTGCATAAGCTTTCACCAATGTGGGAGGGCCCGTTCAAGGTCGTCCACATCTCCAGGCCTGGCGCCGTGTGCCTGGAGACACAAGACGGAGTACCAGTCCAAAATGCCTGGAACATCCAGCACCTCCGAAAGTTTTACCCATAAAGCAAGGCCCAGAGCCTGTGAAGCAAGGCCCAGAGCCTGTGAAGAAGGCCCGGTGCCTGTGAAGAATCGCCGCTCATGACATTCTCACATAATAATGAGTTGGGGATGTACACGCCCCGGAGTCTCAAGGGTGCCGGCCTCAGGCCCTGGGGCTCCCACCCACACCTAGTGGCAGCACTTAGCTCTGCGCTGGTGAGAAGACTTGAAGACTAGATTAGGTGCTGGACGTGGCTTTTCATTTGCTTTTTGTATTTGGCTTCCTTTTCCTTAATCGAAATTTGCTTTTGGCATTCCTTGCTGAGTTGACTCCCTCGCCTCTCGCTGCGTTTTTTCGGCTCGGGTTAGCTTGTGTTCTCTCTCTCGCATGCCTCGTGAGGGGGCTGGGAAGGTGCCCTCGCGAGCATTTTCTCCCTTCTCTACCTTCTCACGAGCCACCCTCGTTCGAGCCCAAAAGCTGGCGTGCCCCTCCTAGTCTGTGCCCCTCGGGTACCGTGATACAAGGCGCCAGGTCGGGGCCAGGGCGAACGGCAAATCTTTTAGCGCACTTCCTAACGAGCTTTTTGCGGTTCCCCAGCAAATGCAGGCCACCAAGGCAAGATGGACGCGAGGAAATGAGTGCCTCGTGAGGAAGAGGGTGTCCAGGATAAACCAGGTTAAGTTATCTTTGCACGAAATAACGACACAACACGCACGGTGCCACAACCGAGGAACCATAGTTCGATACACGCCCCCCTGAGCCCAAACTGGTTACATTCTTGATGCAGGAAAAAGAATAAAACAAAAGCAGCATTGCGGCAATCTGCGGAGGCAGACCCCTAGCGGCACCCCGAGCCTAGCCGGATCCTTCTTCACGCTTCACGGAGGCGCGGTGACGAGATGACCCACTGCCGCCTTCAAAGCGGGCGCGGCGGCTGGTCGTGGCCACTGCTGCTGGAGCTTTCACCGTAGGAAGAGCCGCCGTAGCTGGACAAGACATAGCCGCCCCCCAGGGCAGGCTCGCCCTCATCCTCATCACGACCGTCCCCGAGACCAAGCACCTCCTCACCATCGTTCGCCTTGGGGCAGCACCTGGCGCAGCGACCATCTTCCCCAAACACCCTCACGTAGAGGGTTGATTCGCCGCCGTACCTGAAGTGGAGGGCGCACCGCCGGCCCAAGCCACGCGTGCGGGCGAATGTCTGCCAACCGCGGGCCAGGGCTACGTTCCCTGCGGCAGAAGTCGCGACTGCAACCCAAGAGGCCTTGTTGCAGCAACCATCCGCCTGCAGCCAGAGTCCGCCTGGACCAGAGGCCGGAAGCTCCTCGGCGAAGAAGCGTGAAAGTTGGAGCCAGTTGCCGGCCGGATTCTCTGACCAGACGACAAACTCCGGCGACACCTCCACCGTGTGGAAACATAGACGGGGGGCGCGCCACCAAAGCACGCCTCCCCTCGTCAACTGGATCGCCATGGCTGGGACAACCCCCTCCGCGTGTTGTGGTGCCGCTCTGACAATGGGCCACGCCAGGGGACGTGGTGTGCTTGCGCGAACGGCCACGTCCGCGCTTGGGCGCCGGCGAGCCGGGGCCCTCACGAGGGGCCTTTCCCTTCTCAGCGGCGAAGAACTTCCTTCGTGGCGCCATTGGTGGCGCAGCGAGCAATGGAGCAACGAAGAAGACGGGGGCAAGGCAGGAAGAGATGGGCAACGGGGGCTCCGCCCCCCTCCCCATTTATAACAAGAGAAGGCCAATCGGCACCTCCCACGATCGCAGGTAATGATGGTTTTCCTTGCATGTCGCAGGGACTCGTCAAGTCGTGCAGTTGCCAAGGCAGCATGGGAAGTGGAGACGTCGCGTCAAATCAACCGCCACGCGTCAACCGAGGCCGCAGGCTTTTGGGGCCCGCGGTGCTCCGTACTTGACTCTTGGCTTCGCCGCGAAGCCAAGCCCGAGCGCACCTTGGGCCCGGGGGCTACTGTCAGCGTCCTGGGAACGTGGGTCCCTCGGCTTGCCTGCCTGCGGCCTGCGGCGTGGCTAAGCTAGCAGGCCCTACGGCCCACCTTCATCAACAAGGCATCCAAGACCCTCGCGAGGGGCCAAGCTTCGTGAGGCGAATGACACAAGACCTCCTTTGGAGTGGCCTAGTCAGGCAGGCTCATGAGGAGCGGAGATATCAAGGCAAGGCGAACCTCACGAGGCTCTCGGGACGTGAGCCATGACGATCAACACCAGGTGGGCGCCAGCGCGCACAGCGTCCTTGTTTCCTCTTTGGTGCTAAGGGAACCAGCGCAGGCGAGGAGTACCGAGGCATCAGGCAAAGGTTGCCATTTTGGTGCAACAAGACCAAGACCAGAAGGAAAGCAAGACGGAGGTCATCGTGGAGCCCAAGACGCTGTCACCACCAGAGCCTTTGGCAGGCGAAGACCACTTTTGTCAGGATAGCTTGTACTAGCTGTCCCCCTTCAAATTGGCCCGCCATTGTTGGCTCCCTTCCCTCTCAAGATTTGGGAGGAGCACCAGGGCCTCTATAAGTAGGACTAGCCACCACCATAGGCAGGGAGAGAGATCTAAGATCACTCTCACCCTCACAAGTTAGCCAAGCACAAGAACACCTCAACCTCAAGAGGTTGTTCTTCCCATTGTATTGTTCATCATCAGCCCAAGAGGCAATCCACCACCACCAGACTGGAGTAGGGTATTACACCACAATGGTGGCCCGAACCAGTATAAATCTTGTGTCTTTCCGTGTTGCGAGTTCGTTGAGTTCGTCCGCGAGATCTTAGCGAGCTAGGGCGTAGATCGGTGCGAGGAAAAGACTTTGCGCGCACCCCAGTGTTTGAACCTTAAGGGTTTGCCGGAACCCCACATCCGACAACCATAACAACATTGGCGAGCCACTCGGAGTGGTAAATCTCCCGAATGAACTCAGCTGCCAGGAGCCGAGCCACTTCTTCACCAATTGCTTTTCTCTTCTATACGGTGGACCGTCGAAGATGTTCTTTGACTGGTTTCACTTTCGGGTCGACTCGCAAATGATGCTCAGCCAGTCCCCTGGGTACGGCATGTCAGAAGGTTTCCATGCAAAGATGTCCCAGTTCTCACGGAGGAACTGGATGAGCGCTTCTTCTATTTTGTTGTCGAGTGAAGTTGAAATATGAGTAGGAGAAGCATTAGGATTGGTCAGCTGAATATGAATCGGCTTGGTTTCACCGGACGACTGAAATGTAGAATCAGTGGCAGGCTTCTTGGATCTGCACTTTTCTGATATTCTTGCATTTCTACTACCGCCATTTGTGCATCGGCAATTTTTGAGCCCTTCTGGAAGCACTCTTCTGCTTTCTGCCAATTGCCAGTGATAGTGATCACTCCTCTGGGGCCATGCATTTTCAATTTGAGGTACACGTAACACGGTCGAGCCATGAAACATGCATAGGCAGGCCTACCCAGAATGGCATGATAAGCACTCTTGAAATCCACTACTTCAAATGTCAACTTTTCTTTGCGGTAATTCTTGGAATCACTAAAAACCACATCAAGGGCGATCTGGCCGAGTGACTCAGCCTTCTTGTCGGGTATAACGCCATGGAAACTCATATTACTTTCGTTGAGCTTGGACATCGGAATCCCCATTCCCTTCAAGGTTTTAGCATAAAGGATATTCAGGCCGCTACCACCATCTATCGGCACTTTAGTCAGTCGAGTGCCTTCAACAACTGGGTCGACCACCAATGCTTGCCTCCCGGGGGTGGCTATACGTGGCCGATGGTCAGACTGGTCGAATGTGATGGCAGTCTGGGACCACTTCAAATAACTTGGTGTTACCGGAGCAACCATGTTCACTTCACTGCTGATGACTTTCAATCGACTTTTTCTCTCAACATCAGCAAAAATCATCAGAGTGGAGTTGACGTTGGGAAAACCGTCATCATCCTCTTCCTTGTCCTCATCCTTGTCCGACTCCTTTTCCTTCTCTTTGGGTTGTTTCTCTCGGAATTGCTGGATCAGGAGTCGACACTGCCGAGTGGTGTGTTTTGGATAAATCAAATTACTCTCTTCATCTTTCTTGGTGTGAATGTGACATGGCAAGTCCAACACATCATTTCTGTCTTGATCTTTCACTTTCTTGGGATTCCAGGGCCCATTGGGCTTCCCCTTGAACTTTCCTTGAGCCACAACTAAGGCCTCATCAGGAGCAACTAGCTCGGCCTTACACTTATGTTTCCGATTGGAAGTACCTCCACCGGTGTCCTGGGCGACTGTTTTGTGCTTACCACTCCGGAGTCGGTCTTCCTCTTCGTCGTTAGCGTATTTGGTGGCTATCTCTGTCATCCGAGTCAGATTCATATCTCCTGTCCGACCGAATTTCAGATTCAACTCCCGATACTTAATGCCTTCCTTGAAGGCACAGATTGCTTGGTGATCTGACACATTCTCAACCGCATGGTGTAACGTAATCCATCTCTGGATATAGTCTCTCAAGGTTTCATTTGGTTTCTGTACGCAACACTGCAATTCTGTCAACCCTGCTGGTCGCTTGCAAGTACCCTCAAAAGTTCTAACAAACACTCTGGCGAGTTCTTCCCAACTGTATATGCTCCCAGGTGCTAACTGGTTTAGCCACGCCCTGGCCGAGCCTTCCAACATGAGAGGGAGGTGCTTCATTGCCACTTCATCATTGCCACCACCGATTTGCACAGCCACTCGGCAATCTTCGAGCCAAGTGTCAGGCTTAGACTCACCGGTGAACTTGCTGACTCCAGTCGCCAACCTGAAGTTGGGAGGAATCACTGCGGCTCTGATGGCTCTGTTGAAACACTCGGGACCGGAGACATGCACTCTGCTGCCAGTCAGGTAGTCTCTGTCATGAACTTCTCTATGCGCTCTGTTCCTGTCGACCAGACCTTGAACAAGAATAGATCTCGCATCAAAGCCTGGCTCCCTTGGGTCGACTGGTACTCTTCGCTCGCCGTTGTGAGGGTGCCTGTCATCCTACCGCCGAGGCACGTATGACCCACTCCTCAGAGGGGGCATGGGAACTCGACGACGGCCATCGTGGTCGAGTCAGCGATCATACTGCTCGTGGTTTCTGTACTGATCCTGCCGATGCCCACGTCCCTCACGCCGCGGAGGCGATCTTGGGCTGTGAGTTGACTGGACTGTGTCCGCCACCACAGACCTGCTATGAATCCTATTCTGCGACTGAGATACTGTTGTATTCTGTTCTCCAGCCGCTTGAAGCAAGGCATGGATCTACATCAAACCTCTGCCTGCCTCTGACTGGGAAGGTTGGATCGACTCTGCTATTCGGGCTGCGGCTGTGAGATTTTGGATCGGAGTGCGGTATACCTGAGTTTGAGGCGGAAAAAGTTGCCGTCGACTGGATTCAGGGATCCGATGCCGAGCACGCTCGTTGAGTGCATGCTTCAGGTTCTCCAGTCGAGTGTGCTCAGCCAAGTTGGCCAGGCGCGGTTCCTCCAAGGCCCGGGCCTCGGGGGTTTCTCCAACGATAGGAGTGTGAAGTGCATCCATGTTGCGGCGGTGAGGCTCTTCCCTCCGCTGCGAAGAAAGGGGCTCAGGGCAGTACTCCTCGTGGACGCGCGACGGATCGCCGCCACCATCGCCACCGTCATCGTGGGGGAAGCTAGGAGGACTGGGTGGTTCGTTGACCATCAAGACTTCTGCTGTGGGATCACTGCTATCGCATTCGGATGCGGTCTCGACGGAACCAGTCGAATAGGCCGTGGAGAGTTTCGCTGGGCTCGATTGCCGCGACGTGTAAGGTGGCCGACTGGCAAGCCACCGCATGCCTCACCCACCGCTGGAGCCGTGACTGACCGGAATGCTTGTGTCGCCGAGTGGCGGGGGATGAGGACACCATAGGAACCGATCGATACTGAGTCAACGGTTGCCGGAGAAGGACGCCGCGGACACACGCACGAAAGTGAGTCGCCCCGCGGACGGGGAGTGCATAGACGTCGAGTGGAGTTTCTAGGAGCCAGGCGAAATCGTCGGCGGTGAACACAAGCGTGCCGAGACAAATCTCGCGGCCCTCAACCAGTCCGCCAGCGGAAACCATGATGATGAGAATCGGAAAAATTGCAACTCACCAGAAAGTCGCTAAGACACCTGCCCCAAGGTGGGCGCCAACTGTCGTGGATCTAAGACTGAAAATAGAATGGGGGTAGGTATGAGGAGGCAAGATCTTAGCTATGGTGAAGTTGTACACATGAATTTTAGGAGTTTAGGCCCTTCGTGGAGGAAGTAATAGCCCTACGTCTCGGTGCCCTGAGGCGGTCGACTGGATTATGTATGTGTGTGTTTATAGGTGGTGCGAACCCTTGTACCAGTAGAGGGGGTGGCTTATATAGAGTGCGCCAGGACCCCAACCAGCCCACGTTACAAAGGGTTTAAAGTACATTAAGAAGGAGGCATTACTGGTAACGCTAGTAATTAAGTGACATAAATGCCTATTAAGTCTATGAAGTAACATCCGACCGTTGCTGTGCAGAGTGACTTTAGGTATTCTATCTGTCGAGTGATAACCGTCGCAGTCGAGTGACCTTGAATCTTTCGAGTGGAACGACTTGTAGTCGAGTGGATGATGTTACCCTTTGAATGCTTCTGGTTTTAAGATGGCGTCCTAGGGGAGGGAGTCTAGGTCAGGCCTATGACCCTACCCTAGGTACATAGCTTCATCAATGTATGCGGCTATCCAAATACGGTGTGTTACATAGGTGACCGGAATAACGGTCCTTCGTGTAATAAGGAAGGAATCGCGAAAGATTCTGATAAGTCATTAAGTGGTTGACCAGCTCTCGCCGCATCATGACAGTCAATTTTTGGCTTTCTCTACTGAGGTGCTCATCCGGATAAACCAGGACACAATCGCAGTAGTTCTTCCTTTACTACCCTAGCCGATAGAGCGGAATGTAAGGTAGTAAGCACAGGAGCCGGGCAACCCAACTATTGACCACAGACATGATTCGAAGCTGATGCATATAAGGTCGAACTCGTGACGCCGAAGTGTGCTATAAAGCTGTTCGGACTTACCGGCAATTTATTTGTTCCCATATTGAGCCCCTGGCAATTTGTGCCGAGGTGCATGTGTGAAACAACCAAAGAAGCAAAATTCAGTTCTTTTAGAAAGAGTGAATAGTGAATACGAATTATGTTCACTGGAACCTGATTGATATGTCAATTTCCATTTTACAGATAATGATGCCACGACCCAGGCTATTTGACATGTCGGTGGTCAAAGGCTGAGGGAGAAGGCACTTTACAGGCTCTAAATAGAGAGTGCAGTCTACTAAGAATTACTTGGACCTCCTATCGCACATCTGCGCCGCCTTGCCTCGGTGAAAGGACTCCTTAACAGGAATAGCCTTTGGGTAGGTGAACGAAGCCAAACTCCGAAAGAGTCTGTGAGATGACCAGTCTTTGAGCCACCTGTGGTGAAAGATAAAAAATTGTTAGAAAAGAAAGGAAAAGGAGGCTATAGGAGAGCTTGTAGGCATGTCCGTATTGTGCCTTTGCCGATGACCAGGGTATTCTAAGTACATCATTATGTGCGCACGGTACAAACTTCGCGGGTATATGAGGCGAGCGACGGAGAACGAACTGCTAATCCAGCTCTGAGATCGATCGGCCCTATTTAATAGAGGATGATGGCTTAATGGCCGATGAGATATGCGGCTTGATGAGGCTGCTTGGTACTTCGACTGTGGTAGCCATAGTATGACCCTCCGTACGGAGAGAGTGTTCCGTATTTCCATTTATTGTTATGACGCCGTGTGGACCGGGCATCTTAAGTTTTGCGCGGGCGTAGAATTGGACCTTATTAAAACGAGCAAAAGCAGTACGCCCAAGAAGTGCATGGTAGCTACTGTGGAACGTGACAATATCAATGGTCAACCTTCGCTTCGGAAGTTGTTCGGTGAACCGAAAATGACTTCCAATGTGACAGAGCCCCTACAGTGAGCTTCTACGCCGAGTACTGCTCCCTTGAGGGTAGTTGTGGTGGGCTTGATTCTTGAAGGATCGATGCCCATTTTGTGGACAGTGTCTTGGTAGAGTAGACTAAGGCTACTGTCACCATCCATAAGGACTTTCATGAGATGGAACCCATCGATAATAGGATCGATGACCAGAGCCACCGAACCTTCGGGACGGATATGGCGAAATTCTGGGGGGAACGGCTCTATGGCGTATGTGTCCCGTAGTGCATGCCTGCGCTCCCCTGTAGGGGTGTGCGTCACATATACCATGTTTACGGTTTTTACTTCGGGCGGAAATTGTTTCTAACCCCCGGTATTTGGCTGGCGAGTCTCTTCGTCATCGTTGTCATTGGGCGGCCCCTTCCCCTTGTGTTCGGCATTAAGCTTGCCAGCTTGTTTGAAGACCCAACAGCTTCTGTTGGTGTGAGTAGCTGGTTTATCAGGGGTGCCGTGAATCTGGCAGGAATGATCCAGTATTTTTTCTAAATTGGATGGTCCGTCTCTATTTGCCTTAAAATGGCTTTTTTCCGTTGACCGGGTTTGGAGCCGCTGAATCCGGCGTTGACCGCCGTGTCTTGCGTTCTTTCGTTATGATTGCGACATTTGTGTTCATTGCGTTGTGGCTTGCCGTTGCTGTCTCGGACTTCAGAAGTGCCTGGATCGTTAGCGTTGTTGCTTCTACGAGCGAGCCAGCTGTCTTCTCCCACACAAAAGCGGGTCATTAGAGCGGTAAGGGCTGCCATGGATTTTGGTTTTTCTTGACCGAGGTGGTGGGCGAGCCACTCATCCCGGACGCTGTGTTTGAAGGCCGCGAGGGCTTCGGCGTCTGGGCAATCAACAATTTGGTTCTTTTAATTAGGAATCTAGTCCAGAGCTTCCTGGCTGACTCTCCGGGCTGCTGGATGATGTGACTTAAGTCATCGGCATCTGGTAGCCGGACATATGTACCTTGGAAGTTATCGCGAAAGGCGTCTTCTAGGTCTTCCCAGCTGCCAACGGAGTTCTCTAGAAGGCTTTTTAGCCAGTGTCGCGCTGGTCCCTTTAGTTTTAATGGGAGGTATTTGATGGCGTGGAGATCATCACTTTGGCCATGTGGATATGGAGAAGAAAATCTTCAATCCATACCGCGGGATTTGTTGTTCCATCGTATGATTCGATATTCATGGGTTTAAACCCCTTTGGGAATTCGTGCTCCATTACTTCATCAGTGAAGCAAAGAGGGTGTGTGGCGCCTCTATGTTGGGCCAGATCGTGACGTAGCTCATATGGAGTCCGTCTGCGGCATTCGGCCTGTGCGTGATTAGGCTTGTCACGTCCGAATAGATAGCAGTCGTCGCGTGTCGGGGCACACCCCCATGATCCCTAGATCGACCTGGTATGTCCTGCTCTATTGGCCAGGTCCTGCCGAAGGTCATATGTATATGCCCGAGCTGTTTTATCCCTGCCTTTACAGCTAGGTAGTACGGTCTGGTGTTCGGCTTGAGTTGTCGCTTTGTCCCGGCCACGTGGTGGCCGGTCAGTTGCATTGTGCGCTAATGGCATGGGCTCCAGCGCCTCGTCGTCGAATTGAGGTAGTAATTTGCGCTTCGGGTAACTTTTGAGTGGTCACTCGAGGCCGTATTCCTCGGCTGTCAGGACATTAGTCCATCTATTGTTGAGCAGATCTTGATCAGCTTGAAGCTGCTGCTGCTTTTTTTTCAGGCTCCTTGTAGTGGCTATTAGCTGGTGCTTAAAGCGCTCCTGTTCGAGAGGTTCCTCAGGCATGATAAAGTCCTCGTTGCCGAGGCTTGCCTCATCCTCGGAGAGCGGAAGGTAGTTACTGTCCTCCGAGTCTTCGTTCATGGCCTGTACATCAGGGCTAACTCTCCCATCTCCAGTTCGTCCTGCTCGGAGGCTGGCTTAGCGGGGTCTTCATTGTCTTCGGCATCGTCGAGAGTATTGTTTATGCCGGTATTGCTATTTTTTCCGCAGCATGGCTTAGAGCGGCGTCGTTGACGTCGGCGCTTTGGCTGTATCTCAGGAGGACTATCCTCGATTGGATCTTCCTTGTCATCGCTGCTATTCTCGTTTGGTGTGTCCACCATGTATACGTCATAGGAGGAGGTGGCCATCTAGTGCCCGGTAAATGGCGGGTTTTGGGCCTATTCCTCTTCGGCATCGTCTTCCATATCGTCGATGCCTTCGGAGTCGTAGTCGTGCATGTCGGTTAGATCTTCGACAATGGCTAGTGGGAGGTGGGTGGGAAGCGAAATTCACCGTCGTCCGCCCCCAGTTCAAACCGGGTATAATTCGGTTGTGAGTCCCTTGCTAAAGAGAGGGTTTTTAATGAGTTTAGCACATCGCCTAAAGCTGAGTGCCGGAAGATGTCCGCGGAACTGAATTCGACGATCGGTGCCTGGTAAGGCTTGGCGGACGCGGATGCACGTAGTTCGAAACCAGTAACCGGAGATGAATCCAGGGGTCCGGTGACGCAGACCCCGCTCGAAGTTGGGCCTATGTGCGGCTCCAACGCCGCTGAGTCTACGGCTTTCGTGGCGGGGTTGAGCTTCCCGTCTTCGGATGGCGCAAGCTGCTCCAGATCTAGGGCCAGAGCGTTTACAGGCGCAATCTCCTGGGTATGGTCCGATGACAAATTTAGGTCATCGCGGTGGGAGGGAGCGGCTGCCATGGGCTCAAATTCGTCGAAGATGAAGTCTCTGCGGATATCAGCGACGTAGTTCAAGCTTCCAAACCTGACTTGACGGCTAGGGGCATAGCTGTCGATCTACTCTAGATGGCCAAGCGAGTTGGCTCGCAATGCGAAGCAGCCAAATACAAAGATCTGGCAAGGGAGAAAGATATCCCCCTGGCAGTGTTGTTGTAGATGATGGATGGAGCCACCGAACCTTCTGATGATGACACAGCGAAACTCTCAATGAAAGCATCAATGTCGGTGTCAGAACCGGCGGATCTCGGGTAGGGGGTCCCGAACTGTGCGTCTAAGGTTGATGGTAACAAGAGACAGGGGACACAATGTTTACCCAGGTTCGGGCCCTCTCTATGGAGGTAATACCCTACTTCCTGCTTGATTGATCTTGATGAATATGAGTATTACAAGAGTTGATCTACCTCAAGATCGTAATGGCTCAAACCCTAGAAGTCTAGCCTATCTGATTATGATTGTCTCTGCCTCTACGGACTGAACCCTTCGGTTTATATAGACACCGGAGGGGACTAGGGTTATACAAAGTCGGTTACGGAGAAAGGAATCTTCATATCCAAACGCCAAACTTGCCATCCATGCCAAGGAGAGTCCCATCCGGACACGGGTGAGAGTCTTCGATCTTGTATCTTCATAGCCCATCAGTCTAGCCCATGTCCAACAGGTCGGATGCCTGAGGACCCCTTAGTCCAGGACTCCCTCGGCAGTTCCTGTGGAGGTGAGCCGCTCTGCGTCTGACTTTTTTTGGCTGGTTGCGACTTGCGCGTTCATGCGGCGGTGAGCTGTGAGCGGGTTTGCGGCCTGTGGGTGAGTTGGCCTAGGCGGCTGGGCTGGAACTGGGTTGCGCCCCAGGCCAAAGACTTTTTTAAATGTATAGGACTAGGATTTTTCCCATGCCCCGGGCAATGGCTTGGGCTGCCTAGGGCCCAAATCTGTTCATCCTATGTGGCACCCTTAGCACTTGTACACCATGAAGCTCTGGAACAGCCTTATGGTGTCCAAAACACTTCTCACTTTCATTTTATTAATATATAAAATCATTTTTAGGGCATCAAATTTTACATCGTCCAAGAGCACGTACCACCTCTGATCGCCTGTGGTAATTTATGATTGGACAGGACGGCCGACGGTCCAGCAGAAGAATACAAAGATGGCATCACACTCACTCATGAAATATTTATTCCTTCCTCAGATGAGCTTGCATGAGATTACACAACGGGAGAAGAAGAGTGCTTTCTGGGTACAGCCATGTCGGCATCAAGAAATTCAGGTGTGCGGCCGAGATTGGTCTCATGTCTCACTATTTCAACGCAACCGAATGAATGGATGAGGTGAAGAATCCCGATGAGCCATCGGACCCCCAAATGTCACCCGGGACATCACTCGGATATCCTTTGCCTTTTGACGATGGTGACACTGACGTGTCATTTCCTTTTTATCCGCCGTCACCGTGAAGTACTGAGTGAGGGGTTAATTTTAATTATTATTTTCTCTCATTTCTGTTCATCTTTTCCCTTGGCAGTATTTTCCGGGTTTTTTAGGATGGCGGTATTTTCCGGTTGCATGGCGTGACTACTGTTGCTTGCGTAAGTGGGAACCTCCACAGGTTCCATGTCATAAAAAGGAACCTCCACTGATGGACAATGACTCGGTAGTACAGTTTGTGGGTGAAATGAGACACAGATGTGTTATCCATTGCATGATGATATATCCTAACATCTCCAACCGGCACCCGCAAACCATCCACATCCGTCCAGAACGTGCTATCCAGACCACAAAAGCCATCCAACGCGGTCATGTATCGGTCCGAGGTATAGTACGGACATGTTTTCACGAGTCCTGACATGCGAAATGTCGATCTCTGCCCCCCCCCCCTCTTTCCCCCACCGGCCCACCCAAAAGGAAGGCGAAGCCCGCGCTTTTGGAGCATCCCGCATCGTTTTCATGTCAAAATCCCCCACTCTCTTCTTCCACCCCATCCTCTCTCTGCCCAATTCCCGCTCTTTTCTCCCATCACCGCATAGAAATTGTCGGAGATGGAGTCGTGGGAGGTGTCGGAGGACCCGAGCATCACGCTCGCCCGGAAGATCAGCTCGGCTACGCGGGTCGCATCAAAGCGAAGGCCGCAAAGGAGGAGAAGCTCAACAAGCCATTGGCCGCCGGTGTGAGTGGTGGTGGCATTGGGCCTCGAGGTCATGGTGGACAAGGCAGTCATGGCAGCCGTCGCGAACGCCGCCAGACGGGCGTGCCCATAGTACATACATTGTCGTGGCTGGAGCATTACAAGCCTCCCTACTACTACGCCTCCAAGCAGCTCAGAACCCCTGCCGGTATGATGCCTTACGTCATCAGCGTTAATGCGGTGCTGCTCTTCCCCGAGTATTCTTTGCCGCAGCTCGTCCGGGCATGAACAGCGGGTGGGGAGCAGATGGGTGCCTGCACGCTGTTCGCTGCAATGCCTACAGCGGGGGAGCCGATGTACGACGACTCGGACAGGGAGATGCTCGACATCATCCACGAAGGAGGCGAGGGAGGAGTAGGGCGCTATGAGAATGGGCGGGTGGAAGACTCGGATCCCACCCAGTCTGGCAACTACCAACAGGAGCAGTCCTACACCCAGACGGCCACGCAATAGTCCTACACCCACACTGGCGATGGCACACAGCAACAACAACACTTGGTCGCAGGACAAGGGCAGTCAGAGGGGGAGGGGAGGAGGACGGCTAGGACGATGATCCGAATGATACAAGTGACAGCCCGAAGAAGAAGGGCAGAGGAGAAAGCTTCAACATGCGGGAGTGTTGTGCGTTGCATGGTTGGCCACTGGCATTGATCTGATCCATGGCATGGAGCAAAAGGGCACAACCTTTTGGTGGAACATTCACATATGGTTCCGTGACCATAGCATTTCATGCCCTACTCCGACGCAGTCATCCGCAACCGTGAATGGAAGTCCCTGATGTAGGGTGGATACCCTAAGGCCGATCTTTCACGAAATGGAGTGTATCCTACGAAGAACATGACGAACACGAGGGGAACACGCGAGGGGAAACACTCAAATCAATGGGAGAGATCACACTTGTGCTAGATCCATGAACATAAAGAGTGATACAAGATTCAAACACAATAAAGGACGATACATGAGCTGGTAGTTCTTCTCCGTGAGAAGGTTTTGAGGGGTCTTACCGTGAGGGGTCTTGAATCCACTTGGGGGATATTCTCCGTAGAGGCCGCGGTCTCCGATGGAGAAAGTATCAAGTGGATGAGCAAAGCTCTATCTCTCAGATGAGCTAAACCAATGCTAACCTTAATAAGAGGGAGGAGGAGTATATATAGTCTAGGGGGCGAAAGGGTACATGGGCCTCGGCCCAACGTGATGTGCATAGACAGGCGTCGGCCGTCCGGCAGCTACCGGACGTCCGGAGGCTCGCGAGGGTCTGGTCGTCCGATAGGTGTTGGACGTCCGGCATTTTGGTTGTGATCAGGCAGCGTCGGATTTCCGTAGGCGGTCGGTAGTCCGGTCGTCCGAAGGTCTCAGACTTTCGATAATTTTCCTTCTATTGGGTGACACGGGATGTCCGGAGGGGCTCGGTCATCCATTGGGGTGTGTTAGACGTCCAGTCCGTGTTGGTCGTCCGGTCGCTGTAGCGATCGCAGGCTGGTGCTTCAGGTGTCGGATGTCCGGTGAGCTCCGGTCGTCTGGTGGCTGTAGAACTCCTGGCAGCATGTTCTCTTGGTCCTTGTACTTGGTGTCCTCGTTGTCTTGTCCGTTGGATGCAACTACTCCATGGCCTACCTCTAAGTACCTGATCACACATAGGGTCTCCGCTTGAGGTAGTAGCCATGTCTCATATGAAGAAAGTGGTAATTCATAGAGGAGCGAGTTCACCTTAGTTTCAATAGCCTTTGCTCGAGCTCTTGTCATTGGTCCAAGTGGTGTCATGGGAGACGTAAGTTGGTCCATGGGGACGACCTTAGGATGCTCCACGTCAATCCCTCAACATCGATGGTACACCATCCAACAAGTCGTGTCCAAGTATTCTGGGCACTTGAAGCATCTCATCGCATAGTGACCTAGAGGTGCACAAATCACCGAGAAAGTAAGTTGATCACTAGCTGGATATGCTGAGTTTTGTTGATGACTAGTCAGGCATGTTTGTTTTGTAGCTCACTAGACGGATATGCATTGTCAACAATGTTTCACTTTGTAGCCTACTCGTGCTTGTGTGGTGTACAAGAAGTTGGAGAAGAAGTCCTTCACTGTCATGCATTGTTGGTTGAAGTTGCATGGGCAACCGAAGTGGAACCTTTTCATTGCCAAGACCTTCACCCAAGCCAACGAGGAAGAAATTGGTGACCCTATCGGCCCAACCCAAGAACTGTCGAAGAAGGTTAGAAGAAATTTATGGGGGAAGAAGTGGGAGGAGGAGAGGTCGAAGAGAGAAGGAGCAGCGACCAAGCTGACGGAGATGTTCGAGAACATCTTGGCGAAAAAGGAGGAGGCATGCGTGAGGAGCTCGGACATCAAGGAGTAGAAGAAGGCAGAGAGGTTCAAACTGTTGACGAAGGCAACGGACAAGAAGCTCAAGCTCGAAAAAAGGAGGACCATGATTGAAGAGAGAAAGGCCACGCTTGAGGAAAAGAAGGTGAAGATCGCCGCCAATGCAAAGGAGGCCAAGATGTTGACCCTGAATGTGGACTCTTTGGATACCTACACAAGAATCATTGTGCAATCCGTCCGCTACCAGATGCTGCAGCAGTAGAAAGATCATTTGGCGGAGGCGGACAGCGAGGACACGATGGAAGCGTACGCGGATGCGGAGGCGGAGGCTGCCTACGCGGTGGTGACGGCACCACCTTCACCGGGGAGGAGCAGACGACTGGGATTGCCGATGCGGCGGGGCAAAAATGCAAGGACTATCGGACTAATATTCTTTTGGATTCAAGCATGTAAAAACTAACCATACTTGTTTCTTTTTGGTTGTGATCGGGCATGCGGTCCAGCGCTGGTGTGATCCGGCGCGCTGTGTGGATCGGAGCACATTTGAATTGAATTTACTGGCGGACATATACATGATAGTGTTGGATGTTGGCCTCCCGCATCCGTGTCCGCAGACTGGTCCCCTACCCGCGGACGGATGCAGGGAGGAAATTTCCGGGTTGCCGCTAGAGATGCCTACTCCCTCCGTTCAGGTATGTTGGATCCCTTCATATTTTGGTCATTTCTTGACCATCTAAATGACTAACAAAATAATAGTATGAAGTATGAAAAATGCATGAGAGCTCTCATATGCCACATACCCCTATAAGAATATAGTATAAAAAACATTAGTAAAAATTAAAAAAATGAAATTTTGGGATATCAAACATGGGTGGCCATTCTACTCCCGCATTTAGTTTAGTGAGTAATGGATGCCCGTGGTATAGATCCTATGATCCATCCAAACAATTCTTTTGGTATACAGAAATTTTTTGACTTTTTTATCGAGAATACCACATGCACCATTCCTCACAAAACTAAACATGAGAGAAGAATGGGCACCCATGTTCGATATTGCAAAATTCTAAAAAAAATTGAAATATTCTGTTATTTTTAATACTATTTTCATATTAGGGTGTGTCAGATCTGAGTCACAAATCCTCATCCCATGAAGTATACGCTACATTATATGATTAGAGTACTAAACTAAGGTGAAGGCGCAGTCGGCGTAGAGGTGGCTCAGTAAAGCCTAGCACAACTAGGGTAAGGGCATCTCCAACACCGAACCCGCAAAATGGACATCGCATTCATGTATGGATCGGGGAGGACTAGTCCGTGGACACGGACGCGGGAGCCGGCCATCCAAAACCGTCAGCATATATCCGGCCCCAATATTTTTATAAGTCTGCATGTTTAAATAGCCGCATACAGTCTAAAGTAGTTCAAATGCAGTGGTGTTTTTAATTTAAAAAGCTCAAATATTACACTCCAACAATTTTGTCCCCTTTAATCGCCCATAGATGCTCAATCAGATCTTCCTTCAGTTCCTCCTGAGTTGCTTGATGCCGAATTTTTGATGCATTTGAACAAACTCTTCAAATGTGGCGGATTCTTGTCTAGAAGTTCGAAAGGATCATCCATGTCCTCAAATTCAAGAGTTGCAGCAACATCCTCACCCTCATCCTCCATGACCATGTAGTGCATGATCACACAACAGGTCATCACCTTCCACAAGGTCTACGGATACCATTGTTTAGTAGGTCCACAAACAGCTGTAAAACGTGCCTACAAGACTCCAAATTGAAGGAAATATGCCCTAGAGGCAATAATAAAGTTGTTATTTATGTTTCCTTATATCATGATAAATGTTTATTAATCATGCTAGAATTGTATTATCCGGAAACTTAGTACATGTGTGAATACATAGACAAACCGAGTGTCACTAGTATGCCTCTTCTTTACTAGCTCGTTAATCAAAGATGGTTAAGTTTCCTAGCCATGGACAAGAGTTGTCATTTGATGAATGGGATCACATCATTAGATAATGATGTGATTGACTTCACCCATCCATTAGCTTAGCACGATGATCGTTTAGTTTGTTGCTATTGCTTTCTTCATAACTTATACATGTTCCTATGACTATGAGATAATGCAACTCCCGAATACCGGAAGAACACTTAGTGTGCTATCAAACGTCACAACGTAACTGGGTGACTATAAAGATGCTCTACAGGTGTCTCCGATGCTATTTGTTGAGTTGGCATAGATCGAGATTAGGATTTGTCACTCCATGTATCAGAGAGGTATCTCTGGGCCCTCTCGGTAAAGAACATCACTATAAGCCTTGCAAGCAATGTGACTAATGAGTTAGTTACGGGATGTTGCATTATGGAACGAGTAAAGAGACTTGCCAGTAACGAGATTGAACTAGGTATTGAGATACCGACGATCGAATCTCGGGCAAGTAACATACCGATGACAAAGGGAACAACGTATGTTGTTATGTGGTTTGACCGATAAAGATCTTCGTAGAATATGTAGGAACCAATATGAGCATCTGGGTTCCGCTATTGTTTATTGACCGGAATTGAGTCTCGATCATGTCTACATAGTTCTTGAACCCGTAGGATCCACACGCTTAACGTTCGGTGACGATCGATATTATGAGTTTATGTGTTTTGATGTACCGAAGGTAGTTCGCGGTCCTGGATATGATCATGGACATGACGAGGAGTCTCGAAATGGTCGAGTCATAAAGATCGATATATTGGAATGCTATGTTTGGACATCAGAATGGTTTCGGGTGAGTTCAGGCATTTACCGGAGTACCGTGGAGTTACCGGAACCCCCCAGGGAGTCATTGGGCCTTAATGGGCCTTAGTGGGAGAGAGGAGGAGGCAGCCAAGGTGGGGGCGCCCCCCCCCCCCAAGCCCAATCCGAATTGGGGTGGGGGGCGGCCCCCCTTTCCTTCTCCCTCTCTCCTCCTTCCTTCTCCTACTCCAACTAGGGAAGGGGGAATCCTACTCCCATCGGGAGTAGGACTCCCCCCCCCTTGGGCGCGCCATGGGAGGGCCAGCCCTCCCCTCCTCCAATCCTTTATATATGGGGGAGGGGACACCCCATAGATACACAAGTTGATTGTTTAGCCATGTGCGGTGCCCCCTCCACATATTTCCACCTCGGTCATATCATTGTAGAGCTTAGGCGAAGCCCTGCGTCGGTAACTTCATCATCACCGTCATCACGCCGTCGTGTTGATGAAGCTCTCCCTCGACCTCAATTGGATCTAGAGTTAGTGGGACGTCACCGAGCTGAACGTGTGCAGATCGCGGAGGTGTCATACCTTCAGTGCTAGGATCGGTCCGATCGTGAAGACGTACGACTACATCAACTGCGTTTTCATAACGCTTCCGCTTACGGTCTACGAGGGTACGTGGACAACACTCTCCCCTCCTATTGCTATGCATCACCTAGATG
This sequence comes from Triticum aestivum, assembly GCF_018294505.1. Lineage (NCBI taxonomy): Eukaryota > Viridiplantae > Streptophyta > Magnoliopsida > Poales > Poaceae > Triticum > Triticum aestivum. The sequence goes on along the minus strand of NC_057800.1, from coordinate 368,353,417 downwards.
GATCTTGCATGTGTGTAGGAATTTTTTTGAAAATACTGTGTTCCCCAACACAAATGCCCTCTCATCATCCTTTCTAACTGCTTCTTGTTTTTAGCACGGGCATTTCGCCGAACATTGCAGGGAGGATGGGCCGTCAGACAACTCAACATAGTGATCGTATATGTACTCCATATTCGAATCCATTGCTTCAAAGAAGAAGGGACAATTTTTTAGCACGGGCACTTAATGAAACAGTTGTCAGGTGTAAGGGCATATTTCTCCCTAAGTGGTCTTGGTGATTGATGACAATGCTTTTGCGGACTAATCATGTGCATTGAGCATTTCAGATATCTCATGGCTAGGCACTAGACGATTCGATGCCCCTCGGAGCCTTTTGAAGACGGTGGTTTTTCTACGTTTCTTTTTTGGTGGATTTGAGTCGTAGGAAAGCCGTTCTATTAAGAGGGGGTCCGCTTCGGAAAGATATGGGTGGAATCGACATGTACACAGCCTCATATGCACCCACAGCCTCCTTCCATCTCCGGAGCATTTCCTATGTTTTCTGTAGTGTTTTCAGAATCTTGCCAGCGGTAGTACTACCGGTGCCTACGGTAGTACCGCTGGTACTTCTGTGGTCGTACCGCTTAGGGTTTCCCCGAGCGTGCAACTTTTAGTTGCCTGTTTGTATTTCACGGTAGTAGAGCGGTAGTACCCGGACTACCGCTTGCGGGGTTTTCTTACATGCAAGGTTCTATTCCCACTTTGCCACAAGTGGTAGTAGAGCGGCACTAAGACAGTAGTACCGCTTGGCACGGTACTGCCGCCCCTAGCACCCTCTACTATCGCTGCCTCTCCATGACTAAAACCCAAAGCAATAGTATCGCTCGGGTCAGCGGTAGTACCGCTCCAGTGGCACTGTCATAGCTATGTGTAGTCTTAGGCCTGTGCAGAGTTGTACCGCTCCTAGGAGCGGTAGTACCACTTAGCTGCGGGCTGGGCAAAAAATGGTTCGATTCTTGCTCCCTATATAAAGGGGGGTCCTCTTCCTTCTATGGTTAACCTCTTCCCTTCCAAGCTCCATTGTTTCTCAAAGCTCCATTTTCACCCAATCTCTCTCCCTAGCCAATCAAACTTGTTGATTTTCTAGGGATTGGTTGAGAAGGCCCCGATCTACACTTCCACCAAGACAAATTTGATTCCCCCCACTAATCCCTTGCGGATCCTGTTACTCTTGTGTGTTTGAGCACCCTAGACAGTTGAGGTCGCCGCGGAGCCATATTCCATTGTGGTGAAGCTTCGTGGTGTCGTTGGGAGCCTCCAATTAAGTTGTGGAGATTGCCCCAACCTTGTTTGTAAAGGTTCGGTCGCCGCCTCCAAGGGCACCAATAGTGGAATCGTGACATCTCGCATTGTGTGAGGGCGTGAGGAGAATACGATGGCCCTAGTTTCTTCTTAGGGAGCATTGTGCCTCCACACCGCTCCAATGCAGACATACTTCCTCTCAAAGGGAAGGAACTTCGGTAACACACCCTCGTCTCTACCAGCTCCACTCTTGGTTATCTCTCACCTTTACTTGTGCAAGCTTTATTGTGTTGTATCCCATGCTTTCTTGTGTGCTTGTTGTTGTTGCATCATATATGTTGCTCACCTAGTTGCATATCTAGACAACATACTTTGATGCAAAGTTTAATTTGGTAAAGAAAAGCTAAAAATTGTAGTTTCCTATTCACCTCCCCTCTAGTCAACTATATCGATCCTTTCAATTGGTATCAGAGCCTCGTCTCTTTATTAAGGACATTGTCGTCCGAAGAGTATGGTTGACACCGTAGACGGTGGGGAGGAGCACCCCGGTGTGATTCCGCCTCGTCTACGGTCGATGGGGGATCATCGGTCTCTCGTGAGGAGTTCAATGTGGCTTTGGACACATTTAAAACATCCATGACGACCGAGGTTGAAGGCATGTTCAACAAGTTTCTAGAAGGTCATAAATTATCCACCGCGCCAATGAAAGTGGGTGATCCCACTAACAAGGTGACGGATGCTAACTCCGACAAGGGGGAAGCTACTAGTGACAAAGTTCTTTTATCTAGTGGTAGAAGTGGAAATGGCATCTTTGCCATGTTGAACCTCCACTTACTTATGGAGGACCAGTTCCCTCCACTCATTTGAATCATGTTGGTCCTCCTCCTAAGTTTGTGAAAAATGAGGATTTTGCCTCTTGGGTCTATGGCTTTAAACGTCATTTAAATCATAGTAATACTAATCTTTGGAGAATTATTGAGCAAGGTTTCTACCCGCATGACCCAAGCAACTTCACCCCTAGAGAAGCCGCGGATAATCAATTCAACGAGTCTGCTCTCTTCACCATCCAAGATGCAATTCCATCCGAAGATATTGCACATCTCCGACCTTTCACCATGGCCAAGGAAGCATGGAAACATGTCACTCCAACTATGAAGTGGTGCAAGATGAAGCCGATGAGTTTGCAATGAATGAAGATGAAGAACTTCATGAACTTTACCGGAAATTAACCACTCTCGTGGTCTCACTCCGAGATCATGGGAGCAAGGATACGGATGAAAATTGGATCAAACGCAAGTTTATCAAGGCCATGATGCCTTACCATAAGGCCATGTCCTCCGTCATCCGTCAAAGGCCGGACTTCCACACCTTGTCCTCAAGTGAAGTGTTGGAGGAGTTTGTGGCAATGAGGACCTTGGACAAAACCGCCGACAATGCGGTGTTGCGTTCTCAACGTGCAAAAAATACCAACCTTGCCTTGAAGGACAAGGCTAGTGTGGAAGAAGAGGATGAAGAGGAAGAAGAGGAGAGTCATTGTGATAGCCTGGCTTAATAGGGATGATAGACTACTCATATCAATAAGGAATTCCTTCGTTTTCTGGGAGCTCATTCGGACAGAACTCCAAAGTTAAGTGTGCTTAGCTTGTCGGATTTCGGGTTCCAGCAGACCCTGAGGTTCGAACACTGGGGTGCGCGCGGAGATTTCGCCTTCTACCTACATGCACCCCTCCGCCTCGCTAAGATCTAAGCTATGAAAAGAACAGCACAAGAGACAAAGGGTTTATACTGGTTCGGGCCACCGTTGTGGTGTAATACCCTACTCCAGTGTGTGGTGTGGTGGATTACCTCTTGGGCTGATGATGATGAGCAATACAAGGAAGAACAGCCTCGCGAGGGTCTGTTCTTGGCTGGGGGGATGAACTGCTAGGAGGAGTTTAGTCACCCTTCTCTCTCTCTCTCTTCTCGATTCTCTCTCCGATTCCGATCCCTCTACCCTAGGGGTGGCTAGTCCTATTTATAGGCAAAGGCCCTGGGCCTCTTCCCAAATATTGAGCGGGAAGGGCGCCAACAATTGGCCATTTTGAAGGGGAACATCTGGTACACTTATCCTGACTAAAGTTGGTCCTCGCCTGCCAAAGGCTCTGGTGGTGACGCTGGCTTGGGCTCCACAATGACTTCCTCCCTGCCGTTGGACTGGTCTTGGTCTCGTTGCACCGAAACGGGTGCCTTTGCTTGATGCTCTTGCCTGCGCTTGCTCCCTTTGCACCAAAGAGGAAAGGAGGACACTGCGTGGACTGGCACCCGCCTGGCGCCTTGGTCGTCATGGCTTGCGTCACGGGCACCTCGTGAGGTACCCCGCCTTGATCTCTCCGCCTCCTCGCGAGCCAGCCTGATGAGGCCATGCCTGAGGAAGCTCCGTGTCGTCCGCCCCGCGAGGCTTGGCCCCTCGCGAGGGTCTTGGGTCTGTGTTGATGAAGATGGGCCGTGCTGGGCCCCCTTTGAGCCACGCCGCAGGCGGCAGGCAGGCAAGTCTGGGGACCCCCGTTCCCAGAACGCCGACAGTAGCCCCCGGGCCCAAGGCGCGCCCAGACTTGGCCGTGCAGGGAGGCGAAAGGGCAAGGGCAAAGCACCGCGGGCCCTAACAGCCTGCGGCCTTGGGCGCCGCATGGCGGTTGATTGGGCGTGGGCGGCACTGTTCCCCCACGCCCCCCTTATTTTGCGCCATGTTAGGCGGACTCGTAGTCGTACACAGCCGCTCCCCTTTCTGTTGCTCGAGCGCCCTCTGTCCTTCCTCCGCTCGAACTCCAGCTTCTGTTTTCAACCTAATCTCGAACCTTCCCCCCCTTCCCATCGCCATGGCTCCAACGAAGAAGGGAAGAGGGAAGAAATCCATGCCTCCGCCTTGCTCGCCGCCGTTGGCGGCCCCCGCCGAGGGCTTGGGCAAGGTCAGCTCGGCTCTGGCCACTATCTTCAACGAATGCGGGAGGACGACGGCCTGGCCCGCGTCTCACTTCTCCATCGACAGGATAGTCACCGAGGTCCAGTATTTCGCCGACGCCCTGTGGGCGGGTCTGGTTCCCCCCTTTTCTGATTTCTTCAATGCCGTGCTTTCCCACTATCAGATCCACATGATGCATCTGGGTCCTGAATCCATCACCCTTCTTTCGGTCTTCGCCTTTGTTTGCGAGGCAATGATGGGCATCCTTCCTTCGGTTGCCTTGCTGCGCCACTTCTTCTCTCTGCGTCTTGTCGACCCTACCCAATGCTGGGCGTGCGTGAGCTTCGTTGCCGCGTCTGAGACAGCGGCCTCAGGGATTGACTTCAGGCTCCCTCTGCCCGCGGCTGGGTTCCGCGAGCGGTGGCTGTATGTGGATGCAGGGGTGCCCAGCCCCCTGCCATCGGAGCCAACTTCGCCTGCTGTCCCCAATTCGGGCTGGGGCCAGGAGACGCTTGAGAGCCCCCGGCTCATCTTCGTCTGGCACCGCTTCGCGTTCTTGAGGTCGCTTGGCGTGACAGCGCCCAAGGTGGTGAAGGAGTTCCTACTTCGTCGCATTGCTCCTCTCCAACGCCACTCCCGCCGGATGTGGGCCTTCAGCGGGCGTGATGATCGTATGAGGCTCCAGGAAGAGGACCTGACGCCTGAAGTGCTGAGGACAGTGCTCTTGATCCAGACTGGGGACCCCGACCCTGGCAGCATCCAGCAGGGAGGGGCCTTGCTGTATCTCTGCCAGAACAGGGGCGATTTTGTGAATCAGATGCCTATCTTTGATGAGTGGGGGCCGCGCCCCTCCGGCCTCCAGGGGCCTCGCGAGAACCCAGTGATGGTGACTGCCCTTCCAGTCGGCCAAGGCGACTCTTCCTCAAGTGGCGGAGCAGGGAGGCATGAGGCGCCAGAGGCCGAGGGGGCTCCCGGCGGGGTGACAGCGCCGGGCGATGCTCATGAGGGAGCAGCTCTTGGGGCCCGTGCCGCTGAGGCTGAGGGTGGCAAGCAGCTGCCCTCAGCGCCTGCGACTGAGGCCCCTGAGGCTCCAGCCGCTTCTCTTGGCGAGGCGATTGGCAGCGCGCATCAGGCAGGCGCCCCTGACGCGGATCGCCTTGACGCTCCGTCTTCGTCGCAGGTTGATCCCTGCGCTCAACTCTTGGGCCGCTTCCGCGTGGACTTTGAGGCCCTACGGAAGAGAAGGGAGGCCCTGGGCGACGATTACCCTTGTCGCCTACTGAAGCGTAGGAAGTACTTCGCCACTGATGAGTAAGCCTTCTCCTTACCCAGCTCCCAATCCTTCTGTTGCTTTTACTGATCCTTGCACCGCAGGCCCCTTCCAGCCGAGCTCGCGGAGATGGCTGAGGTGTCGTCCCCCTTGGCTTCGCCCCCTCCACCGTCCTCAAGCGCTCCGAGCAGCAGAGCCCTTGTGGTGAGGGCGATCGGAGAGGCGAACCGTCCCGAGGCGCATCGTGGCCCTGCGCACCTCGCGATCCTCCTTCGCGGGCCTTCTCGTGGCATAGTCAGCCTGCCGTGGGCTTCTCGCCTGGTCGTGGACTGCGATTGGACGAGGCGCTCCCTGCGCTCTTCATCTGGGGACGAGCTGGCTCCAGGCCGGGCTTCTGGCGTGGCGTGCCCGGCCGTCGCGAGGGTGCCAGCCCCCAGCGACCTGCCCGGAGGGGGGGTGCTGATTCATGGCCCTGGCGCTTGCTTGGGGCAGATGATGGTGTGGAAGACGTGCTCGAGCACGCCCGGGAGCGGCGCGCTCTTCGCCAAGGATTCCTTCGAAGGGCGGCTAACGCGGTGAGCCTGCTTGGTGAGGAGCTTGCTGATGAAGACGCGCGCCTTGAGGCCGAGGGCCTGCGCCTGGCTGCAGAGAGGCGCGAGCTGGAGGGCGCCATAGCCCTTGCACGCCGTCAGCGCGATCTTGACGACGTAGAGGCCAAGGCATCGCTGGTGGCCTCTCGGGAGGCCCGATCTTGGGCCGCTGAGGAGGCCCGGGAAGCTGACCGACGGCGAGAGGCGGCGGAGGAGCGGGCTCAGGAGCTCCTGGCCTGGTGCCACTCACTGGAGGAGCAAGTGGAGCTGTGCGAGGCAGCCCTCGCATGGATGAAGGTGGTCTTTGGCGACCCAGTAGAGCTCCAAAAGGGTGAGGAGGCGCTGACGCTGGAAGCCGTCGAACGTACCCGCGGGTACGAGCGTCTGGAGATGAGGGAGCGCTTGGTGACGCAGGCGGAGGATGATGTCACTGCACGAGAAGCCCGTGTCCTGGAGGAAGTCGGACGTCGGGTGGCGATGGCGCGCTTGAACCTCGAGCACAAGTTCGAGGAGAAGCTGGGGTTGACCTGGGCCGAGGCTGAAGGTAGGACTGCTGCCTTGAGGGCCAAGCTGGAGGAAGCGACGCGACGGGCCGATCCTTTTCGGGCCGCCCTTGAGGTAGCGCAAGGGGAGTCAACCACCTCCCAGGCCGAGGTGCTCCTTCTTCGCCAGCGGGTGGAGGAGGCTGAGGTCGTCGCGCGCCAGAATGCGGACGAGATACGTCAGCGGTGGATCCTGGAGCATGAGCACGGCCCCATGCTCTCCACGCTCCGGGAGAGAGCCAACACAGCCTTGGGCAACATCTGTGAGGCGGCTGTTGGCAAACCGCATGCAGTCAACTACGCCGGCAACCTTCAGTTCTTCACCGACGTGGTGACGCAGCTGGAGGCGCGGTCGGTCAGGGCTAACAGGTTGGTGGAGGAGAGGAGCCGCGCCCTGCTCGGGCGCGCCTTTTCTCGCGTCTTCAGCCATCTCCGGAACATGGATCTCCACTTCGATTTCGATGCCGCCATCGCCCCAGTCCCCTAGGCCGTCCAAGACGACCTGGCGCACTGGGTGGAAGACAATGTGGATGCTCTTGTCAGGGCCTTCGCTTCAGACAACGACGGTGTGATCGTGGCTGCCGATGAGGGCGGTGTGGTGAACGGCCCTGCCGCCGCTGGCGGCGACGCAGGCAGCGATGGTGAGTCCAGCGACACCAGCAACGGTTCAGGTGGTGCTCCTGAGGACGCATTGGGGGATTTATCCGACTGATTGTGCATCGTTCCTGCTTCCTTACCCTGCATGAATAGAACTCAGGTTTTGGCCTGATGGCTGTGAGAGCATTTTGGAGGGGGGGCTCATTTAAAACTTGTGTTCATCGTATTAGTAGATGTTACATTCCCCATGCGCCCGCACCAAGTGGTTGGCTTAAGCGACGCGCTGGTCGGCTAGTTTACCTTTGTCCCGTGCGGGCCCTGAGGTAGCCTGTGGGAGGCTGTGGTGTCCCAAGTGTTCTCTGATCGAATCCGTAGGCTCTGCAGTAAAAAACCCTCCTGAGAGGACGCGGTGGCGGCAGTCTGGGCTGCGCGCAAGCTGGGCCTGACCCGGCTCACGAGGGGCTCACGAGGGGAGGCAGCTGAGGCGAAGTGGTAATCAAAACGCGAGAAATTGCTCGAACGAGACTAAGCACCCCTTCCCCGAACACACGCAAATCTCAAATTCGAATCCAACTTAAATCCAGCGGGGGAAAGTGACAACCAAAGGGAAAAGCAATGAAAGCAGACAAAAGGCCGCGTCCGGCACCTAATCTAGTCTTGGACGTCTTCTCACCAGCGCGGAGCTAAGTGCTGCTACTGGGCGTGGGAGGGAGCCCCAGGGCCTGAGGCCAGCACCCCTGAGACTCCGGGGCGTGTACAACCCCACTCATTATTACGTGAGAGTGTCATGGGGCAGCGAGCTTCACAGGCACTGGGCCTTCTTCACAGGTACCGGCCTTGCTTCATATCGCCAGACGAGGGCCCCGCCTTGCGCCACACTCTAGTGCCATCAACGACGACCGGAAACCAGGACGCCGTTGATGGGGTAGAGCGGTCGCCAGCGGTTCCCCGACGACCACGGGTCCTCCGCCAGGGCCAGGCCCTGAGGCACCTCCCTAGCAGAGGGCCTACCTCCTGAGAACACCTTGCTCCGAACGCCGCAGTGGTGATGTCGGATCTCGGGCCCTCTCCTGCAGCCCCCTGCGCCCTCCTCCCGAGGGGTAGGAGACTGTGGGAGCGGGGCAGCTGCTCGCTGTGGCGACCTGCACCTCCTGTGATCCATGATTAGCGTATGCCTGCTCCTGAGGAATTAGCGGTACCCGATAATTGTTGCCTCCAGCATGGCCAGTGGGACCGTCCCGGGGCTCCCGGAAGGGCTCAGCTTCTGGCGCCTCGTCCCCCCAGCTTGGGCTGAGGAGCGAGCCTTGTTCGCCCTCGTGAGGGTGTCCTTGGTCCATCATGAGGGGCACGTATTCTTCTGGCGCCATCATCCCGAAGGCCACGCCGTAGTGCTCCGCATGCCATGCAGTCCTGCTTGACGCGCCCACCGTGGGGTCGTAGCGCGGCTGTCCATCGTGGCCGTGGGTCGCGTCGAGTCCTTCTTCTTCGCGGACCAGGAGCGGGGGCAGCGCCGCCGTCGGTCCGATGCCGATAGCTTCGCTGGCGTTGGAGTAGCCTTGGAGCCCGCGGGCGCACGCGGAGCCCCCGCGCGGGCCGCCCTGGGCTTGAGATGGGAGCTGGGTGCAGAAGGGGTGAGCCCACGAAGCGGCGAAGCCCAGGAGCTCTGCCACCCGCTCCAGCAGCACATCGCGGCCGCCCTCCAGCAGCCTGCACTGCAGCAGCTCTCGGGCCATCGTGAGCGCGGCCCTCGAGTTCGCCTGCTCCCGGCGGGTGTACGATGTCGTGGTCGCGGCGTGATTGGAGGCCCTTGCTGCCGACCGCGCCTGCCGCGGTGTGGGAGCTGTCGAAGCCTATCCACGTCGCCCGCGGCCCGCAGCGCCCTGCGGACCGCGAGCTGCCTGGGGCATGGGATCGCCCGAGGCGAGCGGCTCTGCGCGGGCGGGCCACGCCGCCCATGGATCTGGGTTGCCCGCCTGGTCGTCGGACATGGTGATGACGACACGACGGGACACGAAGCGGTAGAAGGTGGATTCCGGCGCACCCCTACCTGGCACCCCAAATGTCGGATTTCGGGTTCTGGCAGACCCTTGAGGTTCGAACACTGGGGTGCGCGCAGAGATTTCGCCTTCTACCTACCTGCAACCCTCCGCCTCGCTAAGATCTAAGCTATGAAAAGAACAGCACAAGAGAAACAGGGTTTATACTGGTTCGGGCCACCATTGTGGTGTAATACCCTACTCCAGTGTGTGGTGTGGTGGATTGCCTCTTGGGCTGATGATGATGAGCAATACAAGGAAGAACAGCCTCGCGAGGGTCTGTTCTTGGCTGGGGGTGAACTGCTAGGAGGAGTTCAGTCACCCTTCTCTCTCTCTCTCTCTTCTTGATTCTCTCTCCGATTCCGATCCCTCTACCCTGGGGGTGGCTAGTCCTATTTATAGGCAAAGGCCTTGGGCCTCTTCCCAAATATTGAGCGAGAAGGGCGCCAACAATTGGCCATTTTGAAGGGAAACATCTGGTACACTTATCCTGACTAAAGTTGGTCCTCGCCTGCCAAAGGCTTTGGTGGTGACGCTGGCTTGGGCTCCACAATGACTTCCTCCCTGCCGTTGGACTGGTCTTGGTCTCGTTGCAGAGGACACTGCGCGGGCTGGCACCCGCCTGGCGCCTTTGGTCGTCATGGCTTGCGTCACGGGCACCTTGTGAGGTACCCCGCCTTGATCTCTCCGCCTCCTCGCGAGCCAGCCTGATGAGGCCGTGCCTGAGGAAGCTCCGTGTCGTCCGCCCCGCGAGGCTTGGCCCCTCGCGAGGGTCTTGGGTCTGTGTTGATGAAGATGGGCCGTGTTGGGCCCCCTTTGAGCCACGCCGCAGGCAGGCAAGTCTGGGGACCCCCATTCCCAGAACGCCGACATAGCTGGGAGTAGTTTTAGGATGGGTGACCAACCGAGAAGTTGCTCCCGGGTGCGCACGAGTGAGGACAAAGTGCGCAGAAAAGACCGATATTGATCTGTGGGGCCAGTCTAGATCCTACCAGGAGTAACGACCACCGGCGGGTGTGTCCGGGGCGTTACAAGTTGGTATCAGAGCCGACCCTCGAGGTTACATGGATGTTTGCATATAGGTGTGTGGTCATGTTGTGCATGACATTTGTGACCCGTTGTGGCACATGGCATGGCACATGTGCCGGACTAGATGCACAGACGTTTGTGCCAAGAGGGAATGTTCCTGTGGCCCAACGAGGACGTCGGTTCCTCTGAGTGGGGGTGTATGTGATAGGTTGGCTTAATAGGAATGATAGACTACTCATATCAATAAGGAATTCCTTCTTTTTCTGGGAGCCCATTCGGACAGAACTCCAAAGTTAAGCATGCTCATCTTGGAGTAGTTTCAGGATGGGTGACCAACTGGGAAGTTGCTCCCGGGTGCGCACGAGTGAGGACAAAGTGCGCAGAAAATACTGGTATTGATCTATAGGGCCAGTCTAGATCCTGCCAGGAGTAACGACCACCGGCGGGTGTGTCCGGGGCGTTACAGTAACCCCAAAGACACAAAATATGCTTATCATGAGCACATGGCTCTCGCTTCAAGGCAATTTTGGAGCAAGAAGAACTCAAGGCCCAACTTCAAAAAGAACGACTCAAGTGGCGCCAAGGGCAAGCAACGCGTGAGGACATGCTATAATTGTGGCAATGTGAGCCACTTTGTTGTGGAGTGCCCATATGAGAAGAGGGAAGACAATGGTGGCAAGCTCATCCGAAAAGACAAGGCCAAGTCCTTCCCCAACAAGAACAACTTCACCAAGAAGACTACTCCCAAGGGGTTAGTGGCACAAGAAGAGTACAATGAGGATGATGAAGATGGTGAGACGGTTGCCATGGCCTCTGTTGCCATTGCAACAACTCCATGGGTGTCCCTCTTCGACTCACCCAACGAGAACATTACCGCCAAGTGCCTCATGGCCAAAGCCACCAACAAGGTAACCCCCAACATCAAACCACCATCACTACTAATCCCTCATTGACGGATTGCATTGATGAAAGTGAGGGGTCTAATGAGGAAGAAAATGAATTTGAGTCTTTTGTGAGTAAGCTCAAGGGTAAATCCAAGAAGCACTTTGTTGCTCTCTTGGAACAACTTGGTGAAGCCAATGACATGATCGAGGCTCACGAAGACACCATATCTAAGATGCAGGGGCATAGTCGTGACTATGCCGATGAGATATTGGATCTCTCTAATGCTCTTGAGGAAGAGCGTGGCCATCGTTTGGCTCTTGAGGAGTCACACAATGGTGGTCATGCTAAATTAAAGAAAGATCTTGATCATGCTCTTGTTGTATCTCATGTGCTCAATTCTGAGAAGGTCAAACTTGGGGTTGATGTTGCTAGACTCAAGGAGGAGTTAGGCTCACAAGGCCTTGAAGGGTGCTCATGCTATCCTCAAAGAGTCTCATGATCAACTCCAAGTGAAGCTAACCAAGGAGAAAGCCACATTTCCTCATATGGTTTTAGTTGATAATGCAAATGCTACTAACCCGTGTTGTGAGCATGTGCATCTTGTGGAGGAGAATGCAAAGTTGAAGGAGCAACTTGAGAAAGGCCTTGTGTCTTGCATACAAGGAGAGAAGAACCTCAACGACCTTTTGAGCAATCAAAAGGAGGTTGTGGGCAAGGAGGGAATTGGGTTTGCACCCAAGTCCAAGAACAACAAGAAGAATGACAAGGCCAAACGACCTCCTCCTCTCAAGCAAACGTTTGTGAAGGAGGAAGGGGGTGCTCCTAAGGATAAGAAGAACAATGTGAAGGGTGGTGGTGTCAAGAAGGGAAATGCCACCCCTTCCAAAAAAGCCGGCGACTTTAACCCTTATTACGTGTTATGTCGTGCTAGTGATGGGCATGTTTATGCTAAATTTGTTGGTTCTCCTTATGAGTACATTGAATGGTCTATTTGGGGTCCTAAGACCCTTGTTACTAACATCAAAGGACCCATTACAAAATGGGTACCTAAAACCAAGCATTGATCTCTTGTAGGTGTTTTCTTCCGGTGGGGGGTCATGGTTGCTTGATAGTGGAGCCACAAATCATATGATCGGAAGCAAGGACTTGGTGGTGGTCGTGCACAAGATTTCATCTATGCCCACCAATGTCGAGTGGAGTGACGCCTCGTCTTGTAAGGTATTGGGTCTTGGCAAGGTTGTCATTTCTCATGACCTCACAATCCAGAAGTCATGCTTGTCGAGTCCCTTGCATACAACTTACTTTTCGTTCGTCAACTTGCACTCATGGGCTTTGCCAGTTTCTTTGATATTGATACCGTGGCCCTCTTTTAGAGCAAGACTCTTAAAGTAGCCTCTATTGGGCATGTCGAGAACGGTCTTTATGTGATTAACTTTTCAAAGCGACCCACTAAGACCGCGACATGCCTAATGGCTAAAGTTGATGTGGGATGGCTTTGGCATCGCTGTTTAGCCCATGTCAATATGAGATCTTTGCAAAGTCTTCTCAAGGGGGACCATGTTCGTGGACTAACAAATGTTAGTTTTGCCAAAGATCGTGCTTGCAGTGCTTGTATCAAAGGAAAGCTACATGAGAAGGCTCACCCTCCCACTACTATCATATACTCGAAGAGGCCCTTGGAGCTCCATCACTTGGATCTATTTAGACCTCCATCCTTTGATAGTCTTGGGGGTAGAAAGTATTGCTTGGTGATTGTGGATGGTTATTCAAGATACACTTGGGTATATTTCTTCAAGAGGAAGAGTGAGACCCAACAAACCGTCATCGACTTTGCAAATGAAGCTCAACGTCAACACAATGCAAAGATCTTGACGATAAGAAATGACAACAGCACCGAGTTCAAGAACTACACCTTGGATGAGTTTCTTAGTGATAAGGGGATCAAGCATCAATATTCCGCACCTTACACGCCTCAACAAAATGGTGTAGCGGAGAGGAAGAACCGGACATTGATGAATGCGGCAAGGACCATGATGGTAGAGTTCAAGTCTCCATACAACTTTTGGGCCGAAGCCATCAACACCGCGTGTCATGCATCCAATCGGCTCTACCTACACAAAGGCTTGAACAAGACTCCATATGAGATACTCACCGGTAACAAGCCCAACCTCAAGTACTTTCAGGTGTTCGGGTGTAAGTGTTTCATTCTCAATAAAGGTGTTCGTTTGTCTAAATTTGAGGCTAGAGCTCATGAGGGCATATTTGTTGGTTATGCTACAAACTCTCATGCTTACCATGTCCTCAACAAGTCCACCAGACTCATTGAGGAGACGTGTAACGTGGAATTTGATGAGAATAACGGCTCCCAAGTGGAGCAAAGTGGTACTTGTGATGTAGGTGATGAAATTCCTCCCCAATCCATAATAATAATGGGTGTTGGTAATATCCTACCCATTAAGGAACCCCTTGTGGCCGAAGGAGAAGGACAATGTTCCTCTCAAGTGGAACCATCACCAACCCAAGACCCACACGCTTCCAAAGAACAAAGTGAAGGCCCTCAACCAAATGAACAAGGTCAAGGGCAAGATCAACCTCAAGTTGGTGGTGAACCACCAAGTGATGCCCAAGGTCAAGTTCTCACCACCGAGCAAGTTTAAGATCAAGAGCAAGCTCAAGATCAAGAACAAGCTCAAGACGACACTCAAGATGATCAATTTACCACTCCTCAACTCTCTCTCCTGAGGAGGAATTGGAGCGTCGTGCCACCAAGATTGCATCCAAGCTCACTACCAAAGATCATCTCATGACGAATGTGCTTGGAAGCTTAAGAAAGGGGGTGATCACTCATAGACAATTAGCAAACTATTGTGAACATCACGCGTTTGTTTCTTGTGTTGAACCCCAAAAGGTCTATGAGGCGCTCGAGGATCCGGATTGGCTTAATGCCAAGCATGAAGAACTCAATAACTTTGAGCACAACAAGGTGTGGAGATTGGTGCCAAGGCCAACGGGAAACCATAATGTCATTGGAACCAAGTGGATATTCAAGAACAAGCAAGATGCTCATGGAATTATTGTTCACAACAAGGCTCATTTGGTAGCACAAGGCTACTCCCAAGTCGAGGGTATCGACTATGGTGAAACCTTTGCTTCCGTTGCTCACCTTGAATCTATTTGTTTGTTGATTGCTTATGCTTCTCATCATAACTTCAAGTTGCAACAAATGGATGTGAAGAGTGCTTTTCTTAATGGTCCTATTAATGAGTTGGTGTATGTCAAACAACCCCCGGGGTTTGAGGATCCCGAGTTCCCCAATCATGTGTACCAACTCGATAAGGCACTCTATGGGCTTAAACAAGCCCCACGTGTGTGGTATGAGCACCTTACCAAATTGTTAAAAGATGGTGGGTTTGAAATTGGGAAAATCGACCCCGCTCTTTTTACTAAGAAGGTCAAAGGGGAGTTGTTTGTATGACAACTATATGTTGATAATATTATCTTTGGTTCCCCTAACAAAGCTTTCAATGAGGAGTTTGCCGCTCTCATGACCTCGAAGTTCAAGATGTCCATGATGGGAGAGTTGAAGTTCTTTCTCAGGTTTGAAATCAAGCAAAGAAGAGAAGGAACCTTCATCAACCAAGCCAAATACACTCAAGACATGCTCAAGAGATTCAAGCTAAATGATGTCAAGCCGGCTTCCACTCCAATGCTTGTCAAATGCCAACTTGACTAGATCCCAATGGTAAAGCGGTGGATCAAAAGGTATATCGCTCCATGATTGGCTCCTTGATTTACCTTTGTTCATCTAGACCGGATATCATGTTGAGTGTGGGAATGTGTGCACATTTCAAGCCGCACCTAAGGAAAGCCACTATGTGGCGGTCAAGCGAATCTTTTGATATTTGGCTCATACCCCAAAATTTGGCTTATGGTACCCAAGAGGATCTAACTTCAACCTTGTGGGATTTTCGGACTCAGATTGGGCAAGAAACAAAGTGGATAGGAAGTCAACTTTCGGAGGGTGCCAATTTCTTGGTTGCTCTTTGGTGAGTTGGTCTTCTAAGAAGCAAAGTTGTGTATCTCTCTCACCCACTGAAGCGGAGTATGTGGCCGCCGGTAGTTGTTGTGCTCAACTTCTTTGGATGAGGCAAACTTTAAAGGATTACGGTGTCATTTGTGACAAAGTGCCTCTTTGGTGTGACAATGAAAGTGCCATCAAGATTTCTCTCAACCCGGTGCAATTCAAGACGAAGCATATTGAGATTCGGTATCACTTCATTCAGGGTCATATTAGACGAGTGGAGATCGAGCTCAACTATGTCAACACTCATGATAACCTTGCAAATATCTTCACGAAGCCCTTGGATGAAGCAAGATTTCGCGAGTTAAGGCATGAGCTAAATATCATTGATTCGAGCAATGTGGCTTGAACCTTTGCACACCCCATCATACTCATCGTGATGTCTTGTTTAGGTGTAGGCATGGACATAGGGGAGTGTTGTTCTCTCAATGAACTCTCCCTCCCCCCATTATGCATAAATTGATCAACTCTTTCACATTATCCATTTTTGATGGTACTTGTGCTTCAAAGACGAGTTTCGGTCATGGGCCCAAGGTTAAAATCTTCACTGTGCCATACCAATTGACTCAAACATAGGTGGCCTCGGCCACAGCCCTCCTTTGAAAGGTGGTTGCTTGAGTAGCTTCCTTAGGATGTTGTTTGTGCTTTGAGTTACTCCAAGTTGATCTTGGTTTCTTGGTCTTTTTGAACTTGGAGTATCTCTTCCTTGTGCTTTTCTTTTGAGTCTCTATCCCAAGCCTTTCCCTATGCTTCAACCCCTAGTCTACATAAGCCATTTGTTCCCTGTTTGGGATGTTCTGTCTCCCTGCCGGCGGTACTACCGATGTGAGGGAACGGTACTACCGCTCTAAGTGATACTACCGTTCTTTCAGCAGTACTACCGCTCGAGCAGTACTACTGGGCCTCCTGCCCGGAAGTAGTACCGGGGCGGTACTACCGCTGCCCCTAGCGGTACTACCGCTTAGCGGGACGCGGTGGGAGTATGTATCGGGCAGGGGGAGTTCTGACTCCCCCATACCCTTTCATTCTCCCTCCGCACGTCTCTCTCTCTCTCTCACTCAGGCGTCGAAGAACAGCCCGGCCGCCGCTCCGGCTGCCCGATTTCGTGACGTCTTCAACGATTCTGGCCGGTGGAATCGTTCCCCACCACCTCCTCTTGCCATGGAACTCGGTGTTGCCCTCCTTTGTTGCTCCTATGGTTCTCTCCTTTGAATCTATGTTTCTAGGGCAATGTGTGGTGGTTTCTCGATTTTTGGCTAAATCGGGGCTTGAGTAGGACGTTGAATGACTGCTAGATAGGAGGATTGAAGTTTTAGTGGAGCATTTCTCAATTTGTGATCTCCGGAACTACCGGATCTGGGGATCCTGTTTTCCCGTTCCCAGAGCGGTACTACCGCCCCTGTGCAGCAGTACTACCGCTCGGGCAGTACTACCGCCCCAGTTTCATGGTACCACCGCTCGAGGCCCCAAATTCTAGAATGCTCCCTAAACCTTCCTTTCTCACCTTTGTTTCTTCCTGGCTTATGCATAGTCTGTATTCATGTTTTCCCTTGCGGTTTTGTGTCACTTCTGGTGGTAGTAGCTCCAAGGTCCGTCACAAGAATGTGAATCCCCATCCAAGCGTGGTCGCACCTATCATGCCAGAATTGTGTATTCCGAAGATGAAGAAGAGATTGCCCCCACACCTCTGCCTGCCCATCGTCAGTCTACCAGGAACAAGGGCAAGTCAAATGTCAAGTCAACCGCTGCTCGCAAGAAGAAGGAACCGGTCAAGACGGCCGCTGAGTTAAAGCAGAATGAGTATTGGCAATACCGTGAGCAAAACCCCTACCTCATTCCTCAGGATCCTTCTCTAGTTGGCTCACCATTCTGGAATAAGGACCAATCACTTGTGTACTTTGATCGGATCAAGGGAAGGAAGAATCTATTTGTCAAGACCAAGTCAATCAACATGGAACATATGGAGAAGTACCAGGCCTACTTTGGAGAAGCTCGTGCCCTCTTTGAATACCTCAACATCGTGCCCCTCATGACCTTCAACTATGACTTTGATGCAGAGTTGGTTGCTCAGTTCTTTGCAACCATCTGGTATGGCACAAACTCAGAGCGCACATTGATCTGGATGACCAATGGCAGGAAGTTGCGCACCACTTGGGGTGCGTTTATGGCACTTCTTGGATATCCTGATGAGGGGCTGAGGAAGCCTCTTGGCCTTCATCCTCACCACGAGGAAGGGCCTACTCACAAGGATGAGCTGAAGCCTCATATAATTATCACCAAGACTGAGAAGGGCGTCAAGAAAGAGCTCAAGCCATTCTTTGACATTATGCATCGCATCTTTCGACACACTCTCTTTTCTCACATTGGCAACTTGGACATGGTGCATGGCCATCTTGTGGATATGCTCATGTTGTGCCACTCTGAGAAGGGCACGAATGCCGTCTTGGATGTCTCTCATGTCATGTGGAAGGAGCTAGTGAGTGCTATCTATGGAGATCACTGCCCAATTTATGCTCCTTTCATCTTCAAGATGATTCAGACTACCTGGAGCTCCACTTTCCCTGGTGTGCCACTTGAGAACGGACCCTTGACTCCTCATGATGTTCTCAACTTGCATCAGAAGGAGCTTTGGGCCTCTACTACTTGTCCTAAGGCGGTTGTGTCTTCAGCTTCTGGAGAGGATCAGGGTGATGGTGGTGGTCCTGCTCTCGGCACAGAGCATTCTTCTGGACAGTCAGGTTGGGCGACCAAGCTCAAGCATAAGGTGAAAAAGCTCTTTTTCCTTCAGACCGATGTTCAGCATAAGATGTACTTGGCACATGTGGATGCCAAGAAGTCTCGTCAGGAG
Source organism: Triticum aestivum (assembly GCF_018294505.1). Classification (NCBI taxonomy): domain Eukaryota; kingdom Viridiplantae; phylum Streptophyta; class Magnoliopsida; order Poales; family Poaceae; genus Triticum; species Triticum aestivum. Next base: position 368,335,320 of record NC_057800.1, on the reverse strand, counting down.
AGGAAGGCGATCATGAGGAAGCTTGAGATCCCAGTTCAGGATGGCTCTGAGGACCGTATCACTCCGGAGGACAAGTGGATCTCTTCGTACTCTCACTGGATGGACTCGGATGAGTCCAATGCTACTACTTCTGCTCCAGCTCAGGATTAGGAGATCAAGGAGGAGTCCGATGGGTCTGAGGAGGAGTCTGCTGATGGGTCTGATTCTGAGGAGGAGTTTGATGAGTCCATGGGTGGAGACTAGTGCCATATGGAGTTGCGTTAGGTCACTCTCTACCCCTTTTTGGTGTCTCTCACTAGTAGAAAAAGGGCCTGCAGTCCTGGTTCATAAGGGCCTTTAGTCCTGGTTCTTGAACCGGGACTAAAGGGTCGGTACTAATGCCCTGACCCTTTAGTCCCGGTTCAAACCAGAACCGGGACTAAAGGCCCTCCACGTGGTCGCTGCCTGGAGGTCCACCTTTAGTCCCGGTTGGTAACACCAATCGGTACTAAAGGTAATTTTTTGATTTTTTTTGAAAAAAAAAATTGAAATTTTTTTTATTTTCAAATTTTTGATTTATTTTAACCTCTAATCTCTAATCACCCCTCTCATCACTGCTCAATTTAATCTCTAATCACCCCTCATTATTCCAAATCATCTAACTTCCCGGACGGTCACCCATCCTCCCACTCCCCCAGCCTGAGCACGCTTAACTTCCAGGTTCTATTCTCCCTCGTTTCCAAGTCTGCACTCGTTGTTTTCCTGACAATAGTAAGATGTTAATCCTATTAACCCTCAGGATTTTAGCTTGAGCATGAAGTCACACATTTCACTGTTTGAGTTTGAAACTATTGTTCTAAAAAACAATAATTATTTAGTAACACTAATATTTCTTGAATAAGTAGTTTGACCATTGTTTGATCACAGTTTGACCATAGTTTGACCAGATTTGACCAAAATTCAAAAAAACTGAAATAATTATTTAATAACACTAATATTCTCGAATAATTATTTAGTAACACTAATACTTCTTGAATAAGTAGTTTGACCATAGTTTGACCAGATTTAATGAAAATTTAAAAAAACTGAAATTTGAGCATAACTTTTTTTCCTTTTGGAATTTGAGGATTCTACAAATTTGCAAACAGGCCATAGGCTGTCTCCATCGGATGTAACTTTTCGAGTAGATGATTTTTCATATAAAAAACTTTTTAAATCCGAGTTCGTATGCAAAAGTTATGCCCATTTTACAAATTCCAGAGAGATTTTGTAAATAAAGTCGAAATTCATATTTGTAAATTTTCCCAACAACTAGACCACATATCACATGGGAAACTTATTTTATTTTATTTTATTGACATTTCCATCATTTTCTTTTGTTTTTTCTAAAACTGAAAAGGCGGTCCACGAGGTGGGGAGTTTGAAAATTGGACCTTTAGTACCGGTTCGTGCCATGAACCGGTACCAATGCCTCAAAGGCCATTAGTCCCGGTTGGTGGCACCAACCGGTACTAAAGGGTGCCACCAACCGGGACTAATGGACATCGCACCCTTTAGTCCCGGTTCGTGGCATGAACCGGGACTAAAGGGCCCAGGTGAACCGAGACTAATGCCTTAGCCGCACGAACCGGGACTAATGCACCCATTGGTCCCGGTTCTGGACTGAACCGGGACTAATGGGGTTACCCGGCCTGGACCAAAGCCCCCTTTTTCTACTAGTGTCTATGCCAAAGGGGAGAGGTTTAGGACCGGGGATTTGTCTTTCTACAGGGTGTTGTTGAGTCACAAGCTTGGTTCTTGTTGCTTTTGTGTTTCTACTTGTGAACTCTTTTCCTTCGTTTGCTTTGGTTTGTTGTGAGACTCTATCGTATGGTGTAAGACATATGCTACCCTAGTTAATCTTATTATGTCTCTATGTGCATGAATGTTTGATCTTTTGTCTTATTAATTTCCTTGCTTAAATGTCCCTTATATCATTGCAAGGATTGCCCGGTCTATAAAATATAGGGGGAGTGTTGATCCTAGTATGTGTGTTGTGCAGTCCAAAGCACATCTATTGAATGCACACATCTAGGGGGAGCCTGTCTATATTTTATAGATTCTTGGGTTTGCTTATGCTCTTTATATATCTCTTTGTGCAAATCACGTATTGTCATCAATCCACCAAAACGAGGGAGATTGTAAGGGCATATTTCTCCCTAAGTGGTTCTGGTGATTGATGACAATGCTTTTGCGGACTAATCGTGTGCATTGAGCATTTCAGATATCTCATGGCTAGGCACTAGACGATTCGACGCCCCTCGGAGCCTTTCGAAGACGGCGGTTTTTCTATGTTTCTTTTTTGATGGATTTGAGTCGTAGGAAAGCCGTACTATTAAGAGGGGGTCTGCTTTGGAAAGGTATGTGTGGAATCGACACGTACACAGCCTCATATGCACCCACAGCCTCCTTCCATCTCCGGAGCATTTCCTCTGTTTCCAGTAGTGTTTTCAGAATCTTGCCAGCGGTAGTACCGCCTGTGCCTACGGTAGTACCGCTGGTACTTCCGTGGTAGTACCGCTTAGGGTTTCCATGAGCGTGCAACTTTCGGTTGCCTATTTGTATTTCATAGTAGTAGAGCGGTATTACTGCGGTAGTACCGCTTTGGCGGTACTACAGCCCATACTACCGTCCCCACTACCGCTTGTGGGGTTTTCTTACGTGCAAGGTTCTGTTCCTACTTTGCCACAAGCGAAAGTAGAGAGGCACTAGGATGGTTGTACCGCTTGGCACGGTACTACTACCCCTGGCACCCTGTACTACCGCTGCCTCTCCAGGACTAAGACCCAAAGCGGTAGTACCGCTCGGGTCAGCGATAGTATCGCTCCAGCGGCACTACTGTAGCTACACTCTATGTAGTCTTAGGCATGTGCGGAGTTGTACCGCCTAAGAGGTAGTACCGCTTAGCTGCGGGCTGGGCAGAAAACAGTTGGATTCTTGATCCCCTATATAAAGGGGGGTCTTCTTCCTTCTATGGTTGACCTCTTCTCTTCAAAGCTCCATTGTTGCTCAAAGCTCCATTTTCGCCCGATTTCTCTCCCTAGCCAATCAAACTTATTGATTTTCTAGGGATTGGTTGAGAAGACCCCGACCTACACTTCCACCAAGATAAATTTGATTCCCCCACTAATCCCTTGCGGATCTTGTTACTCTTGGGTGTTTGAGCACCCTAGACGGTTGAGGTCATCGCGGAGCTATATTCCATTGTGGTGAAGCTTCATGGTGCCGTTGGGGGCCTCCAATTAAGTTGTGGAGATTGCCCCAACCTTGTTTCTAAAGGTTCGGTCGCCGCCTCCAAGGGCACCAATAGTGGAATCACGGCATCTCGCATTGTGTGATGGCGTGAGGAGAATACGGTGGCCCTAGTGGCTTCTTGAGGAGCATTGTGCCTCCACACCGCTCCAACGGAGACGTACTTCCTCTCAAAGGGAAGGAACTTCGGTAACACACCCTCGTCTCCACCGGCTCCACTCTTGGTTATCTCTCACCGTCACTTGTGCAAGCTTTATTGTGTTGTATCCCTTGCTTGCTTGTGTGCTTGTTGTTGTTGCATTATATAGGTTGCTCACCTAGTTGCATATCTAGACAACCTACTTTGATGCAAAGTTTAATTTGGTAAAGAAAAGCTAAAAATTGTTAGTTTCCTATTCACCCCCATCCTCTCTAGTCAATTATATCAATCCTTTCACCGGGCATGGTGAGTATCGTAGGAACGGATAATTCCTGTGCGGTGGTCAGAGGAGAGGTGTGGAACGGCGGCGGAGGAGAACCACCGTGGGGCCCGGGTGTACCGTTTGAGGTTAAGGACTTGTAGAGTTCTGGCAAGGGTGTGGCGGGGCGGCCGGGAGGATGGGTGGTGGAGCGGCGACGAATGCAAGAGATGATGACGAAAGGAGAGAAAATTGAAGGATGGAGGCATGGGGTTCGAGAGTGATTTTGGTGAGGTTTGGGGTGCCGGGGGTGATGGGGTCCTACGTAGCTGTTGTCCGGACTCCCGCAAAGCCCCCTCCCAGTTTGTCTCGGGTTTACGGGAAAAAGTGTGTTTGGACCATTGGACAGACCGATACATTTTCTGTTGGATGGCTAAACACGTTGTCGGATTTCGGGTTCCGGCAAAAAAGGTTCGAACACTGGGGTGCGGACGAAGATCTCTCCCCTCTCTAGCTCGCACACTCTACAATCTCACGGCCTAGCTCGACGAACCCAAAGAACATGAGACACAAGATTTATACTGGTTCGGGCCACCGTTGTGGTGTAATACCCTACTCCAGTGTGATGCGGTGGATTGCCTCTTGGGCTGAGGATGAACAGTACAAGGGAAGAACAGCCTCGCGAGGAGAGGTGTTCTTGTGCTTGGTGTGCTTGCGTGGTTCAAAGATCGGAATCTCCCTCTTTCTCCTCTCCCTTTTTCTCCTCTCCCTTTTTTGGTGGTGGCTAGTCCTATTTATAATGGCCCTGGTCCTCTTCCCAAGTATTGAGCGGGAAGGGATCCCACAACGGCCAAATTCGAAGGGAGACAACTAGTGCGAGCTATCCTGACAAAAGTGGTCTTCGCCTGCCAAAGGCTCTGGTGGTGACGCCGTCTTGGGCTCCACGGTGACCTCCGTCTTGCCGTCCTGCTGGTCTTGGTCTTGTTGCACCGATATGGAAACCTTTGTCTGATGCCTCGGGACTCCTCGCCTGCGCTTGCCCCTTTAGCACCAAAGAAGAAACGAAGACACTGCGCGCGCTGACGCCCGTCTGGTTCCAGTCGTCATGGCTTGCGTCACGGGAACCTCGCAGGTGTCCCTTGCCTTGATCTCTCCGCCCCTCGCGAGCCAGCCTGGCGATGCCACCCCTGAGGAGGTTTTGCGTCGTCCGTCTTGCGAGGCCTGGCCCCACGCGAGGGTCTTGAATATTTGCTGGTGAAGATGGGCCGTACGAAGCCGCGCTGCAGGCCGCAGGCAGGTAAATCTGGGGATCCTGTTTCCAAAACGCAACACACGTTTGAAACACGCGGTCTGAAAAGTTACGGACGGTTTAAAAGTCTGATTTGATGATGCCCTAAAGAGGTACTGTATGAGTGTATAGGGCAGGAGACGAGAGAGGTTGAAGAAGATCACAAAGCATTTCAATTGACGAGGTCTTTCATTTCATTAATAATTATAGCAGAAGCGTAACGTATCCAATCACTCTAGCCTCCGTAGATGGTTCATGATTAGATAACAGCATTAAGTTTGAATGTTGATGCATCAAGTGGCAGTAGGATAACTGCGCAAGGATTCAGTTGCATTTAGTTTGAATAGTATATCAGAGATTCATCCAGTAACTAGTCAGAGATTCAGGTATCATGCGTACACCACCGTACGTTCCATAAGCATGTCCCCTTCATGGATGGGAATGGGATTGGTTGTCGAATTCCTCCACTTGAAGGCAGACAAGACAGGGCAACGAATAGAGATATATGAAAGCAACTCACAACGAGCTATAGTGGACGAAATGAGCAGGAAACAGAAACAAGGCAGTAGTAGAAGAGATGGTACCATCCTTTGAAAATATCAGAAGTGGACGAGCTTTCATGGACCCCAGTAGCCCAGTACCCCGAGGGGTGAGGCCGAAATCACTATTATGACCTTATCAGCAATTTTTGTCATAAACTGAACTTGATACGAAAAATATTTCACGATCTGACCCTTTTAGCAACGCACGGTCCGTGGCGTTTCTGAGCCACATAGAAACGCCGAGCTAGGTCGCGTTGTTGCTCCACATGAAAACGCCAAGCAAGCTCGCGTTTGTTTCTTCACATGGAAACGCCAGGGGCTTTGGCGTTTCTTCCCTATATGAAAACGCCATTGGCAGTGGCGTTTCATGTGTGGCCTATTCACCTAAGCACTCTTTGATTTATATGGATAAAATATTCCAGCCACGTCGCAATCACAATAAATAATCTAATAGCTCAAGTTATAAATATACATACAAATACCCTTGAGCCTACAAAGAAAATAATAAAATATTCCGGCAATGTCACAAATCAAAGTGGATAATGGCCATCACGTACTAAGCATATGGCATGTCCTAAATGCATTGTTGAAGCATTGCAACAGGAATTTTGATGGACAGGAGGACACTTAGGACATGTCCTAGATAGACTCAGGATATTTCGAGCAACAACGCTGCTAACTAGGACAAGTCCTAAGAAAAATCAGATAGTAAGCTGAAACATGGCCGTTGTGTGTGCATGGGTCTACCTAAGTGAAGAAGTATGTGTGCATGGGCGTGGTATGTGCATGGGTCTACGTAAGCTGACACATTTGCCCCCCGTGGAGCATTTACCTACACCAAGCTCACGTAGCAGTAAGAACAGCTCGGTGCACCGACCACGGCCAACCAGTTAATAGCACCAGAAAGACACCTCCGATCGAGCATTTACCCACACCCAGCTCACGTAACAGTATGGTGCATGATGTACTAATAGCACCAGAAAGACACCTCCTGGTGGGACATGCACTTGATTTGTAGCGTTCGTTTGGATGATAGCAGCAGAATCAACTGGATCTGCTTGTGTGAGTCGACAAAGTTGTGGCCGGGCGCATAAGATACTGCTCCCTCCGGCAGTCAGCTTTACTATCTACTCTAGTTTTATTTATCCAGCAGGGTGCCGATCGGTCTGTGCTAATCAATACATGCTCCTGCCGATGGAGCTGTGGAGTACTACCACGTATGAAACGCCAAAACCAATGACGTTTACGTACAGGGCAGAAACGCCAAAGCCCTTGGCGTTGCTATGTGGAGATCAACGCGAGTTACCTTGGTGTTTTTATATGAAGCAGCAACATAGTCTAGCTCGGCGTTTTTAAATTGAGCAGAAACGTCGCGGGCTGTGGCGTTGCTAAAAAGGTCATATTGTAAAATACTTTCATGTCGAGTTTAATTTGTGTCGAAGATTGCTAATAAGGTTCAGTGATTTCGGCCGGTGGGTGATTGCAAATGCCTTGCCTAGTAATTTTTTTTGACAGAAGCCTTGCCTAGTATTACTACTAGTGCTACTCCTAAAATTCTTCCGTTGCACTCTATACCTTCCATACTGTGTTCTACTCCAGTACGTAACATGGCACAATCACTACTAGGCCAATTAACATAATTGTTTTCTATCAAGTATACTATCAAGAAAGCAGATTTGATCATCTGCAATATAAGAGCAGCTCTAATAGAGTTGTCAAAAAGTCGATCGTCAAGATAGATGCAGTGATGATCGCTAAAAAATATGCAGGCTCAAGAAGTGCGCAAAGTCAGAATCACTAAAACAAAGTCTTTATGTTTCTCTTTAGTTTCTACGGTGACGATCACTAAACCATGGTGGGGGTAGTCAACATTGAAACCTTCCCCTCCCCTCGCATCTCTCCCTCCTCCTCGCGTCGCCTTCCCTCGGGCGGCACCAGGGCCCCAGATCCCGCGCCGCCAACCCCTCCCTGCTCCTCCATCCCCAGCCGCCGCTGTCACCGGCAAGGGCCACGGTGGCGGCGGGCCACGCTCCGCAGATCCAGGGCGGGTGGTTGCCGTGGTAGATCCGGTGAGGCGGAGGCGGCATCTCACGCGGGGAGGCCGGGGGCGACAGTCAGGGCGACGCCCCTGCTGCACGTTGGCGATGGGAACCTACATGACCAGCGGTGTGGCGACCGCGGGCACATGGGTGACTCCGATGGCTGCGGATCTGGCGTCCTGTCTAGATCCGTCTCGGTACAGCCTTGGACGGCCGGTGGCACGAGGAGGACCGGTGAGGGGCGGCTGGGGGCTCCCTACCGGCGTGCCGACGGCGGCCCTCATCTCCATGGCGAGGCTCCGTTCGGTTCTAGCCAGCTGCGAGGTTGGGGGACGCGGCTTTCGATGAAAATCACGCCGACTTCAGTCATGGTGGACGATGGTTGCGTCTATGACGTCGCTCCCTTCTCGAGGCATCGTTGTTGCGGGTCGTGGCACCCCACTCGTGATGCTCCGGGGGAAACCCTAGATCTGGATCTACCGGATCGAACGATGATGGTACCTTTGATGCCGTTGTCCCTCCTGACTCCTGAGGGCATCATTTTGGAGCAAGCTCTAGTTGGACGGGACAAGCGGAAGAGCGGTGTCTCATCGAGTGCAAGGCCGACGGCGGCCCTCATCTCCATGGCGTGTGGACGGATTCGTGCAGGATGATGGGGTTGTCCGGCGTTGTGGTGGCGTCGACGGCAGGCCAGGCAAGGTCGATGGGTCCATTGATGCTCTGAAGATGGACCGGTGGAAGATGGCGGCGGCAGCCTCCGAGAGTGCGTCGGTCCGATATGGGACCCAGTCCCGGTGTGTGGCTGGGCTGGGGCATACAGCTTTAGATGTTAGGGTTTGGTACAATGGCCGTTTGGTATTAGATCCGGATATTCGGCACACCTTTATCAATGGGATAGTAGTAGCAACAGGTGTTGCCTAGATGGTCGCTTCAGACTCGCTGATGTATTATTTTGTATGGTCTCTGTGAATAATTAATAAGTTGTCCACATGCATCGTCCAGATGCAGAGGTAGGGGGTTTATCCTTCTTTTCCAACAAAAATGTCAAGCTTCTTTACTAATTAAATATCAAAATTACAGCTTAAGTCAGCTAACAATCATTGTTGGCCACTCGTTGATTTTGTTCCAAGCTCCCCCACTGTCACATACTCCGTATAAGATACAACACTGTTTGCTTATAAGCATCCAAAGATTTGAACAAATAGCTGAAATTTATTAAACTAACTTCCCAAATAAATATATCCACTTTTTCTGCACCGAAAACCAGTCTGGGTAAAATGAACTTGATTTTATGGTGCTATCTGCAGGGAAGCAGAGAGCCACCGGTTGGTGATCACAATGTATCTGACACGACAAACAAATACATGTCTCAAAGTTCAAAGCCAGGGTAAGCGACAACTTTCTTTCTTAAGCCAGATAAAACAAATAAAATGCTAGAATGTATGTGGACTCACATTAATATAACATTTTTTTATCAATAGATCCTGTTAATTTACGGTCAGTAGTTCAATCATAGAGAACCCTCCATCCAGCTAACCATGAATATAATATCCCAGTGAAAGGGACGTGTGAATAATAAAATATAGTCTGTCTCAATCTTGAAAGTTGACAAAATTGGCAGAAATGCCTTGTGGTGCTAGGCCTCCATGGGCTCCATGTTTTAATGCTTCGAAAATTCTGAAAAAGAATCCGCGGTATCATACGGATGTATACTGTGTGTATGCAAATTTTCATGAAAAAATACGTTGATGGGCGATTTACACAAAAAACAAATTGATGAGTTTAAAACAGTGAACAGTGCACATATAAAACCAACGATTTTCACTTTTTGTGTAGCTCGCGAATCAAATGTATTTTCGCATGAAATTTTACACACATGTAACATTTTTTTTATCAATAGATCCCGTTAATTTACGGTCAGTAGTTCAATCATAGAAAACCCTCCATCCAGCTAACCATGAATATAATATCCCAGTGAAAGGGACGTGTGAATAATAAAATATAGTCTGTCTCAATCTTGAAAGTTGACAAAATTGGCAGAAATGCCTTGTGGTGCTAGGCCTCCATGGGCTCCATGTTTTAATGCTTCGAAAATTCTGAAAAAGAATCCGCGGTATCACACGGATGTATACTGTGTGTATGCAATTTTTCATGAAAAAATACGTTGACGGGCGATTTACACAAAAAACAAATTGATGAGTTTGAAACAGTGAACAGTGCATATATAAAACCAACGATTTTCACTTTTTGTGTAGCTCGTGAATCAAATGTATTTTTGCATGAAATTTTACACACATGTTCTCCCTCCGTTCTAAATTACTCGTCACAGAAATGGATGTATTTAGAACTAAAATACATCTAGATACATTCATACTTGCGAGAAGTAATTCGAAACGGAGGGAGTAGTATACATCCATATGTCAATGTGGAAAAAAAATCAGTTTGATTTAGTCATTGAATTTTTTAATGTTTCAAAAAGAAAAAACAGCTCCATGGAGCCTAGAGCCAAAACGCTGCACTCAGACAATATGTGGACGCATCTCCTGACATCCAAATCATCCACCGGCTAGAATTAAGCTTTGCCAAAAGAGACGACGAAGAAGTTTGCCAGGGGCCTCCCACTGCTTCGCCGCGCCGACCTTCTCTTGTGGCATCGCCCGTCTCAGGTGCTTTCATGGGTCCTGGTGTTGCGCCAGTGGTTGGTGGGGATCCTGTGGCGTATCCGGGATCCGGACACCGGCCAAGGCCGCGTGAGGCTTCAAGGACTCTTGGTGATCTTTCAGCTGATCCAGTTCACTTGAGTTTTGTTGGGGGTCAGGCAGGCGGTCTTACCCCTAACAGGGCCACGAGGGAGGAGGTCATAGCTTTTGACGGGATCCCAGATCCTGTTTCTGAGGGGCGGCGGATAAGCAGCCGTCTCCAGGAGCATCCGGATGTGGACGACATGCAGCTAAGGTGCGCTTTGCGAGCGGCCAAGCTTCGTGACATTGAGGTCACTACTGGTATGTCTGTCAATATGTCTAATTCGATTTTGCATTTTTCCAATGATGAGATTGTCCACGATGCAAATCAATTAGGGGTCTCCCTAGGTAGTAATAGTACTGAAATCAATAAATCCGTTAATGATATTCTCGATCTTGAAGCGGAGCGCGCTTTGGAGATGATTCGTAACATATCAGGTGTTAAACCCATGAATGATCACGACATAGATGCGTTGGGAGTTAGGGCTCTTGATAGTTTTTGTGCGGATCTGGCCCTTGAGTTAGAGGAGGCTGAGGGACTCGATTCCCCTATGGCTTCGAGCCATGTAGATGTTCCAGAGGCTAAATCCCCAGAGCCCGGTTGTGAGGACCGGCAGGTGGATCCGTATAAGCCTAAGCGGAAGTGGAAACGGAAGGTTTATCCAGTTTCGGCTGTGCATAGAAGTGCTAGGATCCGTACCTCTAAAAAATTTCATGATGAAATATGAGAGGAATTTTTTGAAATAGCAGAGGTCTTAAGAACTTGGCTAAAAGAAGGTTTCTAGCGGAAGCATCTATTGACTACCAGTTGGATTTTATTGCCCTGTCCGAGACTGGAAGGGATAATTTTACCCCCCCCCCCCCCAATTCCTTAGTACTTTATTCGGGGGTGTCGACTTTGACTGGCACTGCTTACCTCCAAGAGGAAGATCTGACGGGGTCCTACTCGGGGTTAGGTGTGACTCGTTGGAAGTGCGGGGTGTGATCATGGGAGATTTTGCGGTAAAATTTCGGGTCAAATCTAAAGCCGATGGGTTTAATTGGGCTTTAGTGGCGGTATATGGGGCCGCAGCCAGAACTCAAACCAGATTTTCTGGCTGATCTGGTTCGTATTTGTGGTAGCGAGCGACTCCCAATCCTAGTTGGGGGTGATTTTAACATTATTCAAAGGAGGGAGGAGAAGAATAATGATAATTTTGACGGCAGGTGGTCGTTTATGTTCAATACCATAATCGAAAGCTTGGATCTTAGAGAGATAGAACTTTCTGGTAGGAAATTCACTTGGGCTAATTCGCTACCTAACCCGACTTTTGAGAAGCTGAACCATGTTCTCGCTAGTGTCGAATGGGAACAAAAGTTCCCTCTCATAACTGTCCAGGCGTTATCGCGCGCAATTTCGGATCACACTCCGTTGCTGGTTGATTCTGGCGATCCATCTCATGTGGGGAATAAGAACATTTTTTCTTTTGAGCTCTCGTGGTTTGATAGAGAAGGGTTCTTTGAGTTGATTGCTAGAGAATGGGCTAAAGATTCAGGAGGAAGGACTCCTATCGAGAGATGGCAGAATAAGATTAGGCATCTGCGAAGATTCCTTCGTGGATGGGCTAAACATACGCATGGGATTTATAAGGCTGAGAAGGAAAGACTCCTTTTACTTATTCAGTCCCTAGACTTAAAAGCCGAATCCACTATTTTAGATACCAGAGAGCTGAAAACTAAGGTAGAGGCGGAATTGAGACTGAAAGATCTCCTTCGGGAGGAGGAATTGAAGCGGGCATTGCGAGCTAAGGTTCGCAAGATCATCCAAAGGGATGATAACACTTAGTTCTTTCACGTGATTGCCAATGGCAAGCACCGCAAGAAAAGGATATTTTCAGCTTGAGCAGGAAGAGGGGACGATTGTAGGTCAAGAAAATCTGAAAGTGTATATCACGAATTACTATAAGCAGCTGTTTGGGCCGCCGGAAGATAACTATGTGTGCTTACATGCGTCCAAGGTTGAGGATGTACCTCAACTTGCGTCGGACGAGAATGAAGTCTTGACTGCCCCATTTACGGAGAAAGAGGTGTCTGAGGCTATTTCACAAATGAACAACAATAAGGCTCCCGGGCCGGATGGCTTCCCCGCGGTGTTTTATAAAAAATGTTGGCATATCATCAAAGGGGATTTACTTTCAATGTTCCATGATCTTTTCTCTGGACAGCTTCAGTTGTTTCAACTTAATTTTGGAACGATTACTTTACACCCCAAGAAGACAGAGGCCGTTCGTATTGAGCAGTTCAGGCCCATCTATCTTCTTAATGTAATTTTCAAAAAAATTACCAAGGTCGGGACTAATAGGCTTATGCAAATTGCGCACTTTGTTGTGCAGCCGTCCCAAACTGCTTTCATGCCAGACAGAAACATCCTGTAAGGGGTTGTCGTTCTGCATGAAACACTCCATGAAATCCACTCAAAAAAACTAGACGGAGTAGTTTTCAAATTTAACTTTGAGAAGGCATACGACAAGGTCAAAAGGCCATTCCTTCAGCAGGCTTTGCGTATGAAAGGTTTTGATCAGGCCTGGAGACACCAGGTAGACTCCTTTACGCAAAAAGGGAGTGTTGAAATTAAAGTGAATGATGACATATGTCACTATTTTCAAACACACAAAGGACTGAGGCAAGGGGATCCGATGTCTCCTGTTCTCTTCAACATAGTGGCCGATATGTTGGCAATTCTTATAGGAAGGGCCAAGGATGCAGGTTAGGTAGGAGGCCTCGTCCCGCACTTAGTAGATGGAGGTGTATCCATTCTACAGTATGCCGATGATACTATCATTTTCATGGAGCACGACTTGGCAAAAGCTCGAAACATGAAGCTCGTGTTATGCTTGTTCGAACAATTGTCCGGGTTAAAGATTAACTTCCACAAGAGCGAGTTGTTCTGTTTTGGAAGAGCTAATGATGAACAAGATGCGTACAAGCAATTGTTCGGGTGTGAATTGGGGGATCTACGTTGTACGTATTTAGGTATACCAATTCACCATGGTAAGCTAACCAACAGAGAATGGAAGTGCATTGAGGATCGTTTTGAGAAGAAATTGAGTTGCTGGAAAGGCAAGCTGATGTCATACAGAGGACGATTAATTCTTATTAATTCGGTCCTCACGAGTATGCACATGTTTCTTCTCTCGTTCTTCCAGGTTCTAGTGGGAGTCCGGAAGAGGCTAGATTTTTACCGATCATGATTCTTTTGGCAGAGTGATGAAGTCAAGAGAAAATACAAACTTGCTAAATGGGATATCATCTGTAGGTCGAAAGACCAAGGGGGTCTAGGTATTGAGAATATGGAAGTGAAGAACAGATGTCCCCTTAGCAAGTGGTTGTTTAAGCTTTCTGTCGAGATGGAGGCCACTTGGGCTCAGATCTTGCGGAACAAGTACCTTCACTCCAGAACCTTGTCACAGGTGACAGTGAGGCTGACTGATTCGCATTTTTGGAAAGGACTGATGAGAGTTAAATCACTCTTTTTCAATAGGACAAGATTCATAGTTGGAAACGGTACTGCTACGAGGTTTTGGGAGGATACATGGCTAGGGGAGACGCCCCTCGCACTCCAATATCCTTCCTTGTATAACATTGTTCAGCGTAGAGACGCCTACGTTGCAACAGTGATGCAGTCCATTCCGCTTAATATCCAGTTTAGGAGGACGCTAGTGGGGACCCGTTGGGAAGCTTGGCTCCATCTTGTCCGAAGATTAATGGATGTTCAGCTGTCTCAACTGCCCGATCAGTTGTGCTGGAAACTAACTAAGAATGGCGAATTTTCGGTTAGATCCATGTATTTGGATGTTATCAACTCTAGTGTGATTCCTAGATCGAAACATGTTTGGAAAGTTAAAGTTCCTTTGAAAATCAAAGTGTTTATGTGGTTTGTGTATAAATAAGTTATTCTAATGAAGGATAATTTAGCAAAACGCAATTGGACATGATCTACCAGATGTAGTTTCTGTGACCAACACGAATCCATCAAACATCTCTTTCTGGATTGTCCCTTGGCAAAAATTTTGTGGCGGTCGGTCCACATAGCTTTTAACATTACTCCACCGAATTCCATCAATACATTATTTGGGACGTGACTTGATGGGATAAATTATGATACAACGAGACACATTCGTGTGGGAGTGTGTGCTTTACTGTGGGCAGTCTAGAATTGCATAAATGATTTGGTTTTTAACAGAACAACAAATATTCACTTTTTGCAGGTTATCTTCAGAGCCACCGCGTTGATCCACATGTGGTCGTTACTCACTTCGACGGAGGCCAGGGAGCGTTTGGTTACTGCGTCTACCCGATGGGAGATGATAGCACGGGGTATTTTTAACCGGTTTGGATGGCGGTCATGTAATAAGATAGGCATGTAGTGCTCTTATCTTTTTATGCCAGCCGGTTGTGGCTTTTCCTTTATCTGTTCAGCTCTTGTGGAGCCTTTTTCTTTTATTGGTCGAGACTTGAAGACTTATGTTGGATATTTTGCTTATTAATAATATTAGTTGTATGCATCATTCAGATGCAGAGGTTGGGGCATACCCCCTTTTCGAATAAATAAATAAAAAACAAGTCTTAATACAAGATTAGAATCTACTGAAGGAACCCTCTAAGAAACGGAATCTAGTGAATAGGCACGGTTTCATTTCACCTCCTGTTGGCAGAATCCAAAACAAAGTAAGCTGGTTTCTTGGAGCGTAGCAAAAGAAAAGAACACGCTATCCTCTTGTTTTTCCAGCAAAATTATGAAATCTCCAACTTACTTTCCTTTACGATTTCGAGACCAAAATTGTTGTCTCTATCTGTATTTACCATTTTAAAGGAATATAAAATCCATTAGCTAACTCCAGACAAAATAAAAATCTGAACACTGGCAGTATCTGGTCAGTATAATGAGGGCAATTTTTCCCCATTATGCATCTATTTCATATATATCTATATCTATACCAATATAAAAAGACCCAAAGGGGTGATTCAATTAACCTCAGCCATCAAATCATGTCAATCAACAACCTAGACTGCTTCAATGTCGAGTGCTTAACACGTTTAGTGTGCAGTTAATTTCATGCCAAAAATAGTGCTAATCACATAATAACATGCAAATAATATCCTACTTAATATCCGCATGCACTTAATATACTTCCAAATTAACGTGCATTGCACGTACACATTGACTAGTAGAGTCAAAACATCCAAAGCAACCTGCTATCCCCTAAGAAAAACAAGTAATTTTGCTGATGCATGGTACCACATGTTGCGACAAGTGTTTAGTTTTTTTTATCATAATAGATAAAAAAATTGTGACTTCCTCTTAGTAATTAGTTGCCATGATTTCTCAAGCCAGATGCAACAAAAGAAGTTGCGAAGTCAACAAGTCTTCTTCAGAACTGTCCTATGTAAATACATTTACTGCCTTGGAAAACTCTGCCCCTGTAACATCCCAAAATTCTAAATTTTGTAATGTTATGTTAAATAATTAATTATGATTGTTTGTTTGTTTGTTGTGTGATTGATTGTGTGAAATTAAAACTTTTGAAAAACGTATGAGAGGGAATAAAAGGACTTTCCCAAAACTTTCCATCTTGCATTTTGATCTCTCTGAATTCAAATTCATTTCATCACAAAACCCTAGAGTGAAGGTAATATGACTTCTTCCATTTAAAGATATGAAAAGGGTTTGAAAATGATTTGAATATGTCAAATTTAGAAACTTTAAGCTACTCAATGAGTTCATGAGGGAAGATAAAATGACTTCTGCAAATGCGAAGAAAGAGAGTTGAAATTTTCAAAGGAATAATTTGAAAGTCACTTTAAAGTTATTTGAAATTCCAAATTTCAAATCCTCTTGGAAGTTATTTAGTTTTAATTCAAATTATTTTTCTCCTAAAAATAAATAAATGGAAATAAGGGTAAAATGATTCCCTACAATGGAAAATTAGGAGAAAATAAATTTGAAAATATTTTGGTATTTAAAAATTATTTTTATTGATTTTAAATGCAAAACTAGCATTGTTTGACTTTTATGAATTCTTATGGAATTTATTTGAACTTGAAAAATAGTTCATATTATTCTTGGTATTTTTCTAAACATTTTGATATGTAATATGCCTATGTAATTTTTTTTACTTATTTCCCTCTGTTGTATTTTCTTTCTTTCTGTCTTTTAACAAAAAAACACACACACACACGCACCACCTGGGTCGAACCCGCACTTTCGGCCACAGCCCAACTCCACCGCCCGAAGGCCTTCGCGTCGCTCGCCCGCTCATCCCTCTTCCCTCGCTCACTCTCTCCCATCGCCGCTGCCAGTGGGGCCCACTCCCCAAGTCGTCTTCAACCTCCCGAGCTACACGGGATAAACATCGCGCTAGTGCTCCCGAACCCGCCGACCGTCTTCCTCGCTCGGATGAGGCTTATCCACTGCTGCTCCTCGACGCCCTAGCCACGCCTATAAAAAGCCCCAGACCCCCTCTCTCTCCATTCAGCTCTCTCGCGTCGTCCCACGCCGCCCTCAGCCGCTGCACCGCCCGTCCGCATCTCGCCGGAGCCGAGCCTCTCCGCCATTGATTGCGTCGCCGGTGAGCCATCCTGACCCCCATCTTTCTGGCAGTCTTTTGCCCATGCCGTGCCCGTGCGCATCTCCTTGACATCTTTGTTTTGCCTCTAGGTCCGCCAGTGCCGCCGCCCCGACGTGCCACGCCCTCACCAGAGCTCCGGACGCCGCCGCCTCCCTTCGCTCGTCGCCGGCCACCCCGACGCGCGCCGCCACCACCACCGCGACCCCCTCATCATGCTCATCTCGTTCGCCTCTTTCCCCATCGCCGGAGGTCACCGCAGCCGTCGCCCCATCACCGCCCAACGCCAGCGCCGCCACCCCTGTACGTCGTCGTCGCCTCTATAAGACGACCACTCGCCCCTCCGTTCATTTTTTTGTTTGTTTAAATCGGTTAACCACGGGTTTCTTAAACCACGGGTTTCTTAAACCACGGGTTTCTTAAACCATGGGTTTTGTTAAAAAACTGATCGGTTTTTGTTTTAGTTAGCCGTCGCCGCCGTTTAGCTTAGATAGCAGCCGTTCGCCGTATAAGCTTCTGCAGCAAACACCTTTCGGCCAGTAGGAATCCGCCACGTTGCCAGGGACCTAGTAACGAATAAAACTTCCACAGTCAAGTCCCTGAGTTTTCAGTTTAGCCCCTAAACTTCGAATGGTTGTATCTTTTTAACCGTAGATCCAAATTATATGAAACCAACGGCAAATTCTTCGTTCTGATTAGATCTACCCAGTGGTGCCATTTTTGTAAACTTTTGTCAGATTCAAAATTTGAAATTATTCAGATTTGAATTCGAACTTCAAATGGCCGTATCTCCTAAACCGTAGATCAGTTTGAATTGATTCTTTTTGCACTTTGTCACCGTAGCCCAACCCTACCACTTGGACCATTGTCACAACATTTTTCACCCAACTATGATCTGTCTATGATAGTTTTAGTGCTACGCTTTATATGCACGATAGATCACATCACGGTTTTGCACCTTATGTCATATGTTGTTTTGCACTTAGAATACTTTTGTGATAGCTAAGAGTGCTGGATCTTCATTTGGTTTTTTCCGAGACTTTTTGCTTTACAGGTTATTTTGGTTCTCCGAAATGATTGCTTATGTGAATGAAATGTTTGACTTTATAGATTTTCATCGGAGAGTGACGAGTAGTTCTATTAAGTAAATTTCTAAGAGTGATGTACTCTTCATCAACTATTACCAGGCAAGTTCACATTTGACCATTCTTTCCATTATCTATGTTTTATATATGCACTTAGTCCTTTAGAGTTGGATTGCATGGTAGGAGTTCTATGCCCGATGGCTATGCTTTTACCTAGTAGTTCATCTAAGGTAGGTCTGAACCATACAACCTGGTCACCACCGTGTAAGTTTATTTCTGCCTCGCAAATGTAGATGTGGATTGGAAAGTGTTCATGGCGAGACTTGAGTGACAAAGTAGTAATCAGGACCAAGACTTAAATGAACTACCTGGGCGAAAATTGGTTTGAATGGTGGCGAAGTACAGTGGGGCACGCATGGGAAATCCATGGTGGTGCACCACTAGTGGTGCGTCCGCCCAGGCTCAAAGTGATCAAACATGTTTTCATGTCTACAAGCTTACGTGTGCAGCCACAAGCCAATATGGGCTCTTGCTTAGTTGAGTAGTTAGTGTGACCTCTTCTGGGATAGGCTAGCGGATGTAGAATGAGTAGGTTTACCGGCCTATCCGTGGGTTAAGAGGAAATACTTTCGAAAGGCTATGTCTCGATCATCCTGTTCTCAAATGCTAGGCACTGCGAGAACTTCAAGTGAGGCAATCGAGTCTTGTGGGGAAAAGTGCGCAAACCTCTGTAGAGTGTTAAAACCTAATCGATTAGCTGTGTCCCCGGATACAGACAACTTGAGCATCTAGTAGTGGATTTTAAATGAAACTTTAGGAATGGATTCACTTGGGTTTGCCCACTCACCATATGCTATCTTGTAGTGGTAGAGTAATATCTTTTATTCTAGGGAAAACTAGCTTTATACAAAAGCTAAACTTAGAGCTTCCCACTAGCTAAATTGCATGTACAAATAGGTTCATTATTCTTATGATGTGACTTGTCAGTACATTCAATGTACTAACCTACAGGGCTGCAAAGTCTTGTGTTGCAGGAATTTCTATGACAAGTAAGAGTTATGTGATAGGGTTACAGTCTACACTCAACTTGCCGTTGGCGTTTATGGACTCCACACACGTTCGTTTGTTTCCGCTGAGACTTATGAGGTATATATCAGTTTTATGTTATTTATACATGTGATTGCACTTTGATATACACAGTGATGTACTGTGTGTGCCAGCATACCGATCCAGGGATGACACAGATACACAGAGGCTTGACCGTTTGACATCGGGTCGCTACAAGATGGTATCAGAGCACATGTTGACGGTAGGACGTTACCCTAGAAACTGGAAAGCCCTTAGGAAAGGATCTCTCTAAAACTTAATTTTCAAAAAGATCCTTTACCTCTCTTGTTTTCTGAGTTTTATCAAATATTCCCTTTTAGTTAGACAACTGATGAACTGGAGGCGCACGGAGGATGAACTGAAGCCACTCCAAGAAGGACAAGATATTAGACAACTGATGGCCACTTCAGAGTAAAGAGGATTTCATCATGCATTAGAAGAGTTGAAGCTACAACAGTCAAAGACTCGAAGAATTTGAAGACACTGAAGAATTCCAAGATTTATATGACCTTTAGAAGACTAAACCCTTGTTGTATACTCGTGTTAGATGCTATGATTTGTGAGTTGTCATATTTTGTGTGTGTTTTCCGAGAGCAACAAATAAAACTTATTTTCAAAACTACATTGTTTGTATTGTGTGTATCTCTCTCTCTCTATCCCTCTTATCTCATCCCAAAACCCTTGGACCCAATAGATGATGAATGAAGATGGACATGTATTCTCTGGACCGATCACTCAGTTGGCGGTAGAGCTATGGATTCAAAACATGGAGAATCACTTCAAAAGCAATTCGGTTGCAAGGAAGTATGAGGTTCAATATGTTCTTCAGTACTTTACAAAAAGTGTTGCAACCTGGTGGAAAATGCATCAGGCCATACAAGGATGTAATGGAGCAAAAACTTGGGAGGAATTAAAGAAGACTCTGTTAGTATCTCGTCTTATCCGGAAGCACGGAGATAACCCGACGAAGAAACCTTGTGCATGCAAGATATGCGGAGAAATAGGACACACCCATGAAGAACACAAGGATGGATGCCCTCGTTGTGAAGGAAATCACCCAGCTGAAGAATGACCAACTAGGCAGGTTACTTGTTTCTTGTGTGAAGGAACTACGCACTACCCTGCCTAGTGTCATATTTATCCCAAGGTACAAGAAATTACCAAGCACTAGAAGGAAGAAGTGAAAGAAGCCCTTGGGGAAAGTTTAAGAGAATGGGTGATGAAAGAAGATGTTGGCGACCCCGATGGAGAAGGCCTAATCAGATTTTACTCCAATGCCTGCTATTCATGTGGAGAAGAAGGACATTTTTCATAGTATTGCACAAAGGAAAGCCAAGAGTATCTGGGAAACTTCCCGACAGAAGAAGTGGAGTTTGATCCACAAGAGATAGAAGAACTGATTGGAACGAAGAAGTCGAGGAAGAGAAAGAGCATGGATCCCCTTAACAGCCCAGTTTCTGCAAAGAAGGACATGAGTCATATCACTTGTTACAGGTGCAAGGATTTAGGTCTTACGCTAGCAAATGCCCAGCAAGGAAACCAAGAACCCAAGGAAACCAAGAACCCAAGGAACCAAGATAGACACCAGGAAGCCCCTGGATTTGTCTGATGTCATTTGTTTACGCTACATGGAAGTAGGGCATTTTGCTAGAGAATGTTCGGACCCGAGGAAAGCTTGAGCAGAGTAGTTGAGATCTTGATATTGGAATAAAGCATGTAATAAATGTGGAATGCACTTTTATTTTCATTGGGATGTTCAGTTCAGTTATGAAATGGAAATTGTAATAGCTCATGAAGCAATAAAAGTTGATGTGGTTGGAATCTCATGTGAAATGTTCTGATTTGTTGTTGATTGTGAGTGCCTCTCTCATTATCTCACCCAGACTTAAACCTTGAACCCATGGACAAGATAATCCCAAACCTTTTCCCAGAAAAAATAACCACATTTCACCCAAGGAAATACATACATTATCCTGAGTACCCCTTCTATCTTATACCTACAGATGACAACCCTTTACGAGTCTTTTCACAAGGGCCCGAAAACGATCATGACCCTCACCAGTGATCAGGATTACCCAAAGATCCTGAAGGACATGATGAAGCATATTCATCTTAAAGGAGATGCAGTTTACAAGGGTTATCCTTTCATGGAGAAGGGAGTTGAACTTTGGTACGTGGAGGTACACCTCCACCGTATGAAGGGAGTTTGCCCAAAGACTATGGGACAATACTTTTTCATTTCTCGAGTACCACGAGCAACATTCTTTGACTCTGTTCGTGAAGTTTCTATGGAAGCCATACGTCAGATTGGAGAAATACTTGAAGCAAGACTCCGTCACACTCAGGAATACTTGAGAGAGGTGCATGCAGAGGTGATGGAGATGAAGCTCATGGCCACCATGATGAAGCAGAAGATCGATGATTTCAAGTATCACATCGAACAATTCCAGTGGGACTAAAGCATCTTTAAGTAGGGCAAATGAATAAAGATGGAAGTAATGCTTGACCATACCAAACTATGTGGATGGCAACATTTGTAATAAAGTACTTTTGAAATTTGAGTTTTGAGTAGTGGTTAAGGATGTAATAAAGGATTTGATATGAAGAGAATATGAATTATGGATGAACCAGTACATTTTATTTTAATGGTAATACCCTGTGTGAACACTAGACCGATGGAAAGGAAAATGTTATTCCATAGAGTGGAGTTTGGACAAAATGAGTTGGAGTTTTGTTTTAGTTATGATGGTTACCCCAAGAGTATGAAGGAATGAAGTACTATTGGATTTAAAGCAGATGTAATGTTGGAATATGGAACAATAGTAACTCCAAGGACGAGTTAAAGATATACAAGTATTGAAGTGGGCCATAACCCACAGGACCAGGATTTAAAAAGAAGCAAGCACAACCTTGTTGAAGGAAGAATTCTAGAATTGTGATTTCATCAGCAACGTTTCATAGGAGGTTACGTAAACCCGGGAGTTGTGAAGAAACGATAGAGGTTTTGTTTGGCTTACAGAACCAATGGGTTTACCCGAACCCAATTCGTGGAGAAGAGAAGTTCTGCAATGATTGTGAGGATGCCCAAGTGTTAGAATACGTGATTCACTATCTGTGTATGTGGTAATGATTCAAGTACGGGATGGATTGCCCCCCATACCGGAGACTTCTATCATGAACTATCATATGTTGATGGAAAATCAGAGAGCCTTAAAACCCTAGAAGAGTGTCGACACGACAAGCCAAGAACCTTAGAATGGCAGTATGATGGAAACCATGTACAGGCACATGTTGCCAATCGTAGGTTATGCGGTGAGGTTCAACCCAGACCCATTTCCTGCAGGAGAAACCAAAAATCGTCGACCACCATGAGGTTTTCGATAGTTGTTTAGCATTGGCGCCAGACCTGTCAAGTCTCAGAAGGATCTTATTTTGATGCAAGGACTCCGAATTTTAAGGAAAAGGCCATGCCCTTACCAGAAGAGCACAAGTGAAAGAGTTATCTCGGAGAATATGAGAAGACTGACACCGTCAACGCAAAGGATGGAGTACATGAGTTCTGTTGGAACCGTAACCATGCTTCTAAGGGTGGTAGCACCCCATACCTTGTGTTGATGAATGGATTTTCAAGAAGACCCCCCAAACCTAACCTTCTTTCTAGCCTCTCCAAATCTCGAGGACGAGATTCATTTTAAGGGTGATAGTTTGTAACATCGCAAAATTCTAAATTTTGGAATGTTATATTAAATAATTAATTATGATTGTTTGTTTGTTTGTTGTGTGATTGATTGTGTGAAATTGAAACTTTTGAAAGTTGCATGAGAGGGAATAAAAGGACTTCCCCAAAACTTTCCATCTTGCATTTTGATCTCCATGAATTCAAATTCATTTCATCAAAAAACCCTAGAGTGGAGATAATATGACTTCTTCCATTTAAAGAAATGAAAAGGGGTTTGAAAATGATTTGAATTCCATTGAGAATATGTCAAATTTAGAAACTTTAAGCTACTCAATGAGTTCATTGGGGAAGATAAAATGACTTCTTCAAATGCGAAGAAAGAGAGTTGGAAGTTTCAAAAGAATAATTTGAAAGTCACTTTGAAGTTATTTGAAATTCCAAATTTCAAATCCTCTTGGAAGTTATTAAGTTTTAATTCAAATTATTTTTCTCCTAAAAAATAAATAAATGTAAATAAGGGTAAAATGATTCCCTGCAATGGAAAATTAGGAGAAAATAAATTTGAAATTATTTTTCGTATTAAAAAATGATTTTTATTGATTTTAAATGCAAAACTAGCACTGTTTGACTTTTATGAATTCTTATGGAATTTATTTGAACTTGAAAAATAGTTCATATTATTCTTGGTATTTTTATGAACATTTTGGTATATAATATGCCTATGTAATTTTTTTACTTATTTTCCTCTGTTGTATTTTTCTTTCTGTTTTCTAAACAAAAAAACACACACACCCACACGCGCGCACCACCTGGGCCGAACTCGCGCTTTCGGCCACGGCCCAACTCCACCGCCCGAAGGCCTTCGCGTCGCTCTCCCTCTCGTCCCTCTTCCCTCGCTCGCTCTCTCCCACTGCAGCTGCCAGTGGGGCCCACTCCCCAGGTCGTCTTCAACCTCTCGAGCCGCACGGGATAAACACCGCGCTAGTGCTCCCGAACCCATCAACCATCTTCCTCGCTCGGATGAGGCTTATCCGCTGCTCCCCGACGCCCTAGCCTCGCCTATAAAAAGCCCCAGACCCCCTCTCTCCATTCAGCTCTCTCGTGTCGTCCCAAGCCGCTCTCAGCCGCCGCACCGTCCGTCCGCATCTCGCCGGAGTCGAGCCGCTCCGTTGTTAATTGCGTCGCCGGTGAGCCATCCTGACCCCCATCTTTCTGACATTCTTTTGCCCGTGCCCGTGCGCATCTCCTTGACATCTTTGTTTTGCCTCTAGGTCCGCCAGCGCCGCCGCCTCGACGTGCCACGCCCTCACCGGAGCTCCGGACGCTGCCGCCTCCCTTCGCTCGTCGCCGGCCACCCCGACATGCGCCACCACCACCATCGCGACCCCCTCGTCGCGCTCGTCCCGTTCGCCTCTTTCCCCGCCGTCGGAGGTCACCGCAGCCGCTGCCCCATCACCGCCCAACGCCAGCGCCGCCGCCCCTGTATGTCGCGGTCGCCTCTATAAGACGACCGCTCGCCCCTCCGTTCATTTTTTTGTTTAAATCGGTTAACCGCGGGTTTCTTAAACCACGGGTTTTGTTAAAAAAATCGATCGGTGTTTGTTTTAGTTAGTCGTCGCCGCTGTTTTGCTTAGATAGCGGCCGTTCGCCGTATAAGCTTCTGCAGCGAACACTTTTTGGCCAGTAGGAATCCGCCACATTGCTAGGGACCTGGTCGCGAATAAAACTTTCACAGTCAAGTCCCTGAGTTTTCAGTTTAGCCCCTAAACTTCAAATGGTTGTATGTTTTTTAACTGTAGATCCAAATTATATGAAACCAGCGGCAAATTCTTCGTCGTGATTAGACCTACCCAGTGGTGCCATTTTTGTAAACTTTTGTCAGATTCAAAATTTGAAATTATTCATATTTGAATTCGAACTTCAAATGGCCATATCTCCTAAACCGTAGCTCAGTTTGAGTTGATTCTTTTTGCACTTTGTCACCGTAGCCCAACCCTACCACTTGGACCATTGTCACAACATTTTTCACCCAACTATGATCTCTCTATGATATTTTTAGTGCTACGCTTTATATGCACGATAGATCACATCACGGTTTTGCACCTTATGTCATATGTTGTTTTGCACTTAGAATATTTTTGTGATAGCTAAGAGTGTTGGATCTTCATTTGGTTTTTTTCGAGACTTTTTGCTTTACATGTTATTTTGGTTCTCCAAAATGATTGCTTATGTGAATGCAATGTTTGACTTTATAGATTTTCATTGGAGAGTGACGAGTAGTTCTATTAAGTAAATTTCTGAGAGCGATATACTCTTCATCAACTATTACCAGGCAAGTTCACATTTGACCATTCTTTCCATTATCTATGTTTTATATACGCACTTAGTCCTTTGGAGTAGGATTGCATGGTAGGAGTTTTATGCCCGATGGCTATGCTTTTACCTAGTAGTTCATCTGAGGTAGGTCTGAACCATACAACCTGGTCACCACCGTGTAAGTTTATTTCTGCCTCGCAAATGTAGACCTGGATTGGGAAGTGTTCATGGCGAGACTTGAGTGACAAAGTAGTAATCAGGACCAAGACTTAAATGAACTACCTAGGCGGAAATTGGTTTGAATGGTGGCGAAGTACAGTGGGGCACGCATGGGAAATCCATGGTGGTGCACCACTAGTGGTCCGTCCGCCCAGTCTCAAAGGGATCAAATATGTTTTCATGTCTAGAAGCTTACGTGTGCAGCCACAAGTCAATTATGGGCTCTTGCTTAGTTGAGTAGTTAGTGTGACCTCTTCCGGGATAGGCTAGCAGATGTAGAATGAGTAGGTGTACTGGCCTATCCGTGGGTTAAGAGGAAATAATTTCGAAAGACAATGTCTCAGTCATCCTATTCTCAAACGCCAGGCACTGCGAGAACTTCAAGGGAGGCAATCGAGTCTTGTGGGGAAAAGTACGCAAACCTCTGCAAAGTATTAAAACCTAATCGATTAGCTGTGTCCCCCGGTTACAGACAACTTGAACATCTAGTAATGGAAATGCTGGGAGATCTCATCACTCTTAATTTAAACAATTGGGTTTTAAATGAAACTTTAGGAACCGATTGAGTTAGGTTTGCCCACTCATCCTATGCTATCTTGTAGTGGTAGAGTAATATCTTTTATTCTAGGGAAAAACTAGCTTTATGCAAAAGCTAAACTTAGAGCTTCCCACCAGCCAAATTGCATGTACAAATAGGTTCATTATTCTTATGATGTGACTTGCCAGTACATTCAATGTACCGACCTACAGGGCTACAACATCTTATGTTGCAGGAATTTCTACGACGAGTAAGAGTTACGTTGTAGGGTTACGGTCTACAGTCAACCTGCTGTTGGCATTTATGGACTCCACACCCGTTCGTTTGTTTCCGCTGAGAGTTATGAGATATATATATCAGTTTTACGTTATTTATATATGTGATTGCACTTTGATATATACATTGATGTACTGTATGTGCCAGCATACCGATCCAAGGATGGCACAGATACACATAGCCTTGACCGTTTGAGGTCGGGTCGCTACATGCACTTTCCATGTTTCACTATGCTTTTACAGAAAAGCATGTACAGCAACACCCCAAAAGATTAAAAATCTTCAGTTCAGCTTTCCAGAACTACGCACTTGTTTCCAGCAAGAACATAATGCCAATCGCACAACCACCAAATTTGAGCAACTTGCACAGATGAAGTTATCAAGAAATGTAACTATTAACTTACTTCCGTTCCTCTTAGCCATTCCAAGATCCAATATTAACATCACTGCAAGACCGGTTGTCATCCTCAATCCCAGTTGCAGTTCTAGTGGGTGACCTCGCTGAATTGAATAGCCTGGCTAAAATAGACGTGAAGTCAAGCTCAGACATTGCACATAGATATAATAGATAAATTTAAACTATATGTAGACATACACCGCATACCATAATCTGAAACTCAACAAGTTTTGCTTGTAGCCTGGAAACATGAGGATGATAACTTGTAACCTGACAGACCCTTGTGAATTTGGTATCGTCGATCATCAAAAAACTATCTCCGGAACATTATATGATGAATCTGAACTACTTCGATTTGATTAAATTTTGTGTTAATCAATGAGCTTATTTGTTATCCTTGAAGCTGCTTGCTGCTTTGAAAGGATTTCTGCTATCAGTTGTTTTTGGCCAAAGAGTTGTGCATTTTTCAAAACCAAGTTCCTTGATGATGAGTCCACGGAATAGCCTTGACCAGTCATCCAGTCCAAGAGGCATAACAATAGTTGCTTCTTATCGGGCTTCTGGATGTATCGCTGAATTGCTCTACCAAAGGTTTCCTGCATGTGGAACGATCACATTCACCATTGGAAGATATATGTCAGATTTAAGAATATCAAGTGTATGTATATACAAAGTTGCAACATTGAAATTTTAGTCAACTTCTATCATGTGATTTTTGGAGCATCCCCTTTGTCCTAGCCAGGTCTAAGATTTTACCAGTTTTCAGTTTCCAGCCATCCAGGTTCAACTCCAAACTATACTTAGAAAGTACCAAGTACAGTACAAAAGAGTCACCTGGCTTATACGCCATCCTGAATGGTTTAGGGCTTTCATAACATCGTTAATCAAATTTATGTTGCCAGAGATCATGAATTGTGTAGCAAATTTCTCCAAAGAGCGTGGAGATATCGACTCTCCATTGTCCTGTTAAATCAGCATTTTTTTTGTTAGTGAATACACGCAAAATAAACAATAGAGATACCGGTAGTAAATGCCAAAAGCATAATACCTTAATAACTATATAGGCATCCTTCAGAAGTCCTGCTGGAACTAAGATGCCTAAAACCTTCTCGTGAAGAGATTTACAAACTGTTCTCTTACTATATCTCATCATATTATACACAGAAAACGCTTCAGAAGGAAAACCTGCTTCTCCTAGCTGCACCATTACCTCAGAACAAAGCTCCTGGACAAGGTTTATAGAAATTTTAGTTACTAACAGAATCACAACAAATATGTGATGCCCCACACTGTTCTGCAAGCATGTCATAATTCCAATAAACCGAATTTACCAAGAATTTAACAATTGGCTTTATCCAGAATGTAGCTTAGTAAAGATATACTCCCTCTGTACATAAATATAAGACGTTTTAGAGACTTGTTCCAAGATACAAGAACAAAAATACCTCATTCAGTTGATGGCCTTTCGTATGCATATCTACAATCGTCTTGTATGCTAGGTGATAGACCTTTGCCTTGCAGAAGTACCTTATTAAGGTATTAAACGTGATATCATCAGGTGATATATTCAACTCATCCATTTTCTTCAGCATTCTCATTACACTTTCCGTATCATATGTATTGCAGTAAGCACGAAGTGATGTGTTAAGCATAACAAGATCATATGTGGCATTCTGATCCTCAAATTCTTTTGCAAGATTTTTTGCTTCTTCACGATAACCACTTCGATGTAATGCTGAAATCATGATACTAAATGCATAGCCATCTGCAGAAACCAGAGGATAAGGTCATCAGACAAGATCAAGAAGACACAAATAGTAATAGCACCCCACTAAGAGACACAGAGAGTCAGAGTCATGCAATCAAATGAATAAGTTATAAGAGGCAGACAAAAGAAAATCAAATGCTTAAAACTGGCAAACACAGTTTACTAATCAGGATCCAGGAACTGCATCGTTGCATTTAGAACGACAAACTGATAGAGGTACTTCAGTGGGATTTCTGGTTAGATATCGTACCAGACTTGACACCTTTTTCTTTCATTTCATTGAACACCATTGTTGCTTCCCATATCTTTCCTCCTTTGGCAAGTGCATCAATCAATATGCAATATGCCATCTGTACACAGCATGCCATAAAGCATAATTACGGTCAATTTATAGGACCATACAAACTTAGATATGAGCAGTGTTGTGTGTGAGATCACATGTTTTACCTCATCCTGTGCAAAGCCTGAGGCTTCCAATTCAGTTAGCAACTCCTTAGCCTTCTCAAACAGACCACCTTTAGAATATACCTTCAACAAAGTGGTCAGTATAACCTGCAAAGGGAATTTAATGAGAAGTTAGATTGACATCCATAGCAGCACCATTTTCTTGAATATCCAAAGATAATTTCGAAATGTATAGAAGTTCAATTGCATGAGTACAGCATTCAACAGAGAATTAGATAGTAGGTACTCCCTCCGGTTCACAAAAATCTGTTATTTTGGACATAATTTTAACGTGTTTGGAACATAGGAATATAAAAAATCAGGAATGCTACTACAATGACAATGCTGCAGCAGAGAAGTGATGCTTGTTAGGAAATATGCAACTTAGTATTATCAGGAGGCGAACGCCATCATATATACATGTACAGGGGAGGCCAAAGGCCAGAATGCAAAAGGCCAAAGGCCACCATAAATATAACTCTAACAATGCTATCATAACAGGAGCATAGGCTGCACATGCCTATTTCTTGGACCATTAAAGCCCATGGCAAACAAGTTATATCACATGGTATCATTATCTCTCTTTGCCTCGGGCTTCCGCGCAAAAATGAGGTTGGACCCAATGTTTTAGTTCCCGTAAAATCAGAGGAACCCAATAGGGTTCCTCTGGTCTGCTACAGTGTTCATCTGGGTAAATTCCTGTGAAGTAAATACCACTAGATCAACTCCTATGGATTGGCTGTTTCTACACTCTTCCTATGTTCCTCTGGAAAAACTCCATTGCGAACGAGGCCTTTAGTCAAACTTCAAATATTTGACTAACAATATCCTTTTAAGCATTGACATCGGATACTTGGAATGACATGTGTGGTCTTGCCTCAGTACTTCCGTAGTATCATAATCCATTGGGTTTTATGAATATAAATTAGTGGTCACAGTTACATTTTGCAGACTGTGTCGACGTACAAAATAACAGCATTTTGTGGATGGGATTGGTCGTAGAGAGGCTATATTATAGAAGATACATGAGCACTAGTGCCCTCACTTTTAACCGAAGCCATCAAACTAGAAACCCTATTCAACAGATCATATGGAAAGCAGCAACAGAACATTTCAGCACGTAGACAGAGTATGCCCAAGTAATTCAAGAATAGGCATCGCAAAAGTAGTGTCAGTTATGTATTTGTTATCACGCAGATGGAGAAACACTATTCACTGACATGCTACATGATGGAAGTTGTAAGTTATAATATAGTTGCACAAGATACCTTAACAAAGAAACATAAATGATGCAGCTGAAAAACCCAAGTTGCATAGAAGTTTAAGCACCATGAACATGACCTCTGAAAGCTACACCCCCAAGTGTCACCTAGAATTTCTCAATATCGACGCAAACCAATTGTGCAACTTGTCATAGGGATGTGTCATGTCTATTGAAAAACGTACTCAACACGGCAAGCTTAGAAATGAGACTGACAGGATCACGGACTTCAGCAGATCAGAAAGCATAGATCATAAAAAGATTTAATAAGGGACAAGCAAAGAAAATAGACCTTATTTGGTGTTAAACCAGAAGACCTCAAATCTTTCATCAACAGCTCAGCTTTTTCATAATAAGAATTTACTGAATACGCGTTCAACAGGGAACTGTAGTGAAACAGATTAGGATTATGGCCTTTATCCTTCAATTTCTTGAAGTATGCCTCAGCTTCCTCACAGTAGTTATGAGATGCACATATTGCCAAGAGGGTACCATATATTACACTATCCATCTGAAGACCGCGTGAGTTGAGCTCATTGATCAACTCCATTGCCTTAGCGTACCCGTGCTTCAACTTCATGCACCCTGACAGCAGCTGGGGGGTGGATAGGAAAAAAGAATGCAAAAGTTATTCATCCAAGCGAAAAGAGGTTGTGTGAAGCCTAAAACAAATGCTAGTATGGAAAGATGGGGGTTCAATGTCCCATACAGTACTGTAGGTGAAGAGATCAGGTGATAGACCTCCTCGTATCATCTCATCATAAAGCTTGAAGGTGCTGTCGGATCTCCCGTTCTTCACCAAGCACCCGAGAAGAGAATTACAAACAGAAACATTGACTCTGGTCGACTGGTCCTGAATGGAACCGTACACTTGCAGAGCTTTCGCAGCATTACGGCTCAACCCCAGGTACTTGAAATAGCTGCTGTAAGACGCAATGTTGAGCATGTCATGCTCCTGCATCCACCCGAAGACCTGAAACAAAGTTGAGAATGACTCGTGTCTACTGACACTGGCATAATTCACAGTCGCCGATAACTACCTTAGAAAGCACATCCCATCGCCTGATTTCTCCATAGTGGCGCAAGATTATGTTGCAGTCCTGTGTCTGCAACACATCTTCGAGCCTGTAGCAGAGTTCGCAGGGTTTAGATTCAACTCTGGTTAGCAGTACGCAAGTGGGATAATCCAAAGGCTACAGCAGCTGAGCTTACTGTGGGCTGTGAGGAATCACTACAAGGACAGGAAACGAATGCTGCCGGTCTGTGTACCTGGTTAGGGCAGCGACGGGGTCGGGGGCGGCCTTGACCTCAGCGACGGCGTTGCGCCGGGGTGACGGCCGCTGGGCTTTGGGGACTTTACGTGCTTCCAGTGCCTGATTGGCGGCGCGGACGAAAGGGAGGCTCCTCGTGCGGGAGCAGGACGCCGCAGCCGCTGGCGGGGAGAGGAAGCGGGAGGTGGCGAGCGGCAAGGACGCGGCTTCCATCTCGCCTGAGTCCGAGCGAGCCGAGCGGAGTGTCGTCTCGTTCGCCGGAGAACGGGAGGGTGGGGTTGTGTTCGTCCACAACAATATCGTCTGAATTTCTCCATGGGCTCCATTCCTGGCGTGAACACTTTCGGCCCAGGAGTTTCAGTGGAATACAACTCCGCAGCCCTCCTGGCTGAGAGGTCCTATGTGCCGCATTTTGCGGCAAATTGCCGCCATATCGCACAGGGGCGCCACCGAGTGGACCGGCCCATTCGAAGCACTGCAGCGAGCGAACAAACGCGGTGTAGGTAAAAAAAAATAGTGGCAAGGACGCGGCTTCCATCTCGCCTGAGTCCGAGCGAGCCGAGCGGAGTGTCGTCTCGTTCGCCGGAGAACGGGAGGGTGGGGTTGTGTTCGTCCACAACAATATCGTCTGAATTTCTCCATGGGCTCCATTCCTGGCGTGAACACTTTCGGCCCAGGAGTTTCAGTGGAATACAACTCCGCAGCCCTCCTGGCTGAGAGGTCCTATGTGCCGCATTTTGCGGCAAATTGCCGCCATATCGCACAGGGGCGCCACCGAGTGGACCGGCCCATTCGAAGCACTGCAGCGAGCGAACAAACGCGGTGTAGGTAAAAAAAAATAGAGCACCCCAGTAGGTGATCGAACTCGCAACCTCTGGCTTCTGAATGACTCTGGCTAGCCACTCGACCTGGCAGGGCGTTAGTGACTGTTATACACCACAGAATGTTAAATGAACTAAGGAGAGGGTCAGCTCAGAGATGTACTATAGCGGCCGGACCGTGAACACTTTTTAAAAACACAAATAAAATTCGAATTTCAAACTTTTCAAAAAAGATAAAAAAAATAGAAACCAGAAAAGTATTTTGAATTTGTGAACAGTTTTTTTAAAGGAACATTATTTAAATTCCGAACAAAATTGAAAGCCTGCACATTATCTGTAACTCCCCGAACAATTATTTAATTTGTGAACAAATTTTGAAAACGAGAACATTTTTTGAAATTGTGAACAAAATTTTGAAAACAGGAACATTTTTCGAAATTCCCAAAAAAAATTAAAATGCGAACATTTTTTGAATGTATGAACAAAATTTGAAAACAAGAACATTTTTTGAAATTCCCAAACAATTCTAAAATGCAAACATTTTTTGAATGTAGGAACAAAATTTGAAAATAGGAACATTTTTTAAAATTGCCAAACAATTTTAAAATGTGAACATTTTTTGAATGTAGGAACAAAATTTGAAAACAGGAACATTTCTTGAAATCCCAAATAATTTCAAAATGCAAACATTTTTTGAATGTAGGAACAAAATTTGAAAACAGGTACATTTTTTGAAATTCCCAAACAATTTTAAAATGTGAACATTTTTTGAATGTAGGAAATTTGAAAACAGGAACAGTTTTTTAAATTCCCAAACAATTTTAAAATGCAAACCTTTTTTGAATGTAGGAACAAAATTTGAAAACAGGAACTTTTTCAAAAATTTGAACTTTTTTTAGAATCTTGAATATTTGTGGAAAAAGAAATTTAAATTGAATAAAAAGAAAACAGAAAAAGAAAAAGCTGACCACAAAGAAATAGAAAGAAAATAAAGAAAAGAAAAAACATTTGAAACAGGAATTTATATACATGACCAAACAGTTGAAACGGAAACTTTTTTCTAGTGCTTCGAACATTTTTTGAAAGTGCGAACATTTTTTATATAGGTGAACATTTTTCAGCTGCATAAACTGAACATGATTTAAAAAATAAGAACATTTTTTGAAAAATTTGAAAAACAAGAACATTTTTTAATACATGAACAAAAATTTGAAAAATAAGAACATTTTTTGAAATTTGTGAATAATTTTTGAAAACAGGCATTTTTTTAAATCCATGCCATTAATTTTCAAATTTCTTAAAAATGAACAAAAACAATTTGAACAATTTTTGAAAAAACAGGAACATTTTCTGAAAATTCGGAACAAAAATTTGAAAGCAGGAACATTTTTTGAATTTATGAACAAATTTTGTGAAATGGGAACATTTTTTGAATTTTTGAACAAAATCTAAAAAACAGGAAAAAATTGAAATTCGGATTTTTTTTTGAAAATAAACTTGAAAAGAAAAAAAGGAAAAGAAAAAAGAAAAAGAAGAGAAATAGAAAAACGAAAAACAAAAAAGAAACTAAAAAAGAAAAAGCCGGTTCAGGAACCTTCTAGAAGGTTCCCAAAACCGGAAAAAACGGCTGGAAACATCATAGAAGGTTCCAAAAACCGGGGTCTGCTGTAACGCTAAACGGGCCGGCCCACTCGGTCGCTCCCTCGCACCTGCCCTGTGCGAAGCGTCAACTACTTGCCGCAATGAGAGGCAAGTAGGATTTTTCCTCCTGGCTACACCTAAAAAAGGGGAGCTCCTAGTCAGCGCCTTCGGCGCCCATGCAGCTGCGCTTTTGGGCCGGCCCAATACGGGGGGCGCAGCGCACGCAAAAGGAAATGCCCAATACGGGGGCGCAGCGCACGTAGAAGGAAATGCCCAATACGGGTAACTATTGAGAGACGGTGCACCGGCGGAAGCTTCGGCCGGTCCAGTCCACGCGCGCACGTGCGACCCACTCGCGAGCAACCACGTGGCGCGGTGGACCCGAGTTGACTAGTCCTCCCGCTTATCTCGCGGGTCTCGCCTCATCCCCGTCTCGCAGCTGCATGAATCTCGCCCCATCCTCGCCTCCTGCGTCCATCGTTGTAGCACGCAGCGTCGACGCCCGCATCTCCTGCCTCCATCACTGCAACGCTTGAGGAGCTCGCCGTCGGCCATGGAAGATCGAATCCCCGCACGGCTATCGATGTAGATCTCACCCCGCATGCTTACACCTCCCTTCGCCATTGGATGCAGCAAGGCCGTTGACCAATCTCATTCCCGGCGGTTGCAACTCCCACACGCCTCATGCTTCTGCCTCACCGCCGACGAGTCGGGCGGCGATGGGCAACACCAGAGGCTTCTGCAGAAACCGTCGCACCCCCTCCTGTTGCAACCGTTTTACAAAAAAGCTCCATCCCCCTTGATGGAAAGCTTCAACCGGATGTTGAGGAAGCTACAAGCTGTCAGCGCCATCGCCGGAAAGCTACAACCGTTGACATGAAATGCTACAACCTTCAATGAAAAAAGCTTCAACCGGAATGACACAAAAAGCCTTGGCCAAGCGCTGCTAAAAAGAAAATAGCTACAACCATTTGATAGAAAAGCTTCAACTGTAGTTGGAAAAAGCTCCAACCATTGAGAGAGAAAGCTACAACTAGACTATGCAAATCAGAAAAGTTGCAACCGCTAACAGAAATGCTTCAAATGTATGTGTGAAAAGTTTCAACCGGCGACCGGCGAGGGGGAAAGCCACGAGTAGTGCCGGGTGTGGGCATGTTGGATATGCTACATTGTTTTTGTGTTGGAACCGGCATTTCTTTCTGCTACGACGGTGTGACATTTTTAATGCCAGTTGTAGCTTTTGCAACAGCCGGTTATAGCTTTTTCATTTGTCGTCCATGGCTTACGGCTTCACAGTTGAAGCTTTTTTCATTATCGGATGAAGCTTTTTTCGTCGCCAGATGAAGCTTTTTTGTCACCGGTTGTAAC
The DNA here is from genome assembly GCF_018294505.1 of Triticum aestivum. Lineage (NCBI taxonomy): Eukaryota > Viridiplantae > Streptophyta > Magnoliopsida > Poales > Poaceae > Triticum > Triticum aestivum. The sequence goes on along the minus strand of NC_057800.1, from coordinate 368,300,247 downwards.
TTTTCTTTGGTCGTTCATAGTTTTTCGTCATACGAGTTGAAACTTTTTCCATAGCTGGTTGAAGCCTTTTTCGTCACCTATTGTAGGTTTTTCGGCGTAGGTTGCAGCACTGGGCATCTCCCTGGGCGCTTGATTTTTTTTTTGTTGTAAGCGGGGGATGAGCGCTTGCGAGCACACCGGTGAGCACGCCGGTGAGCTCCGGTCGTCGCCATTGGAGCTACAATGGTTGCCACGGAAGCTACACTGTTGCATGGGCGAAGCCGGTGACGCGGACAACCGCCGAGGGCTGGGACCGGTGACCAGGGCGGCCGGCGAAGACGGGCGGCGATCAGAGACGGGGAGGGTAGGCAAGGGGGTGGCGACGAGGGGAAACACGTGCGGCCGGCGAGACGGGGTTACTTTTCCCGTCCGCGCTCGCGAGAGGAAGAAGACGACCTGATTGGATAAAGATCCAACGGATCGGGATGGACCGATCTGACGGCTAGGATTGGACCGGCCGAAGCGTTCGGCCGGTGCGCCGACGCCTAGTATCGGCCAAAGGAAATTCAACAAAAACGAAAGCGCCCCGCTAAGAAAAGGGGAGCTCCTAGTCAGCGCTCTTGGGCCGGTCCAATACGGGGGCGCAGCACACGCAAAAAAAATGCCCAATACGGGAGCGCACGCAAAAAGTAATGCCCAATACAGGGACGCAGCGCATGCTAACGAATCGAACCTGCGTCCTCATTCTTCCTTCTACGCTAGGCTGACCACTAGGACGCTTGGGCAGGTGTGAATGCTTACATCTTTTCCGTTTTTATCTTCTTTCTCTTCTTTCTTCTTTCCTTTTGCCTTATTTCCTTTTTCCTTTATTCCATTTTCTGTTTTCTGTTTATTTTCTTCTTCCTTATTTGATGATTTTTTTTTCTAATTCGTGAACTCTTTTCAAAACGATGATTTTTTTTCATTTTTGATGAACTTTTTTTCAAATTCATTGAAATTTTAAAAAAGTTTCACAAATTTGAAAAATAATCATTGATTTTTAAAAAAAGTTCATAGAATTAGAAAAAAAATTCATTGAATTTGAAGAAAGTTCATTGAATCTGAAAAAAAAGTTTATCAAATTTGAGAAGGTTCATCATAACTGGAAAAAGCTCATCGAATCTGAGAAAAGTTCATCGAATTTGAGAAAAGTTCATCATAATTAGAAAAAGTTCATCGAATCCAAAAAAGTTCATCGATTTTAAAAAAAGTTCAACAGATTTGAAAAAAAAGTGCATTCATTTGAAAACAGTTCATCGGGAAAATGAAAAAAAAGGTTAATGGATTTAAAAAAATACACAAAAAGTTTTCAAATAGTTCATCAATTTGAAAGGAAGTTCATCTAATTTCGAAATAAGTTCATCAATTTGAAGAAAAAGTGCACGTATTTGCGAGATAATTCATTGACCCAGGAAGAAGAAAAAATAGAAAACAAAAAGGAAAAAGCAAATGAAAAAAATGAAAAGAAGGAGAAAGCGGAAAGGAACCAATAAAGGGAAGGAAGGGTTCAAATTAACCAGATCGGGGTTGTTAGCTTGTTGGTTGCACCATTATGTACGTGAGTGGGAGGTGGCGACTTTGTGGCGATTGCCGATAGGGAATGTGATGGGCCTCCCCGTGATCTTTTTCCTGATAAAGGAAATATATTAATATCAAGTTGATACCAATTTCACTCAGGCTCTGCAACATTAAGGATGCACACAACCGAAAAATAAAAGAAAAAAGAAAACAAAGTCCCCGCCAAAACAATCGTACTCACATCAGCAAGAGCATCACTAGTAGTGATGACACATGTACTCCAAAAAAGGTTCTCCAAAGCGACGCCTCTTGAAGGAAACAGTGCAAAAACACCGTCATCGTCTGGTCGGTCCAACTATCATAGTCAGATCCTAGATTTTCACCCTGGAGAAGGTTCAGTCTCCAAACAGTGCCTTCAGCAAGGGAACGACTAGAAAACCGCCATTGCCAGGTACACGGGTCAGCCTTAGGGATTTCACCCCGAAAAACTGAGACTGCCAAGAACGAAGTCTATTAGTGTCAACATCACCACTCGTCGAGAACACTACAGCAAAAATGATGATCATTCGACGCGTATACTCCTCCTGATCCGTTGCGAGGATTCTTAAGAAACTTCACTAAATCTCGACTCGACTTGAGCATGTGAGATGGAAACTCCTAAGTCAATCCACTCTTCTTCAAACACGAATGCCATTATCCTTCCCGTCAACACCTTGGAAAAGGCAGCAATGAAGGTGCCAAGGTGGCCCCAAGGTGGATTGGGGTTGCCACTAGCCATAGGAAAATGAATCATCATATCGCCATCAACATCAGAGTTGTTGACCCGGTGCCTAGATCCAAGCACAAACACACATCACATAGGCGAATTGACATGCTCGTGTCTGACTAGCCATAGGAAAACGAAGATTGTCCTGATATGCTATGTTGGGGTCTTACTCCTAATGAAATTTGTTCTTCTAAATCTGGTTATAAATTGTGTTTGCAAGATATTCATGCCAATCCGAGGAATGCCCCTTCTCATGTTTCTTTGCAGGTTAAAAATCTTCTCAAGATGATTTGGAAGCAAAAGCTTATGATTCCCAGGGTCCAAACATTTGCTTGGAGGCTTCTTCAGAAAGCTCTTCCTACAGGTTTGAGGGCTGGTCGTTTTTCTATACATATTTCTGAACTATGTTGCAGATGTGGCCAACAGGAGAATGAGATTCACCTCTTTTTTCTTTGTGATTTTGCTAGAGCAGCTTGGTTCGGCCATCCTTGGTATATTAGATCAGATGTTTTAATTCAGAGCTATTCCATTATGCACAACATTATTCTTGCTTTACTTAATATGAACCATCCACACGCTTCTATTTCTAACATTCTCAACTTTATGTGGTGCCTTTGGAAAGTAAGAAATGATTTTCTTTTTGACAGGAAAAAGGCTCTCCCTCACCATGTTAATATCGTTGCAAATGCTTTATCTTCTGAATCTAATGATCTTCTTAACAACTCTCTACACTTACAGCCGCAGACCCCATCCGGTATTCGATTTCCACTAACCAAATTCCTTTGCAGGGTCAAACACTTAAATCTGATCTTCTTATTGTAGGCCCCAAAATTTATTCTGATGCTGCTTTTAAATGTAAAAAAGTTCCAGGTTTAACTCAGGGAGCGGCAGCTATTGGAGTTGGAGTCTATCTTTCTTTGCAACAAGATCAAATTGAAGTAAATGTGCAGATTCAGGCGTCCACATCCATTACAAGCACACCTTTGCAAGCTGAAGCTCTTGCCCTTCTTTTTGCCGCACAGGTGCCAGTCGTCTGCACATTACCAGACCTACTTTTCTCACAGATTGTCTTTCCTTGGCTTCAGTTGCGGCAAATAAAAGGATTTATGAAGCTTCCACTCCTTGGTCTATCAGGAAAACTTTGGCTGATTTCTTCCACTATTCTTCAGATCTTCAATCGCAGGTGTTTCACATTTCTAAACAGATAATGTAGCTCATCGGGTTCTTAGATCAGTTTTTAAACCTGACATATGTTGCTTCGCTTCAGCTCATAGGAGTATGATTTGCCCTGTAGTTTCTCTTCTATCTAATTTTTAGTTTTAGGGCTTTGCAATCCATGTTGTTCGTTGCTATTGAGCTGAATGATAGGTTTGGCATTTTGTGGGCCTTGTGTGTTTCAATAAACTTCAGGATGAAGGGAAAACATAGACCGTCCAAAGGCCAGCTCTAGGGAACACAATTGCCTCTGATCTTCACATTGTAGGGCCGAAAAGATTCTCTAACGCCTCTTGGAAGTGCTAAAACAATCCTGGATGCTCGGATCTTACAATTACTAGACAAGCTTCTACTTTCCAATCAAATTTCCCTCTGTCGGCTGGAACTGCGGCTATGTTTTTGCTTCTATATTGGTCAGGGCTCCTTATTTGCAGAAATATCAGAAGTCAGTTAGCTTAGATCTTTGGTTGCTCCTCACAGCTTCATGCCACTTTTTTCTTTGTCTCAAGGTAGCTGAATGAAATAGCTCATAATTGTGCTCATCAGGTGTCGTGGTTCTAAGTCTGACAGTAGAATGGGGGGTAGGAATATAGAGGTAAGATCCTAGCTATGGAGGAGTTGTACACGCGAGGTTTACGAGTTCAGGCCCTTCTCGGAGGAAGTAACAGCCCTACGTCTCGGAGCCCGGAGGCGGTCGACTGGATTATATGCGTGTGAGTTACAGGGTGTGCGAACCCTTGTGCCTGTGGAAGGGGGTGGCTTATATAGAGTGCACCAGGACCCCAGCCAGCCCACGACACAGAGGGTTTAAGGTACATTGAAGAGAGAACGTTACTGGTAACGCCCACATTAAAGTGTTGTGAATGCCAATTAAGCCTATGAGTAAATGCTCGACCGTTGCATATGCAGAGTGGCTTTAGCTCTTCTGCCCGTCGAGTGACTTCTGCGACGGTTGAGTGACATCGATTCTTCCGAGTGGAACATTTCATGGTCAAGTGGATGATGGTACCCTTTGGATGATCCTGGCTTTAGGGTGTTGTCCTAGGGGAGGATGTCTAGGTCAAGTCTATGACCCTACCCTAGGTACATAGCTTCATCATTAGCCCCCGAATGGTTTAGGGCTCGAGTGGAGAAGGAGTTGATAATCCTTCCGATTCAGCTTTTGTGCTTTGAGAGTGTCTCGCCCAAAGGTCGAATGAACTTTCATGATGGCTTCAATTGCTTGTTCAGTCGCCTTGATTCATTCTTGGTTTTATCGAGTGAACTTTCGTTGTTAAGTTTCGAGTGTTGATATGGAAAAAAATCTTTCGTCTGAAGGGTTGTTCTGCCGCCTGCGGATTTCACGGGATTCGAATTTGGGAAGCGCGCCGGGCGGGGGAGGCTGCAGTAATCGGGACGGATTAGGCAGGCCGCCTCGATCTTCATGCCACCTTTTTTGCCACGTATCGCGCGCGCGACTGTTGTGGGATTTGATAAGATCGTCCGGGCCTACAAGTCAGTCACTCGGAAGCGACCTTATATAAGGCGTCGGGCCGGGGCCTTTGAACAGTGCGCCCCCATTCTTCTTCCTCCTCCTTGGATTCCTCCGTTGCGCCTGCTTCTGCTCTCGGCGTCATCGCCTCGCTCGAACTTGATTCGTTGCCATGGGGAAGGAGAAGACGGTGGCGTTGGAGCGTGCAAAGAAGGCGACGGCGAAGGCGAAAGGGAAGAAGACCAGCCGGGGCGGATCTTCGTCGAGGTCTGGCCTGCTGCTTGGCAGGATCCAGGGCGACTGGATCCGCTCGACAATCAGTCAAGATGACATTGATGACCTGGTTGAGGGGGGACTGATACCCCACGAATCGGCGCGGCTCCCGGGGAAGGAGACTGAGCCACAGCCGCAGGAGGGTGAGTGCGTCCTCCTCACCACTCATGTCGACCGCGGGTTTTCTTTGCCTCCCCACCATTTCTTTCGCGGTTTCTTGAACTTCTTCGGGGCTCAACTCCACCACTTTTCTCCAAACACCATCGTGTACCTCGCTGCTTTCGTGTCTATGTGCGCGAATTTCTTGGGTTGCCGACCACACTGGGGTCTCTTCAAGCACATATTCACATGTCGCTCCCAGACGGTTAAGAAGGCCAACCTGAGTGACGAGAGGACGCACGTGATACAGGTGTGCGGGGGTCTTGGAATTCAAATGAGGAACAAGAGCACCTTCCCAGCTATGATCCTTCCCGACTCGGTCCGGGGCTGGCAGTCGACCTGGTTTTACTGCAAGGACCAGCTGACCCCGGGTCAGTCGACTGGACTTCCCCCCTTTTCCATGGCTCAAGTGGAGAAGCCCTCCTCCTTGAGAGTGATCCCGGAAGAGAAGGCGCAGGTGAAGGTGTTGGTCGAGCGGGTCGTCCAACTTGTCCGCGACGGAGTGACTGGTATGGACCTGCTGGAGGTCTTCCTCAGTCGACGCATCCAACCACTCCAAGCTTGTGACCATCCGATGTGGATGTACTCGGGACTCGAGGATTCCACTCGGACCCACCCGGAGGATGTTAGTGAGGACACAGTGGAGAGGTGGCTGAGAGGTATTACCGGCAACAAGGATAATCCCCGGGGGTCCAGGAGGGTGGTACCATTCGACCATTTGCGCCAGCCGGAACATGTACGATTCTGCATTGTCGGGTGTCTTCTTGATTTACTATGTAACATCTTATTGACGGTCGATTGTATTTCTTTTGTTCATTGTCTTTTTAGGCTCTTATTGATATGTACTCGATGCCCAATGGAGTGCAGGAGCAAAATGTCGAGGAAGAGGCAAGCAGGGGCGAGTGGCACTCGGATGTAGAGGAGGACGAGGAGAGCGACGACCCGAGTGACGAAGAAGAGGTCGACTCGCCTCCTCGTAGAGAAAGGAGGTCCAAGCACGCTCACGACCCGGCAGACACCCCTGACCTGGTGGCCGCACCGACTGGGCAGTCTTCAAAGTGCCCTCGGACGTCTTCTCCGGTGTCGACTGAGAAGGGACCGAAACAGCTCAAGACTATGCCGCCTCCTGCGCCGAAACCATTGAAGGCCACATCCTCCAAACTGCCGAAGGCTTTGCCCAGAATCAAAGTGACCATTCCCACCATCTCCGGGTAATCATCTGACCTGATATTTTGGTCGACTCGAGCAACAGAACATAACCGACTGAATATTGACATTTGCAGTGCTGCTACCTCTGGAACTTCTTCCCGCCAATACCGAGACGAGGAAATGGAAGACGCGGTTACCTCCAACCCAGGTAAAATTCTTGTGATCTTGTTCTTGATTAATTGGTCGATCAAATTCTGGCGATTCACTTGGGATCGACTGATTTATTTGCAGCCCCACCCAACGTTATCGAGCTTCCCGATGATGATGAAGATGTGGCCCCGAGGCCCAGAAAGAACAAAAAAGTAGCGGCTGGCAAGACATCTTAGCCGGGACTGACGACGGAACCAACTGTCCAACAACTTGAAGATGCAGGTGGGGCCTCTGTAACTTTTGTTGTCCCATTGTCAAATGAGCGCCCTGCACCGTCGATTGTACCAGTGTTTCCTTCAGCCGCCCAACCCCATGCCTCGGAGCTCCAAGCTGCCGCATCTGGGCCGTATGCCCCTTTCTTCACCAACTATCATGTTCCGGAAAGCCAGTCGGACGCCACTGCGGAGGCTATCCGTCAGGCTAACGTGATGATGGAGCGGATGAAGACGGTGCACGAGAACAACCAGGCTGCTTACGATGCCAGCACGGCTCTTCGGGCCAATGTCCAGGTAAGTTGGCTTTCAGCTGACCTTGTTCTATTAGGATATGCTACCTGAAATATTTTCTTTCATACAATCCCTTATTGTTTGCGTCGAATCTGTACACCCACTGGATGTTTTGTTGTCTTTAGTATTTGCGCTCTCCCACTCAGCCTGGGCGAGTGGGATTTGAACCGGTGGGGGCAGGCTAAGTGCACCCACTGGGTGTAGTCCCCGAGACCGCAGCCGACTGGGGTCTGAGTACTTTTCACTTTCCTTTCTTCCACTCGACCCGGGCGGACCAACCGAGTGGGATCTGAACCAGTGGGGGCACGTCAAGTGCACCCACTGGGTGTAGTCCCCGAGACCGCGGTCGACTGCTGGCAGTCGGCCGGGGTCTGAATAGTTTTTTTCTCTCTCTCTTTTTTTACTCGACCCGGGCGGACCGGTCGAGTGGGGTCTGAATCAGTGGGGGCACGCCAAGTGCACCCGCTGGGTGTAGTCCCCGAGACCGCGGTCGACTGCGGGCAGTCGGCTGGGGTCTGAGTAAACTTTTAAGTTTTATTCACTCGAAAGTAAATAACCTTTGATCTTGTCGATTGACATGTCTTTACCTTCTGCAGAAATCTTGTACTCTCATTTCCAAGTTCGCCGAATTTGAGGAGAAGCAAAGGCAATTCTACCTTGACTTGGAGCTGGACCAACAAAAACTGAAGAAATCTCAAGATGAAGCTGCTGGTATGGAAGGTAACTGCGTGTCGACTGCTCACATCGACCGTCCTTTAAAATATTTCTTCGATCTCTTGTTTGATCTGATTGCTTATTTTGCAGAGAAAATGAGGTTGGCTCTGGATAAGAAGGACTCGGACCTTGCAGCTGCGCAGAAGGAGGCTCAAGATAAGACTGCCCTTGCTGACCAGAAGCTGGCTTCGGTCGGAGTGCTGGAAGAAGAAGTAAGCAAGCCGAAGTCCTCTCTCACTGAGTCCAACCGAGAGGTGACTCATTTGAAGAAGGATAAGATGGCTCTGAATGAGAAGCTGGAATCTGTGGCTCATAAGAGAAATGACGTGGAAGCTTATCTGAGAACTATTGCCAAGAAGCTCTTTCTTATGCTGGAAGGTACTCCTTTTAATTTGACTGCTTTACTGCTTGCAAGTTAATCCAGTCCAGTAGACTCACTAACTCTTTGACTGCAGAATTCTGCCAAAACTTTGATGAGGAGACTGGATGGATCGAGACGGGTTTGGACCATATTGTTTCTCCAGTCGGCGACGAGGCTGCCATGAATGTGCTTCGACTGGAATCCCGTGTCGCCTGCGTTACAAGTTACCTCGCTCGTCTAAAGGTGGCAGTTTCACGGATCGACTCATCATTCTGGCCGAAGGTGATGCTTCAAAATGACCTCGAGTCTTTGATGGCTCGCCTCAACGAGGTCCCTGGTCGAGTGCAAGAATGGAAGAAGTCCTCTGCCCGGTGTGGTGCTGACGTGGCGTTGTCCTTGGTAAGAGTCCACTGCAAGGAAGCTCATGAAGATAAGCTGGCGGCGATCAAGGTCGCCAACACCAAAAGACATGATTTCCAGTCCTTTATGGAGACTTTCATCGCCGCTGCCACTCGGATTGCAGATGGAATTGACTTGGACGAATTCGTCGAACCCGCCAGCCCTCCTCCTGCCGAATGAACAAACTTTGAGATTTGAACCTACCTTAAATTTGTCTCAGAATGCCGAGTGGTTGCTGTAACCGTTAAACTCCTTCAGGATTGGTGCTCGAATACTTTTGATCCATCGTCTGGAATTTTTAGGATCCGTCCGAACTTGGTTTATCTCTAAATATGCTTGTATTTGCCTTCGAGTGGGATTTGCTCTTTATTTTGAATAATCTTTCGACCTGCATCTCGTTATCTTCGCACAATGTTGTATTTGTGGCGCAGCTCCAAAGGAGAAGCTTGCAGTCGACCTGCACCTCATCGTCCTTGCGGATGGTGATGGAGTGTACGTTGTATTTGTGGCGCGGCTTCAAAGGAGAAGGTTGCAGTCGACCTGCACCTCGTCGTCCTTGCGGATGGTGATGGAGCGTACATTGTTTTCTGGCGCAACTCCAAAGGAGAAGGTTGCAGTCGACCTGCAACTCGTCGTCCTTGTGGATGGTGATGGAGCGTAAGTTGTATTTGTGGCGCAGCTCCAAAGGAGAAGGTTGTAGTCGACCTGCACTTCATCGTCCTTGCAGATAAGGACAAACTTTAAGCCTTAGGTGAGTATTGGACTGCAGCTAAGCCCCCGAGTGGGAGGGTTGCTCACCACTTGGTAGGATTTTACAAACTTAGGCGAGTACTGGACTGTAGCTAAGCCCCCGAGTGGGAGGTTTTCTCACCACTCGGTAGGATTTTACAAACTTAGGCGAGTACTGGACTGCAGCTAAGCCCCCGAGTGGGAGGTTTGCTCACCACTCGGTAGGATTTTACAAACTTAGGTGAGTACTGGACTGCAGCTAAGCCCCGGAGTGGGAGGTTTGCCCACCACTCGGTAGGATTTTACATACTTAGGCGAGTACTGGACTGCAGCTAAGCCCCCGAGTGGGAGGTTTGCTCACCACTCAGTAGGATTTTACAAACTTAGGCGAGTACTGGACTGTAGCTAAGCCCCCGAGTGGGAGGTTTGCTCACCACTCGGTAGGATTTTACGAACTTAGGCGAGTACTGGACTGCAGCTAAGCCCCCGAGTGGGAGGTTTGCTCAGCACTCGGTAGGATTTTACAAACTTAGGCGAGTACTGGACTGCAGCTAAGCCCCCGAGTGGGAGGTTTGCTCACCACTCGGTAGGATTTTACAAACTTAGGCGAGTACTGGACTGCAGCTAAGCCCCCGAGTGGGAGGTTTGCTCACCACTCGGTAGGATTTTACAAACTTAGGCGAGTACTGGACTGCAGCTAAGCCCCCGAGTGGGAGGTTTGCTCACCACTCGGTAGGATTTTACAAACTTAGGCGAGTACTGGACTGCAGCTAAGCCCCCGAGTGGGAGGTTTGCTCACCACTCGGTAGGATTTTACAAACTTAGGCTAGTACTGGACTGCAGCTAAGCCCCCGAGTGGGAGGTTTGCTCACCACTCGGTAGGATTTTACAAACTTAGGCTAGTACTGGACTGCAGCTAAGCCCCCGAGTGGGAGGTTTGCTCACCACTCGGTAGGATTTTACAACCTTAGGCGAGTACTGGACTGCAGCTAAGCCCCCGAGTGGGAGGTTTGCTCACCACTCGGTAGGATTTTACAAACTTAGGCGAGTACTGGACTGCAACTAAGCCCCCGAGTGGGAGGTTGCTCACCACTCGGTAGGATTTTACAAACTTAGGCTAGTACTGGACTGCAGCTAAGCCCCCGAGTGGGAGGTTTGCTCACCACTCGGTAGGATTTTATAAACTTAGGCGAGTACTGTACTGCAGCTAAGCCCTCGAGTGGGAGGTTTGCTCACGGCTCGGTAGGATTTTACAAACTTAGGCGAGTACTGGACTGTTGCTAAGCCCCCGAGTGGGAGGTTTGCTCACCACTCCGTAGGATTTTACAAACTTAGGCGAGTACTGGACTACAACTAAGCCCCCGAGTGGGAGGTTTGCTCACCACTCCGTAGGATTTTACAAACTTAGGCGAGTACTGTACTGTAGCTAAGCCCCCGAGTGGGAGGTTTGCTCACCACTCGGTAGGATTTTACAAACTTAGGCGAGTACTGGACTGCAGCTAAGCCCCCGAGTGGGAGGTTTGCTCACCACTCGGTAGGATTTTACAAACTTAGGCGAGTACTGGACTGCAGCTAAGCCCCCGAGTGGGAGGTTTGCTCACCACTCAGTAGGATTTTACAAACTTAGGCGAGTACTGGACTGCAGCTAAGCCCCCGAGTGGGAGGTTTGCTCACCACTCGGTAGGATTTTACAAACTTAGGCGAGTACTGGACTCCAGCTAAGCCCCCGAGTGGGAGGTTTGCTCACCACTCGGTAGGATTTTTCAAACTTAGGCGAAACGGATTCACAGCTAAGCCTCCAAGTGGGAGGCTTGCTCACCACTCGGTTGGATTTTCTTTTAAACTTAGGCGAAACGGATTCGCAGCTAAGTCACCCACTAGGGGATTTTAGACGCAAATAAAAGCAACAACAATCGTTTAAGAGGACTGTAAAGCTCTTGTATTTGGTAAGCAAATTACAAAGGTACTTCTTATTACATTTTATTCGAACGGGTACTTAAGTGTAAAAGGGGCGGAGCAACTCCGCATTCCAAGCCAGTGGCTCGTCCTTCTTATGCTCGACATTGTAAAGGTGGTATGCTCCGTTGTGGAGCACTCTGGTGACAATGAAGGGGCCTTCCCAAGCAGGAGCGAGCTTGTGTGGTTTCTGCTGATCCACTCGAAGAACCAAGTCTCCCTCTTGAAAGGCTCGACCTTTCACATTTCTGGCGTGAAATCGACGCAAGTCTTGCTGATAAATGGCTGACCAGATCAAGGCCATCTCTCTTTCCTCCTCCAGGAGGTCGACTGCGTCCTGCCGAGCTTGCTCTGCTTCATCTTTAGAGAAGAGCTCGACTCGTGGTGCATTATGAAGCAAGTCACTCGGTAGAACAGCTTCGGCTCCATAGACCAAGAAGAATGGAGTTCGACCAGTCGACCGATTGGGAGTTGTCCTCAATCCCCAGATAATTGATGGAAGTTCATCAACCCAGGCGCTTGCTGCATGCTTGAGGTCTCATATCAATCGGGGTTTCAATCCTTTGAGAACCAGGCCATTTGCTCTCTCTGCTTGTCCATTCGACTGGGGACGGGCGACTGAAGCATAGTCAACTCGCGTGCCTTGGGAGGCGCAGAAGGCTCTGAACTCATCTGAATCGAAGTTCGATCCATTGTCAGTGATGATGCTATGTGGAACTCCGTATCTGAGCGTCAATTCTCTGATGAAGCTGACGACAGTAGTAGCTTCCAGATTCTTGATAGGTTTGACTTCAATCCACTTGGTAAACTTGTCAACTGCTACAAGCACGTGAGTGAAGCCGCTCCTACCAGTCCTCAGCGGTCCAACCATATCTAATCCCCAAACAGCAAATGGGCAGATGAGTGGAATGGTCTTCAGGGCTGACGCAGGTTTGTGGGACGTATTGGAGTAAAACTAGCAGCCTTCACATCTGTCGACTATATCTTTCGCCATTTCATTTGCTCGTGGCCAATAAAATCTAGCTCGGTATGCTTTAGCCACAATGGTCCTAGAGGACGCATGGTGGCCACAGGTCATCGAGTGGATGTCGTTGAGGATCTCTACACCTTCTTCCGGGGTTATACATTTCTGGCTGACTCCGATTACACTTTCCCTGAACAGTTGTCCTCTTATCACAGTAAAAGCTTTAGATCGATGGACGATCCGTCGAGCCTCTTCTTCATCCTCTGGGAGTTCCTTCATAAGGATATATGCGATGTACGGCACTGTCCAGTCGGGAGTAATAACCAAAATATCCATGATTAGGTCGACCACGGTTGGAATCTCGACTTCAGTCGGATCGGTGGCACTCTTCGGCTGTGGGGGCTCTTCAGTGAAGGGATCTTCTTGAACTGAAGGTGCATGAATATGCTCTAGGAACACATTACTGGGAATGGCTTCCCTCTTGGAGCCTATCTTTGCTAAATCATCTCCTGCTTGATTTTTCAGTCAGGGTATATGATGGAGCTCTAACCCCTCAAACTTCTTTTCCAACTTCCTCACCGCGTTGCAGTAACCAGTCATGGTTGGGTTTCTGACGTCCCACTCCTTCATCACTTGATTGACTACCAAATCTGAGTCGCCATAGACCATGAGGCGACGGACGCCGAGTGAGATGGCCATGCTTCATATTCTGCTTCGTTATTGGAGGAATCAAAGTGAATCTGGAGGACATATCTGAGCTTGTCTCCTCGGGGGGATACCAGTACCACCCCAGCACCAGAACCATTTAGCATCTTGGAACCATCAAATAACATGGTCCAGTGCTCCGAGTGAACTTGAGTCGGCAGTTGTTGTTCGATCCACTCGGCGAGGAAATCTGCTATTGCTTGGGACTCGATAGCTTTCTTTGCCTCGAACTTGATATCTAAGGGAAGGAGTTCAATCGCCCACTTTTCCACTCGACCAGTTGCATCTCTGTTGTTTAGAATCTTTGATAATGGAGCGTCGCTAACGACTATAATGGAGTGATCAGAGAAGTAATGTGCAACCTTCTTCATGGTCATATAAATCCCACAAACAAGCTTCTAATAATGTGGATATCTTTGCTTTGACGGAGTCAAAACTTCAGAAACGTAGTATACTGGGCGCTGAACTTTGTAGGCTTTTCCTTCTTCTTCCCGCTCGACCGTAAGTACTGTACTGACGACTTGTCCAGTGGCTGCAATGTAAAGCAGTAAAGGCTCTTTGCTGATTGGAGCAGCAAGCACCGGCTGGGTGGAAAGCAGGGCTTTAAGCTCTGCAAATGCTGCATCAGCTTCAGGAGTCCACTCGAACTTATCTGACTTCTTCATCAGTCGGTAAAGAGGCAGTGCCTTTTCACCGAGGCGAGAAAGGAATCGACTTAGGGCGGCCAAACAACCAGTAAGCTTCTGGACATCATGCACACGCACAGGGCGTTTCATCCGGAGTATGGCACCCACTTTCTCTGGGTTAGCGTCGATCCCTCGTTCAGAAATGAGAAAACCGAGTAATTTTCCGCCTGGAACTCCAAACGTGCACTTTGATGGATTAAGCTTGATATCATACCTTCTGAGGTTGGCAAAGGTTTCAGCAAGGTCAGCCAGTAGGTCGGAACCTTTACGTGACTTGACCACAATGCCATCCATGTATGCTTCCACATTCCGACTGATCTGAGTGAGTAAACACGTCTGAATCATCTGCATGAATGTGGCTCTAGCGTTCTTCAAGCCGAATGGCATAGTGACATAACAGAAGCACCCAAATGGGGTGATGAAAGCTGTTTTTATCTCATCGGGTCCATACAAACGGATCTGATGATACCCGGAACAAGCGTCCAAAAAGGACAAACACTCACACCCCGCAGTCGAGTTGACTATTTGGTCGATGCAAGGGAGAGGAAAGTGATCTTTCGGGCAGGACCGATTGATATGTTTGAAGTCAATGCAAATGCGAAGTGAGTCGTCCTTCTTTGGGACCATGACAACATTAGCTAACCACTCGGAGTGGTAAATTTCTCGGATAAACTCAGCTGCTAGAAGTCGAGCCACTTCTTCACCGATTGCCTTTCTCTTCTGTACGGCGGACCGTCGAAGATGTTCTTTGACTGGTTTCACTTTTGGGTCGACTCGCAAACGATGCTCAGCCAGTCCCCTGGGAACACCTGGCATGTCAGAAGGTTTCCATGCAAAGATGTCCCAGTTCTCACGGAGGAACTGGATGAGCGCTTCTTCCTATTTGGAGTCGAGTGTTGTTGAAATGTGAGTCAGAGCAGCATTGGGATCTGTCGGGTGAATGTGAATCGGCTTCGTTTCACCAGACGGTTGGAATGCTGAGTCTGTGGCTGGCTTCTTAGCTCGCAACAAATCACTCGGATCTGCATTTTTTTGATACTCCTGTAATTCCACTACTGCCATCTGTGCATCGGCGATCTTTGAGCCCTTCTGGAAGCACTCTTCTGCCTTCTTTCGATTGCCAGTGATAGTGATCACCCCTTTAGGACCAGGCATCTTTAATTTGAGGTACACGTAACATGGTCAAGCCATAAAACGTGCATAAGCTGGCCTGCCCAGAATAACATGATAAGCACTCTGGAAATCCACAACTTCAAATGTCAACTTTTCTTTGCGGTAATTCTTGGAATCACCGAAAACTACATCAAGAGTGATCTGGCCGAGTGACGCAGCCTTCTTGCCAGGAATAACTCCATGGAAACTCATATTGCTTTCACTGAGTCTGGACATCGGAATGCCCATTCCTTTCAACGTCTCTGCATACAATATATTCAGACCACTGCCATCGTCCATCAGAACCTTAGTCAATCGAGTACCTTTGACTACTAGGTCGACCACCAGCGCTTGCCTCCCAGGGGTGGCTATATGCGCTGGGTGATCGGACTGGTCGAATGTAATGGCAGTCTGAGACCGCTTCAAATAACTGGGTGTCACCGGAGCGACCATGTTCACTTCTCTGTTGATGACTTTCAGTCGACTCTTACTCTCAACATCAGCGAAAATCATCAGAGTGGAATTGACGTGGGGGTAACCATCATCGTCCTCTTCCTCATCCTCGACTTTGTCCGCTTCCTTCTCCTTTTCCTTGGGTGTTTCTCTCGGAATTGCTGGATTAGGAGTCGACACTGTCGAGTGGTATGCTTCGGGTAAATGAAATTACCCTCTTCATCTTTCTTGGTGTGAATGTGGCATGGTAAATCTAGCACATCATTTCCATCTTGATCTTTTACTTTCTTGGGGTTCCACGGTCCTTTGGGTTTCCCTTTGAACTTTCCTTGAGTCACGGCTAAGGCTTCTCCAGGAGCAGCTGGCTCGGCTTTGCGCTTCTGCTTCCGACTGGAGTTCCCTCCTCCAGTTTCGTGGGCGACTGTTTTGTGCTTGCCACTCCGGAGTCGGTCCTCTTCTTCACCATTGGCGTACTTGGTGGCAATCTCCATCATCCGAGTCAGAGTCATATCTCCTGTACGACCGAATTTCAGATTCAACTCCCGATACTTAACGCCTTCTTTGAAGGCACAAATTTCCTGGTGATCCGACACATTCTCCACTGTGTGGTGCAACGTGATCCATCTCTGGATATAATCCCTCAAAGTTTCATTCGGTTTCTGAACGCAATACTGTAATTCTGTCAGCCCTGCCGGCCGTTTGCAAGTACCTTCAAATGTTCTAACAAACACTCGGGCAAGATCTTCCCAAGTATAAATACTACTAGGCGCCAACTGATTTAGCCATGCTATGGCCGAGCCCTCCAACATCAAAGGAAGGTGCTTCATGGCAACCTCATCGTTGCCACCACCAATATGTACAGCCACTCGGTAATCCTCAAGCCAAGTGTCAGGCTTGGACTCACCAGTGAACTTACTGACTCAAGTCACCAACTTGAAGTTGGGAGGAATCACTGCAGCCCTGATGGCTCTGCTGAAGCACTCTGGACCTGAGACATGCACTCTATTGTTGGTTGGAAAATCTCTGTCGGGGCCCTCTCTATGAGCTACGTTTCTGTCAACCAAAGCTTGAACAAGAATAGATCTCGCATCAAAGCCCGGTTCTCTAGGGTCGACTGGAATCCTTCGTTCACCACTGTGAGGACATCTGTCCTCATGCTGCCGAGGCACGTATGACCCACTCCTTGGGGGAGGCGTGGGCACTCGACGACGATCATCGTGATCGAGTCGGTGATCATACTGGTCACGGTTTCTGTACTGATCTCGCCAATCCCCACGTCCCTCACGCCTCGGGGGCGATCTCGGGTTGTGAGCCGACTGGAATGTGTCTGCAACCACGGATCTGCTATGGATCCTACTCCGCGACTGAGATACTGCTGTATTCTGCTCCCCTGCTGCTCGGAGCAAAGCCCGGATCTGCACCAAACCTCGACCAGCTTCTGACTGGGAAGGTTGAATTGACTCCGCTATTCGGGCCGCAGCTGCGAGATTCTGGATTGGAGTTCGGTATACCTGAGTCAGAGGTGGAAAAAGTTGACATCGACTGGACTCGGGGATACGCTGCCGAGCACACTCGTCGAGTGCGCGCTGGAGGTTCTCCAGTCGAGTGCGCTCAGCCAAGTTGGCCAGGTGCGCCTCCTCCAAGGCCTGGGCCTCGGGGGTTTCTCCAACGATAGGAGTGTGAAGCGCATCCATGTTCCGGCCGCGAAGTTCTTCCCTCCGCTGCGAAGAGAGGGGTTCGGGGTGGTACTCTTCGTGAGCACGCGACGGATCGCCGCCCCCATCGCCTCCATCTTCACGGGTGAAGCCAGGAGGACTACGTGGTCCATTGACCATCAAAACTTCCGTCGCGGGGTCGCTGCTGTCGCACTCGGATGCAGTTTCTACGGAACCAGTCGAACATACCGTAGAGAGTTTCGTCGGGCTCGATTGCCGTGACTTGGGGGTGGCCGACTGGCGAGCCACCACATGCCTCACCCACCGCTAAAGCCTGGATCGACCAGAACGTTTGCTCCGGCGGGCTGCAGGGAGTGAGGTCAACACAGGAGCCGACCGATACTGAGTCGACGGCTGCCGTAGGAGGACGCCACGGACGCACGCGCGAAAGTGCGTTGCCCCACGGACGGGGAGCGCCTCGAGGTCGAGTGGCACTTCTTGGAGCCAAGCGGAGTCGTCGACTACGAATACGAGCGCACTGAGACGGATCTCGCGGCCCTCGGCCAAACCTCCGCCTGAAACCATGTTGATGGGGATCGGAAAAATCGCAACTTCTCCAACAAGTCGCTAAGACACCAGCTCCAAGGTGGGCACCAACTGTCATGGTTCTAAGTCTGACAGTAAAATGTAGGGGGGGGGGGTAGGAATATAGAGGCAAGATCCTAGCTATGGAGGAGTTGTACATGCGAGGTTTACGAGTTCAGGCCCTTCTCGAAGGAAGTAACAACCCTACGTCTCGGAGCCCGGAGGCGGTCGACTGGATTATATGCGTGTGAGTTACAGGGGGTGCGAACCCTTGTGCCTGTGGAGGGGGGTGGCTTATATAGAGTGCGCCAAGACCCCAGCCAGCCCACGACACAGAGGGTTTAAGGTACATTGAAGAGAGAACGTTACTGGTAACGCCCACATTAAAGTGCTGTGAATGCCAATTAAGCCTATGAGTAAATGCTCGACTGTTGCATATGTAGAGTGGTTTTAGCTCTTCTGCCCGTCGAGTGACTTCTGCGACGGTCGAGTGACATCGATTCTTCCGAGTGGAAAGTTTCATGGTCGAGTGGATGATGGTACCCTTTGGATGATCCTGGCTTTAGGGTGCTGTCCTAGGGGAGGATGTCTAGGTCAAGTCTATGACCCTACCCTAGGTACGTAGCTTCATCATCAGGTACTCACCTTGAGTGTAGAACCTGTCTTCTAATCTGTCAAACTAGCTCATGGAAAAGCAAGATGTCCCTTCTTAGCTCCTCTCTATAATTCAGCTAGCCCTATCTTTGTAATTCATCTTGTACTATGTACCTGAGCTGAGTTTCAATGAAAGTTTGGCGCTCTGGGTGCCCTTTCTTGTTAAAAAAAGACTAAAGCAGCCCACGACGGGGGCGTGGATACCATCAAGACACCCTGACATCGTCTCCTTTGCCGACTACCCGCCCTCGCTATCCGCAATGGCGCCATCATGTTGTTGGGGAACGCAGTATTTCAAATTTTTTACCTACGATCACACAAGATCTATCTAGGAGATGCATAGCAACGAGAGGGGAGAGTGTGTCTATGTACCCTTGTAGACCGAAAGCGGAAGTGTTTATCAATGCGGTTGAAGTAGTCATACACCTTCACGATCCGTCCCGATCAAGTACCGAACGTACGGCACCTCCACGTTCAACACACGTTCAGCTTGATGAAGTTCTCTCCTTGATCCAGCAAGAGGGGCGAAGTAGTAGATGAGTTCCGGCAGCACGACGGCGTGGTGACGGTGTTGGTGAAGAACAATCTCCGTAGGGCTTCGCCTAAGCACTACGAAAACTATGACGGAGGATAAACTAGAGGGGACAGGGTTGCCGACACACGGCTTGGTGTTTCTTGATGTGTCTTGGGTGCTAGCTCTACCCCTCTATTTATATGTTGAGCCTTGGGGTCAAAACTTGGAGTAAAAGCCTACACAAAGTCAGTTTCACCCGAAAGGCAAGAGTCCTTCTCGGACTCCAGGACCAGATGCCACAATCCTTGGCGTCTGGCCCAGACGCCATGGGCCTCGGCGTCTAGCCCAGGGCCAAATGCCAGGGTCTCTGGCGTTTGGCCCCCTGGCCTCCGCAAAACTCCTTTTGCGCCAACCTAAAGCCTTGTGGGCTTCACCCCTTGGCTGAACCAAATCATCCTATATATCAATCTTTACCTCCGGACCATTCTGGAGCTCCTCGTCATGTGTGTGATCTCATCTGGGACTCTGAACAACATTCGGTCACCAACATACATAACTCATATAATACTATATCGTCAACGGACGTTAAGCGTGCGGACCCTACAGGTTTGAGAACTATGTAGACATGATCGAGACACTTCTCCGGTCAATAACCAATAGCGGAACCTGGTAGCCCATATTGGCTCCTACATATTCTATGAAGATCTTTATCGGTCGAACCGCATAACAACATACTTTGTTCCCTTTGTCATTGGTATGTTACTTGCCCGAGATTCGATCGTCGGTATCATCATTCATACCTAGTTCAATCTTGTTACCGGCAAGTCTCTTTAGCCGTTCCATAATGCAACATCCCGTAACTAACTCATTAGTCACATTGCTTGCAAGGCTTATAGCGATGTGCATTACCGAGAGGGCCCAGAGATACCTCTCCGATAATCAGAGTGACAAATCCTAATCTCGATCTATGCCAACTCAACAAACACCATCGAAGACACTTGTAGAGCATCTTTATAATCACCCAATTACGTTGTGATGTTTGATAGCACACCAGGTGTTCCTCCGGTATTCGGGAGTTGTATAATATCATAGTCAGAGGAACATGTATAAGTCATGATGAAAGCAATAGCAATAAAACCAAACGATCATTTATGCTAAGCTAACGAATGGGTCTTGTCCATCACATCATTCTCTAATGATGTTCCCGTTCATCAAATGAAAACACATGTCTATGGTCAGGAAACTTAACCATCTTTGATTAACGAGCTAGTCAAGTAGAGGCATACTAGGGACACTTTGTTTTGTCTATGTATTCACACATGTACAAAGTTTCCGGTTAATACAATTCTAGCATGAATAATAAACATTTATCATGATATAAGGAAATATAAATAACAACTTTATTATTGTCTCTAGGGCATATTTCCTTCAGTCTCCCACTTGCACTAGAGTTAGTAATCTAGTTCACATCGCCATGTGATTTAACACCAATAGTTCACATCTTTATGTGATTAGTTCACATCTCCATGTGACTAATACCCAAAGGGTTTACTAGAGTCAATAATCTAGTTCACATCTCTATGTGATTAACACCCAAAGAGTTATCATGTTTTGCTTGTGAGAGAAGTTTAGTCATCGGGTCTGCCACATTCAGAGCCATATGTATTTTGCAAATTTTCTATGTCTACAATGCTCTGCATGTAGCTACTCTAGCTAATCGCTCCCACTTTCAATATGTATCTAGATCGAGACTTAGAGTCATCCAGATCAGTGTCAAAGCTTGCATCAACGTAACTCCTTACGACGAACTCTTTGTCACCTCATAACTGAGAAACATTTCCTTATTCCACTAAGGATAATTTTGACCGCTGTTCAGTGATCCACTCCTGGATCACTATTGTACCCTCTTGCCAAACTCATGGTGAGGTACACAATAGGTCTGGTACACATCATAGCATACTTTATAGAACCTATGACCGAGGCATGGGGAATGACTTTTCATTCTCTTTCTATTTTCTGCCGTGGTCGGGTTTTGAGTCTTTACTCAACTTCACACCTTGCAACACAGGCAAGAACTCCTTCTTTGACTGTTCCATTTTGAACTACTTCAAAAACTTGTCAAGGTATGTACTCATTAAAAAAAATTATCAAGCGTCTTGTTCTATCTCTATAGATCTTGATGCTCAATATGTAAGCAGCTTCACCAAGGTCTTTTATTTGAAAAACTCTTTTCAAACACTCCTTTATGCTTTCCAGAAAATTCTACATTATTTCCGATCAACAATATGTCATTCACATATACTTATCAGAAATGCTGTAGTGCTCCCACTCACTTTCTTGTAAACACAGGCTTCACCACAAGTCTGTATAAAACTATATGCTTTGATCAACTCATCAAAGCATATATTCTAACTCCGAGATGTTTGCACCAGTCCATAGATGGATCGCTGGAGCTTGCACACTTTGTTAGCACCTTTAGGATTGACAAAAATTTCTTGTTGTATCATATACAACTCTTATTTAAGAAATCCATTAAGGAATGCAGTTTGACATCCATTTGCCAGATTTCATAAAATGTGAAAATTGCTAACATGATTCAGACAGACTTAAGCATCGCTACGAGTGAGAAAATCTCATCATAGTCAACACCTTGAACTTGTCGAAAACTTTTTGCGACGATTCGAGATTTTTAGATAGTAACATTATTATTAGTGTCCGTCTTCCTTTTGAAGATCCATTTATTCTCAATGGCTTTCCTATCAACGGGCAAGTCCACCTGTGACACCCTGATAGTTAAGCTACAGTAAACCCCTGCTAATGATGCCAGGGCATCATGATTAATTTTTGCTAAACCTCACTCATTTCAAACTGAGTTCAATTTCAAATTTAAATAACAAGTCAAATTATAAATTCATCAAACAGAGATTTGAAAAGGTTCAAAGGGTTGTAAATATTCACTAACTAATTATAGAGCATCAATCAGCATTTTGGAAATAATCATGTGCCTCTAAATTAATTAAAACAGGAACCAACTTCATTTCAATTAACCATTTGCGGTTGAACAGATATTTAAACTAATCAAAATTATTTCAAACTTTTTGTGCAACCTAATAATATTGCATAACATTTATGTGTGAAGTTTCGTACTAAACAAAACTCACTAGCTAGCAAAATAATTTACAAAACATTAGCTAAGTGAATAACAGAAAAGAAAAATGAAAACTAAAAAAATGGAGAAAAAGGAAGCCCCCCACATCCCAGTGGGCCTTAGGCAGGCCAGCTAGGCCCAGGTGCACCCACCTTCTCCTTAACCCTAGCCTGCTACCAGCCTCCTCTCGATCCCCCACTACCCGTGCCTGATCCCTTCGCTCGCGCTCCGCCTCCTACTGTCGGCGCCCTGCCATCCTCCGTGCGCCCCGCCTCCTACTGCCGGAGCCCCACCCCCGCCGGCGCACCCGTGCCCGAGGAACCGCCACCTCTGCCACGCAGCTCGTCCCGCTGTCCCTTGCCACCACCTCGCTAGAGCTCCTACCACGGCCGCCGCCGCCTGGTTTGTTGCGTCTGTGTCGCGCCAAGCTGCCTTGTCGCCGGAGAAGGACGGACCCCGGAAGCCTCGTTGCAGATCTGGCCTCCCTCCTTCTCCTCCTCCATGTTCGCGCCTGCCCCTCTGCTCCGCCCGTCGTCGCCCTGGCCCGACCACCTCGTCACCGGCGGCCCACACCTCGTCGGCCACTTCTTCGAACCGCTCCGGCTTCACCAAGTACTCCACGAGCTTCAATGTGAGCTCCCACCTGCTTCCCCTCTATCCCGCTCGAATCAACCACAGAGGCATCGTCCCCTGCGAGCCCCAAAGTTGTCGTCCGTCTTGGCCGATGAATGCATCACTGTCGTGCTCCCCGCTGCGTTCTATTAGTGTGCGCGAGCTCTAGGAGCTGTACAGATGTCACCTGACCCTTTTCCTCGCCCATTCTTCTCTTGTTTCACCGGATCCGTCAAGCTCTTGTTTCGGCTGCCGCTTGACCTCGTTGTCGGCGTCCATCCCGGCACCTCCAGCACCAAACCACTAGCCCCACTCAAATGTGTGCCAACACGCTCATCTTACGGATGCTCATGGGTGACCAAATGGTCGCCGAAATGCAACACCGGCGAGCCTCCGCCGTGTACTGTGGCTATCGGCGGCTAAACACCGATGTGCTGATGTGGCACCACTAACTTAGCTCCTAATGACGCCCTATGTCTCTGACATACGGGACCCATCGAATTAATCATGGGCATAATTAAAAGACTAATTAAACAAATCCTGATAGCCATTGACGATGGGCCATGCAACTATAGCGTTAGGTTTAACTCAAATAAAATCTGTTAGCAATTTGACCCACTGACCACTAGGCCCCACCCTGACAAATTAAGTTAATTAGTTTAGATAAACTCTGTTAATATTGCCACTGTCTATGACATGTGGCCCCACCTTGACCAGTCAAAGTGCTGACCGTGTATCACCTAGCCAATGACAGATGGCCCCCACCTGGAGTGTTCACAATTGACTTGGTCCACTTTGACTGCTGAGTCAGCAGCTGACTGGGCCCACCTGTTAGTCTCTGACTGGGTGTAATACTGGGTGCACTTAATGAAATAGCTATTCAATATTTCGAATTTAATTAAATACAATAATGTCAGAAAATAAATTGAAACTTTAAAAATTAATATAAAATAATCTATAACTCGGATGAAAAAACTTTGTACATGAAAGTTGCCCAGAGCGATGAGACAAATCCGAATACGCAGTCCGTTCATCTGTCACACATCCCTAGCATAGTGAACGTGCAACATTCCACCTCCAATTCATCTGTCCAAAAACGGAAACACCAGGAATACTTTCCCAGATGTTTCCCCCCTTTGCCGGTATCACCTACTGGTGCGTTAGGGCACACCTAGCACCGCTCATTGTCATGTCATACATCGTCGTGCATATGTTTACATTATATTTATTGTTTCTTCCCCCTCTTCTCTCGTTAGACATTGAGATCGATGCCACTGCTACCCAGTACGACTACGATGTTGACGACCCCTCCTTGCCAGAGCAACCAGGCAAGCCCCCCTTTGATCAACCCGATATCGCCTATTCCTTTTCTCTACTGCTTGCATTAGAGTAGTGTAGCATGATACTGTTTTCCGTTAATCCTATACCGATGCATAGCCTGTCTTTGCTACCACTGTTGTTACCTTTACCTGCAATCCTAAATGCTTAGTATAGGATGCTACTTTATCATCAATGGACCTACATTCTTGTCCGTCTACCATGCTATACTACCGGGCCATGATCACTCGGGAGGTGATCACGGGTTTACACTTATATACATGATATATGATACATGTGGTGACTAAAGTCGGGTCGGCTTGTAGAGTACGTGTGAGTGATTCACGGATTGGGGGCTGAAAGGACCTTTGTCCCGACGACCCTCTGGGTGGATCTTTGTGGCAGAGCGACAGGGCATGTTGAGACCAACTAGGAGAGAGGTGGGCCTAGCCCTGGTCAGTGTTCGCTGTTAATTCAATTAACACGCTTAACGAGATCTTGGTATTTGATCCGAGTCTGGCCACTGGCATATACGCACTAACCAACTATGCGGGAACAGTTATGGGCACTCGGCGTCGTGGTATCAACCGAAGCTTTCTTGACGTCAGCGACTGAGCGGCGCACGCCGGATTGAACCGTAAGCCTACGCTTGTATTAAGGGGGCTAGGTCTGCTTCCGACCACGTACGCAATGTGCAGGTGTGCAATGGACAATGGGCCCAGACCCCTGCGCGCATAGGATTTAGACCGGCGTGCTGACCTCTCTGTTGTGCCGTGGTGGGGCTACGACGTGTTGATCTTCCGAGGACGGGCATGACCCAGGAAAGTGTGTCCGGCCAGAGGGATCAAGTGTGTTGGGAAATGTGGTGCACCCCTGCAGGGAAGTTTATTTATTCGAATAGTTGTGTCCCTTGGTAAAAGGACGACCCGGTGTTGTACCTTGACCTTATGACAACTAGAACCGGATACTTAATAAAACACACCCTTCCATGTGCCAGATACAACCCGTTGATCGCTCTCTCATAGGGCGACGAGGAGAGGATCGCCGGGTAGGATTTATGCTATGCGATGATACTTGGTTAACTTACCATTTACTCTCTTCCACTGCTTCAAGATGGAGGCTGCCAAAAGCGTAGTCTTCGATAGGACTAGCTATCCCCCTCTTATTCTAGCATTCTGCAGTTCAATCCATAGATACTACCCATTTCATTGATACCAATGCATATGTAGTGTAGTTCCTTGCTTGCGAGTACTTTGGATGAGTACTCACGGTTGCTTTGCTACTTCTTTTTCCCCCTTTCCCGGTTATTGCGATCATATGATGGAGTCCAGGAGCCAGAGGATCCCGAGGATGATTCTACGTGGAGTTCGACTTCGAGGAGTAGTTAGGAGGTCCTAGGCAAGAGGCCTTGCCTTTTCAATCGTTACTACTTTTGTGCTAGCCTTCTTAAGGCAAACTTGTTTAACTTATGTCTATACTCAGATATTATTGCTTCTGCTGACTCTTGTGTATTTGAGCTTATGTATTCGAGCCCTCGAGGCCCCTGGCTTGTAATATAAAGCTTGTATTATTTTAATTTGTGTCTAGAGTTGTGTTGTGATATCTTCTAGTGAGTCCCTGATCCTGGTCGTACACATTTGCGTGCATGATTAGTGTACGGTCAAATCGGGGGCGTCACACCACCAAAGTTGTCGGGACCCCGATTCTAAGTCACACCGATCTAGCATGTAACACCTCATATCACTTTGCGGCCTCACGCACGGTATTCCCACGGGCGTCGCCTTACCATGGCCCGGGACCGTTTGCGCCTTTTGGCTCACGTATATGATAGTGTTGCTAGCATCCATATGACAGAGAACCCTGGCTGACATGACTAGTCGTGAACCCAAAGTGGCACTAACTTACGGGGACAGGCATACATGAAACAACATCAAGCATGTCGGTCATCAGCGTGTGAATCCGGGCTGTAGCAACTGGGCTAACAGGACTCCGGGAACCCGGGCTGTAGCAGGCTAGGCAGGACTCCGGATGTCACCGCGTGACATTTCCCCGAAGGGACAGACACAGGAACGAAGTGAATCACATGCCGGCCAGTCTGAGTGTTCCAGAGCAGTAGTGCTGGGCTAGCAGGACTCTGGTAAACCGGGCTGTAGCGGACTACCATGGCTCGGTGGAAGCACTAGACTACATTTCCCCATAAGAGAGGCTACCAAGGATAGACAACTAGGTTGTCGGATCCCACACATAGCAATAAACGTTACACGTACGCATAACATGCAAGTATGTGCTGTACAACATGGCATCACAACATAACACAAGCTCATATAGATAAAGGCCCAGAAGAGCCACATAGCATTAAATACAAACAGGGGTCACATGACCCATCATTCAGAGCATACAAGCAACAGAAGCATTACATGTCTGAGTACAGACAACTACAAAAGAAAAAGGCTAAGAAACCTGACTATCTACAAGTCCCTCCAAGGTATAAGATCATAGCTGAGGTAACAAGCTACTAGTCGAAGTCCAAGCGATACTACTAGTGAGACAGACGTCTCACCTGCAAAACATAAATAAAGCAAACGTGAGTACAAAGGTACTCAACAAGACTTACATCAGATCCTATCATACACACATTTGTATCAAGAAGGTAATGTGGGGTTTAGTTGCAGCAAGCCAGCTTTGACTCAATGGCTATCCTGTTCTACGACAATGAGAAACTTCTTTGAGATGAGGCAGCGCACACGAGTCCACTAAGCACCACATCAATACACTACTATGGATTCATCCTCGTCTCCTGACGAGGAGGCCATCCATAGCACTCACACTTGTCTTGAGCATTTTAGAGTATCCACTTTAAGTTGTCTATGTACCACGTAAGCATCCAAGAAGTCCATAACCGAGGACACGACTATTCGAATAGATCATGATAACCCTGCAGGGGTGTACTTCTTCACACACGCTCTCACCACTTATCACCATGTACACGTCATGTACCTCGACAACCTTCAAGCGGAAGCCTGGCGAGGGGTGTCGGCCACGACTTGACTAACCACACATGACTCTAATCCAGGTTTATCGCCTATTCGGGTTCCATCCACAAGGAGATCCGGCCGGGGTGTCGCTCACGGCCCCAAACGATATGTGCAGGGTTCCCAAGCCCACCTCGCCGAATGGATCTACGCTTGGTACACCGTGCCACTTGTGCCTAGTCTGTCCCAAGCCCACCTGGCCGGGTGCCACTTGGTAGACTACTAACACTACCTACAAACACAAGAAACTATTTGCGACTCCTGGACAGAGATCAAGTTGGCTAATAAGTCGAGAGGGGCACTTAAGCATTCCAATGTGTGGTAGTAGCTAGTCATTGGACAACATACACGGAACTTGGTGCTTAAGGACGGTTCCAGTGAGACAACCCACCATGTACTCCTACATGGCCTCTCACCGCTACCTTTACCAAATCGTGTTCACACGCTTAACTCTCAGCACCAGAACATATCGTACCACTCCAATTCATTCCCGATGAATTAGACCTGACACAACTCTAAGCAATAGCAGGCATGGCATGGCAAGAACACAACATGGCTCGATCAACTCCTACACATGCTAGTGGGTTTTAACTATTTACTGTGGCAATGACAGATCATGCAGAGGAATGGGTTCAACTACCGCAGCATAAAGTAGCAGTTGAATCGTTGTTGTCCTAATGCAATAAATGAGAGCAGGAGCGAGAGAGTAGGATTGTATCGGAATGAACAAGGGGGTTTGCTTGCCTGGTAGATCAACGGAGGGGGCACTGCTCCTCTGACAGGTACTCTGGATCGGTCTCCAGAGCAGTACCTATCGAGAAGGAACGGTGTCGACAATCAATACACAAGCATATGCAACAATATGATGCATGAACATGGCATGAAGATGTGATGTTGTTTGAGCTAATGCAACTAGCATTCATTTGTTTAAAGTCCATTTGAACTAAAGATTCAAATGCAACTCCAAAATAAGCTCTTATAAATGCCATTCATGTGTTTTCATATATACAACATGTATAGGTTGGTTTGTCATGCATGAAAATGGTACAGATGGATAGATTGAATTTTTCTGATAATTTTTCATATATAAACTATTTCAATCTGAGCTAGGGTTGAATTTCTATGAATTTTTGAAGTTTATATCATTTTCTGGAATTTCCTGATTTATTTTAATACTAGAAAATGATATATTGCGTCAGCATGACAGCAGCATTGCGTCAGCAGGTCAAAGGAGCTGACCAAGTCAAACCTGATGTGTGGGGTCCACATGTCAGTGACTCAGTTAGTTCACAGGGGGTTTATTTAGCCTAATTAGGATTAGTGGGCGTCGGGCCCACTAGTCAGTGACTAACTAGGTAACTAACCTAGGTTAATTAGTGTTAAATTAATACTAACTAAATGTCAGGGGGTGGCCCACGCGTCAGTGACACAAGGGGGAGGTCAAACTGGGCCCACTCAGTCAACGGTCAGCGGGGTCAAAGCCACCGGTGGCTTGACGCCGGCGAGCCAGACGCGACGGAGGGCCTCGGATTTCGCCCTCCGGCGACCATTTGGACGGCGGAGACCACTGGCGAGGAGCCAGTGCTCGTCCGCGTCATCTGGAGCAAGTGGGAGAGGCAGGGACGGCCGGAGGTTGCCGGAGAGGAGCTCGGGGCGGCGGCCGGAGCACGGGCTTCAAGCGGGAGCGGGCTGTGGGGAACGGGGAGGCCACCCGAGGGGCTCTGCGGCACCCTCGTGGCACCAGGAGCACGGTGACGTGCTCGGTTGCGGGCTGCGGTGGCCAGGGCGACGGTGGCGACATAGACGGCGGCAAGGAGCTACGACCACGGCGGGGAAAGGGGCTACGGCGTGCAGGCGGCTAAACGGAGAGAGGGGAATGGCGTAGAAGCTCACGGCGGTTCGGACGAGGCAGTCGGCGAGCTCGGGGACGCGTTGAAGACGACGGGGCGGCGAAGACGATCTCCGGCGACCGGAGATGAAGACGGCGGCGAGGCGGCTCTCCAGGGCCTCCCGAGGCGCGTGGCTTGACGGAGAGGTGGAGGACGACGTGGCGGAGCTTCTGGACTCGAAGAGAGGGTGAGGGGGAGGCGGTGGCCGCGGAAATGGCGTGCGGCAGCGACGGTGGTGCTCGGGCGGTCGCGTGGAAGTGAACCAGAGGAGGAGGGAGAGTGAAGGAGAGGGAGAGAGGTCGGGACGGTGCGTGGCGTCGCGCGGGGCATCTAGACGACGAGGAGGAGAAGCAGGAGGTGGCGGGGAACGTGGCCCCGGCCGGGCGCGTGCACCTGTCCTTCTGTCGTCGCCAGGAGGACGATGGTTGGCGGTTGGGCCAGTGGGCCGCACCACTGGGCCGGCTGAGGCGCCAGATGGCTGTAGGTAAGCGCCAGGTAAGCTTTCTGTTTTTGTTTCTTTCCTATTTTTCTGACATTTGTTTGGTTTAATAAAAATACTAAACCATTTTATTTTATTATGCCAATTTTTGTAGGGGCTAGTGGTATTATTCCAGAGCTCCTCAACAAATGGCACAATTTTTGGACATATAATATATATATATAACATTTATATATCCAAAGCAAATAATTACTGCATTGATTCCAAATGCCCAAAATAAATACTTATGAGCTCCTAAAAATATTGGTTTGATTTTCATCTCTGTCCAATATTTTTAGAGAACAACATGAACATTTTCTTGGACCTTTTTGGAGCAATTTTTATCTGGGTCATTTCTAGAAATGATTCTGAGGGTTTCACAAATCCTCATTTCAAATTTAAATGAAATTTAAACATGATGCACACCTGACTAGCTAGCCTCGAGCATACCAGAACTAGGGGTGTGACAAAAGTCCGCACTTTGTTTTCATACATGGATTCTATCTCAGATTTCACGGCCTCAAGCCATTTTGCAGAATCTGGGCTCATCATCTCTTCCTCATAGTTCGTAGGTTCATCATGGTCATGTAACATGACCTCTAGAACAGGATTACCATACCACTCTGGTGCGGATCTTACTCTGGTTAACCTACGAGGTTCGGTAGTAACTTGATCAGAAGTTTTCATGATCATCATCATTAGCTTCCTCACTGATTGGTGTAGGAATCACTGGAACTGATTTCTGTGATGAACTACTTTCCAATAAGGGAGCAGGTACAGTTACCTCATCAAGCTCTACTTTCCCCCCACTCACTTCTTTCGAGAGGAACTCCTTCTCTAGAAAGGATGCACTCTTAGCAACAAAGATCTTGCCTTCGGATCTGTGATAGAAGGTGTACCCAACAGTTTCTTTTGGGTATCCTATGAAGACGCACTTTTCCGATTTGGGTTTGAGCTTATCAGGTTGAAACTTTTTCACATAAGCATCACAACCCCAAACTTTAAGAAATGACAGCTTAGGTTTCTTGCTAAACCACAGTTCATATGGGGTCATCTCAACAGATTTAGATGGTGTCCTATTTAACGTGAATGCAGCTGTCTCTAATGCATAACCCCAAAACGACATTGGTAAATCGGTAAGAGACATCATAGATCGCACCATATCTAATAAAGTACGGTTACGATGTTTAGACACACCATTACTCCGTGGTGTTCCAGGTGGCATGTGCTACGTCTTGAGCTTGCGTTGGTTTTCCCCGAAGAGGAAGGGATGATGCAGCAGGGTAGCGTAAGTATTTCCCTCAGTTTTTGAGAACCAAGGTATCAATCCAATAGGAGTCCACGCTCAAGTCCCTCGTACCTGCACAAAACGATAGCTACTCGCAACCAACGCGATTAGGGGTTGTCAATCCCTTCACGATCACTTACGAGAGTGAGATCTGATAGATATAATACTTTTGGTATTTTTGATATAAAGATGCAAAGTAAAAAGTAAAGGCAAAGTAAAAAGCAAAATAAGATTAAAGTGATGGAGATTGATATGATGAGAATAGACCCGGGGGCCATAGGTTTCACTAGTGGCTTCTCTCAAGAGCATAAGTATTCTATGGTGGGTGAACAAATTACTGTTGAGCAATTGACAGAATTGAGCATAGTTATGAGAATATCTAGGCATGATCATGTAAATAGGCAACTCGCCCGTGACAAGTAGACCGAAACGATTCTGCATCTACTACTATTACTCCACTCATCGACCGCTATCTAGCATGCATCTAGAGTATTAAGTTAAAAACAGAGTAACGCCTTAAGCAAGATGACATGATGTAGAGATATAAATTCATGAAATATGAAATAAACCCCATCTTGTTATCCTCGATGGCAATGATGCAATACGTGCCTTGCTACCCCTTCTGTCACTGGGAAAGGACACCGCAAGATCGAACCCAAAGCTAAGCACTTCTCCCATGGCAAGAACTACCAATCTAGTTGGCCAAACCAAACGGATAATTCGAAGAGACTTGCAAAGATAACCAATCATGCATAAAAGAATTCAGAGAAGATTCAAATATTATTCATAGATAGACTTGATCATAAACCCACAATTGATCGGTCTCAACAAAAACACCGCAAAAAGAAGATTACATCAAATAGATCTCCACAAGAGAGGGGGAGAACTTTGTATTGAGATTCAAAGAGAGAGAAGAAGCCATCTAGCTACTAACTATGGACCCGAAGGTCTGAGGTAAACTACTCACACTTCATCGGAGGGGCTAGGATGATGTAGAAGCCCTCCGTGATGACGGCCCTCTTCCGGCGGAGCTCCGAAACAGGCCCCAAGATGGGATCTCGTGGATACAGAAAGTTGCGGCGGTGGAATTAGGTTTTTGGCTCCTGTTCTGATCGTTTGGGGGGTACGTAAGTATATATAGGAGGAAGGAGTACGTCGGTGGAGCACCGAGGGGCCCACGAGGCAGGGGACGTGCCCTAGGGGGGCGCCCCCACCCTCGTGACCTCCTATTTGACTCCTTGGAGTAGGGTCCAAGTCTCCTGGATCACGTTCGGTGAGAAAATCACGTTCCCGAAGATTTTATTCCGTTTGGACTCCGTTTGATATTCTGTTTCTTCGAAACACTGAAATAGGCAAAAAACAACAATTCTGGGCTGGGCCTCCGGTTAATAGGTTAGTCCCAAAAATAATATAAAAGTGGAAAATAAAGCCCAATATAGTCCAAAACAGTAGATAATATAGCATGGAGCAATCAAAAATTATAGATACGTTGGAGACGTATCAGGCATCCCCAAGCTTAATTCCTGCTCGTCCTCGAGTAGGTAAATGATAAAAAGAGAATTTTTGATGCGGAGTGCTACTTGGCATAATTTCAATGCAAATCTTCTTAATTGTGGTATGAATATTCAGATTATAAAAATTCAAGACAAAAGTTTATATTGACATAAAAATAATAATACTTCAAGCATACTAACAAAGCAATTATGTCTTCTCAAAATAACATGGCCAAAGAAAGTTATCCCTACAAAATCATATAGTCTGGCTATGCTCCATCTTCACCACACAAAGTATTTAAATCATGCACAACCAAGATGACAAGCCAAGCAATTGTTTCATACTCAACTTTTTCAAAACTGTTTCAATTTTCACGCAATACATGAGCGTGAGCCATGGATATAACACTATAGGTGGAATAGAATGGTGGTTGTGGAGAAGACAAAAGGAGAAGATAGTCTCACATCAACTAGGCGTATCAACGGGCTATGGAGATGCCCATCAATAGATATCAATGTGAGTGAGTAGGGATTGCCATGCAACGGATGCACTAGAGCTATAAATGTATGAAAGTTCAACAAAAGAAACTAGTGGGTGTGCATCAACTTGCTTGCTCACGAAGACCTAGGGCAATTTGAGGAAGCCCATCATTGGAATATACAAGCCAAGTTCTATAATGTAAAATTCCCACTAGTATATGAAAGTGACAACATATGAGACTCTCTATATGAAGAACATGGTGCTACTTTGAAGCACAATATATGAGACTCGCTATATCATGGTGCTACTTTGAAGCACAAGTGTGGAAAAAAAGATAGTAGCATTGCCCCTTTTTATTTTTTTTTATTTTTTTGGGCCTTTTTTTTCTTTGGCCTTTTTTTGGGACAATGCTCTATTGAATGATGATCATCACACTTTTATTTATTTACAACTCAATGATTACAACTCGATTCTAAAACAAAGTATGACTCTATATGGATGCCTCCGGCGGTGTACCGGGATATGCAATGAATCAAGAGTGACAAGCATGAAAAAATTATGAACGGTGGCTTTGCCACAAATACTATGTCAACTACATGATCATGCTAAGCAATATGACAATGATGAATGTGTCATGGTGAACTAGATGGTGGAAAGTTGCATGGCAATATATCTCGGAATGGCTATGGAAATGCCATAATAGGTAGGTATGGTGGCTGTTTTGAGGAAGGTATATGGTAGGTGTATGATACCAGCGAAAGGTGCACGGTATTAGAGAGGCTAGCAAAGGTGGAAGGGTGAGAGTGCGTATGATCCATGGACTCAACATTAGTCATAAAGAACTCATATACTTATTGCAAAAATCTAGAAGTTATCAAAGCAAAGTACTACGCGCATGCTCCTAGGGGGATAGATTGGTAGGAAAAGACCATCGCTCGTCCCCGACCGCCACTCATAAGGAAGACAATCAATAAATAAATCATGCTCCAACTTCATCACATAACGGTTCACCATATGTGCATGCTACGGGAATCACAAGCTTCAACACAAGTATTCTTTAAATTCACAACTACTCAACTAGCATGACTTTAATATTATCACCTCCATATCTCAAAACAATTATCATGCTTCAATATTTTCTTAGTATTCAACACACTCAAAAGAAAGTTTCACAAATCTTGAATACCAAGCATATTATTATTAAGCAAATTACCATGCTATTAAGAGACTCTCAAAATAATTTAAGTGAAGCATGAGATATAAATAGTTTCTCTAAAACAAATCCACCACCGTGCTCTAAAAGATCTAAGTGAAGCACATAGAGCAAAATTATAACGTTCAAAAGATATAAGTGAAGCACATAGAGCAAAACTACTTAGCTCAAAAGATATAAGTGAAGAACATATAGAGCAAAAATTCTTAGCTCAAAAGATATAAGTGAAGCAAATAGAGTAAAACTACTTAGCTCAAAAGATATAAGTGAAGCATATAGAGCAAAACTACTTAGCTCAAAAGATATAAGTGAAGCACATAGAGCAAAACTACTTAGCTCAAAAGATATAAGTGAAGCACATAGAGTATTCTATCAAATTTTAATTCATGTATGGCTCTCTCAAAAGGTGTGTACAGCAAGGATGATTGTGGCATACTAACAAACAAATACACAAATAATACAAGACTCTCCAAGCAAAACACATATCATGTTGGTGAATAAAAATATAGCTCCAAGTAAATTACCGATGGAAGTGGACGGAAGAGGGGATGCCTTCCGGGGCATCCCCAAGCTTTGACTTTTTGGTGTCCTTGGATTATCTTGGGGGTGACATGGTAATCCCCAAGCTTAGGCTCTTTCCACTCCTTGTTCCATAATCCATCACAAGAATTCACCCAAAACTTGAAAACTTCACAACACAAAACTCAAAATAGAAAACTCGTGAGCTCCGTTAGCGAAAGAAAACAAAAGACCACTTCAAGGTACTGTAATGAACTCATTCTTTATTTATATTAGTGTTAAACCTACTTTATTCCAACTTCTCTATGGATTATAAACTATTTTACTAGCCATAGATTCATCAAAATAAGCAAACAACACACGAAAAACAGAATCTGTCAAAAACAGAACATTCTGTAGTAATCTGTAGCTAGCGCAAGCTCTGGAACCCCAAAAATTCTAAAATAAATTTCTGGACGTGAGGAATTTATCTATTAATCATCTGCAAAAAGAATTAACTAAATATCACTCTTTAAATAAAAATTACAGCAGTTCTCGTGAGCGCTAAAGTTTCTGTTTTTTTACAGCAAGTTCAACAAGACTTTCCCCAAGTCTTCCCAACGGTTCTACTTGGCACAAACACTAATTAAACACAAAAAACACAACCAAAACAGAGGCTAGATAATTTATTTATTACGAAACAGGATAAAAATCAAGGAATAAAAATAAAATTGGGTTGCCTCCCAACAAGCGCTATCGTTTAACGCCCCTAGCTAGGCATAAAAGCGAGGATAGATCTAAGTATTGCCATCTTTGGTAGGCAATCCATAAGTGGCTCTCATGATAGTTTCATATGGTAATTTTATTTTCTTTCTTGGAAATTGTTCCATGCCCTTTTTTAATGGAAATTTAAATCTAATATTCCCTTCCTTCGTATCAATAATCGCACCAACCGTTCTAAGGAAAGGTCTACTAAGAATAATAGGGCAAGAAGGATTGCAATCTATATCAAGAACAATGAAATCTACGGGCACATAATTCCTATTTGCAATGATATGAACATCATTAATTCTTCCCATAGGTTTCTTAATAGTGGAATCCGCAAGATGCAAGTTTAGAGAGCAACCATCAAAATTACGGAAATCTAGCAAATCACAAAAGTCTTGGGAATAGTAGAGACACTAGCACCCAAATCACACAAAGCATAAAACTCATGATCTTTAATTTTAATTTTAATAGTTGGTTCCCACTCATCATAGAGTTTTATAGGGATAGAAACTTTCAACTCAAGTTTTTCTTCATAAGATTGCATCAAGGCATCAACAATATGTTCGGTGAAGGCTTTATTTCGACTATAAGCATGAGGAGAATTTAGCACGGATTGCAACAAGGAAATACAATCAATCAAAGAGCAACTTTCATAATTAAGTTCCTTGAAATCCAATATAGTGGGTTTAGCAACATCTAGATTTTTATTTATTTCACTCCCACTTTCATCAATTTCATCATTAAGATCTAAATACTCTGAATTTTTAGAACGTCTTCTAGGTAAAGGAAGATGAAATTCAGTTTCATCAAGATTCATATTGAAAAACAAAGATTTAATAGGATACACATCAATAACTTTTAGATCTTCATCTTGATTTTCATAGGAATTGGAAGAACACGCTTTAATAAAGGCATCTTTGGAAGCACGCATCCTAGCGGTTCTTTCCTTACACTCATCAATTAAAATTCTCATGGCTTTGAGAGACTCATTGATATCATGCTTAGGTGGAATAGATCTAAGTTTCAAAGAATCAACATCAAGATCAATTCTATCAACGTTCCTAGCCAAATCATTAATCTTAAGCAATTTTTCTTCAATCATAGCATTAAAATTCTTTTGCAAAGAAATAAATTCTTTAATATTAGATTCAAAATCAGAGGGCATCTTATTATAATTTCCATAAGAGTTATTGTAGGAATTCCCATAATTATTAGAAGGATTACTAGGATATGGCCTAGGATTAAAATTCCCTCTATAAGTGTTGTTACCAAAATTATTCCTACCAACAAAATTCGCATCCATAGATTCATTGTTATTATCAATCAAAGTAGACAAAGGCATATCATTAGGATCATAAGAAACACTCTTAGTAGCAAATAATTTCATAAGTTCATCCATCTTTCCACTCAACACATTAATTTCTTCTATCGCATGCACTTTTTTACTAGAAGATCTTTCAGTGTGCCATTGAGAATAATTAACCATAATATTATCTAGGAGTTTAGTAGCATCTCCTAAAGTGATTTCCATAAAAGTGCCTACCGCAGCCGAATCTAAAAGATTTCTAGAAGCAAAATTCAATCTGACATAAAAATTCTGTATAATCATCCACAAATTCAAACCATGAGTAGGGCAATTACATATCATTAATTTCATTCTCTCCCAAGCTTGTGCAACATGTTCATGATCAAGTTGTTTAAAGTTCATAATATCGTTTCTAAGAGAGATGATCTTAGCGGGAGGAAAATACTTAGAGATAAAAGCATCTTTGCACTTGTTCCACGAATCAATACTATTTTTAGGCAAAGACGAAAACCAAGCTTTAGCACGATCTCTAAGCGAAAAAGGAAATAGCTTCAATTTAACGACATCATTATCGACATCTTTTTTCTTTTGCATATCACATAAATCAACGAAGCTATTCAGATGAGTAGCGGCATCTTCACTAGGAAGGCCGGCGAATTGATCTTTCATAACAAGATTCAACAAAGCAGTATTAATTTCACAAGATTCAGCATCGGTAAGAGGAGCAATTGGAGTGCTAAGGAAATCATTATTATTGGTATTGGTGAAGTCACACAATTTAGTATTATCTTGAGCCATCACGACAAACAAGCAATCTAACACCCGAGCAAACAAGAACAAATGGGCAAAAGAGGCAAATAGAGAGGGAGGATAGAGAGAGAGGGCGAATAAAACGGCAAGGGTGAAGTGGGGGAGAGGAAAACGAGAGGCAAATGGCAAATAATGTAATGCGAGAGATAGGGATTGTGATGGGTACTTGGTATATTGACTTTTTGCGTAGACTCCCCGGCAATGGTGCCAGAAATGGCTCGTTGTCGGGAGTCAAATCTTGACTTGCGCGAACCTCCCCGCAACGGTGCCAGAAATCCTTCTTGCTACGTCTTGAGCTTGCGTTGGTTTTCCCCGAAGAGGAAGGGATGATGCAGCAGAGTAGCGTAAGTATTTCCCTCTGTTTTTGAGAACCAAGGTATCAATCCAGTAGGAGGCCACGCTCAAGTCCCTCGTACCTGCACAAAATGATAGCTACTCGCAATGAACGTGATTAGGGGTTGTCAATCCCTTCACGGTCACTTACGAGAGTGAGATCTGATAGATATAATGTTTTTGGTATTTTTGATATAAAGATGCAAAGTAAAAAGTAAAGGCAAAGTAAAAAGCAAAATAAGATTAAAGTGATGGAGATTGATATGATGAGAATAGACCCGGGGGCCATAGGTTTCACTAGTGGCTTCTCTCAAGAGCATAAGTATTCTACGGTGGGTGAACAAATTACTGTTGAGCAATTGACAGAATTGAACATAGTTATGAGAATATCTAGGCATGATCATGTATATAGGCATCACGTCCGTGACAAGTTGACCGAAACGATTCTGCATTTACTACTATTACTCCACTCATCGACCGCTATCCAGCATGCATCTAGAGTACTAAGTTAAAAATAGAGTAACGCCTTAAGCAAGATGACATGATGTAGAGAGATAAATTCATGCAATATGAAATAAACCCCATCTTGTTATCCTCGATGGCAACGATGCAATACGTGCCTTGCTGCCCCTTCTGTCACTGGGAAAGGACACCGCAAGATCGAACCCAAAGCTAAGCACTTCTCCCATGGCAAGAACTACCAATCTAGTTGGCCAAACCAAACGGATAATTCGAAGAGACTTGCAAAGATAACCAATCATGCATAAAAGATTTCAGAGAAGATTCAAATATTATTCATAGATAGACTTGATCATAAACCCACAATTCATCGGTCTCAACAAACACACCGCAAAAAGAAGATTACATCGAATAGATCTCCACAAGAGAGGGGGAGAACTTTGTATTGAGATTCAAAGAGAGAGAAGAAGCCATCTAGCTACTAACTATGGGCCTGAAGGTCTGAGGTAAACTACTCACACTTCATCGGAGGGGCTAGGATGATGTAGAAGCCCTCCATGATGATAGCCCTCTTCCGGCGGAGCTCCGGAACAGGCCCCAAGATGGGATCTCGTGGATACAGAAAGTTGCGGCGGCGGAATTAGGTTTTTGGCTCCTGTTCTGGTCGTTTGGGTGTACGTAGGTATATATAGGAGGAAGGAGTACGTCGGTGGAGCACCGAGGGGCCCACAAGGCAGGGGGGCGCGCCCTAGGGGGGGGGCGCCCCCCACCCTCGTGACCTCCTCTTTGACTCGTTGGAGTAGGGTCCAAGTCTCCTGGATCATGTTCGGAGAGAAAATCACGTTCCCGAAGATTTTATTCCGTTTGGACTCCATTTGATATTCTATTTCTACGAAACACTGAAATAGGCAAAAAACAGCAATTCTGGGCTGGGCCTCCGGTTAATAGGTTAGTCACAAAAATAATATAAAAGTGGAAAATAAAGCCCAATATAGTCCAAAATAGTAGATAATATAGCATGGAGCAATAAAAAATTATAGATACATTGGAGACGTATCAGCATGAGTTGTGAAACTTATTCCACATTGTTTTTAAATGAAGGCCAAACTCGTAACTCAAATATTTTCCTCGCGACCAGATCGTAGAAACTTTATTTTCTTATTACGATGATTCTTAACTTCACTCTGAATTTCTTTGAACTTTTCAAATTTTTCAGACTTGTGTTTCATTAAGTAGATATACCTATATCTGCTTAAATCATCTATGAAGGTCAGAAAATAACAATACCCGTCGCGAGCCTCTACACTCATTGGACCGCATACATCAGTATGCATTATTTCCAATAAGTCTGTGGTTCGCTCCATTGTTTCGGAGAACAGAGTCTTAGTCATCTTGCCCATGAGGCATGGTTCGCAAGCATCAAATGATTCATAATCAAGTGATTCCAAAAGTCCATCCGCATGGAGTTTCTTCATGCGCTTTACACCAATATGACCTAAACGATAGTGCCACTAGTATGTTGCACTATCAATATCAAATTTGCATCATATGTGTATTACTACGATCGAGATTCAATAAACCATTCACCTTGGGTGTATGACCACAGAAGGTTTTATTCATGTAAACAGAACAACAATTATTGTTTGACTTAAATGAATAACCGTATTGCAATAAACATGCTCCAATCCTATTATGCTCAATGCAAGACACCAAATAACATTTATTTTAGGTTCAACACTAATCCCGAAGGTAAAGGGATACTGCGACGATGATCTTATCAACCTTGGAATTACTTCCAACACACATCTTCACCTCGCCCTCAACTAGTCTCTGTTCATTTTGTAACTCCTGTTTCAAGTTACTAATCATAGAAACCGAACCAATATCAAATACCCAGGGGCTACTTATGAACACTAGTAAAGTACACATCAATAACATGTATATCATATATACTTTTGTTCACTTTGCCATCCTTCTTATCCGCGAAGTATTTGGGGCAGTTCCGCTTCTAGCGACCATTTCCTTTGCAGTAGAAGCACTCAGTTTCAGGCTTGGGTCCAGCTTTGGGCTTCTTCATGGGAGTGGCAACTTGCTTGCCATTCTTCTTGAAGTTCCCTTTCTTTCCCTTGCCCTTTTACTTGAAACTAGTGGTCTTGTAAATCATCAACATTTGATGCTTTTATTGATTTCTACCTCCGTTGATTTCAGCATTACGGAGAGCTCGGGAATCGTTTTCGTCGTCCCTTGCATATTATAGTTCATCACGAAGTTGCAGTAACTTGGCGATAGTGACTAGAGAACTCTGTCAATCACTGTCTTATCTGGAAGATTAAGTCCCACTTGATTCAAGCAATTGTAGTACCCAGACAATCTGAGCACATGCTCACTGGTTGAGCTATTCTCCTCCATCTTGTAGGCAAAATATTATCAGAGGTCTCATACCTCTCGACATGGGCATGAGTCTGAAATACTAATTTCAACTCTTGGAACATCTTATATGCTCTGTGGCATTCAAAACGTTTTTGAAGTCCCGGTTCTAAGCCGCAAAGCATGGCACACTAAACTATCAAGTAGTCATCATACCAAGCTTGCCAAACGTTCATAACATCTGCATCTCCTCCTGCACCTAGCGGTGCATCAAGGACATAATTCTTCTGTGCAGCAATGAGGATAATCCTTAGATCACGGAGCTAGTCCGCATCATTGCTACTAACATCTTTCAACATAGTTTTCTCTAGGAACATATCATAAATAAAACGGGGAAGCTATACGCGAGCAATTGATCTACAACATAGATATGCAAATACTATCAAGACTAAGTTCATGATAAATTTAAGTTCAATTAATCATATTACTTAAGAACTCCCAGTTAGATAGACATCCCTCTAATCATCTAAGTGATTACATGATCCATATCAACTAAACCATGTCCGATCATCATGTGAGATGGAGTAGCTTTCAATGGTGAACATCACTATGTTGATCATATCTACTATATGATTCACGCTCGACCTTTGGCCATATGATGTGGAGCATCCCAAGGTCATCCCCATGGACCTACCATCGTCTCACCAAGTGACTAGCGGACCAATGACACGAGCAGCTGCAAGAGCTCTCGAAACTAAGGTGAACTCACTCCTCTCCGAACTACCACTTTCCATGCATGAGAATTGGGTACTACCTCAAGCGGAAACCCTATGTGTGATCAGGTGCTTGGAGGAAAGCCACAGACCGACTACATTTAACGGACAAGACGGTGATGACGCCAAGTTCACGGGACAAGAAGAAGAACTGCTCGAAGTCCCCAGGCTCTGGACGACTGACGAACCCCAGACGTCCGATGACGTCCAGGCTCCGGACGTCCGGCCCTCTCCGGACGACCGACACTCCCATACCCAAGCCAAAACTATGGACTTCCGAAATGCTACGGATGACCGGCGACCTCCAGGCTCCGGACGTCCGACACCGACCGGACGTCCGACCGAAGTCCACCCGAGCCGAATCTACGGATGTCCGACAGGCACCGGACGTCCGGACCCTCGCGAGCCTCCGGACGACCGGTGACTCCCGAACGTCCGACGCCTGTGTGCTGCCATGAGTTGGGCCGCAACCCATGTACCCTCCATTTCTCCCCCTTTTGCACTAAGGCTATAAATATACCTCCTATTCCTCCTAGCTAGGGTTAGCATTGGTTTAGCTCATATTTAGAGATAGAGCATTGCTCATCCACATCGGATCTACTCCACGAGAGAGACCGCGACCCCTCTTTGGAGAAGATCCCTTTGGATTCAAGACCTCCTCACGGAGAAGACCGGCTACCTTTGTATCGTCCTTAGTTGTCCGTGGATCGTGTGATCTCTTATGTACTCGAGGATCTAGCACATGTGTGACTATTTCGTGTTGGTTTAGTGTTCCTCTTGTGTTTTCCCCATGTTTTCCCTCCTCGGGTTATTCGTGCTCATCGCAGGATCCGCTCCTTTCGTGAAAGATCGGCCGATTAGGGTTCCTACTCTACATCATCTTGGTATCTAGAGACACGTTGATCACGATTTCAGAGCCTCCCCGTTGTGTTGCTAGCCTAGTTTTTGTTGATTTTGTCCCTAATTCGAAAATTCCCCACAAAAATAGCCCCAATTTTTTTGTGATTTGTTGGTGTGTTGAAATTTTGTTGGATTTGATCTGTGGATTTGCTTTGTTTTGAGTGGATCTAGCTTCCCCCTTTCCCCACCTTTCCATCCACGAAATCGCCCGGATTCGACGAATTTCAACTTCTCCAGCTTGTACACGCGCAGTTCATCCCGTGCCCGAAAATCGTCCAGGCACCGGACGTGTGACGATCGGCCCAGCCCGAACATTCGACGATCCCTAGCGAAACTGAATTTTTTCAGTTTAGTCACCACCACCGACCCACATTTCCACATACGCACTCCCACCGCTATACAGCATCACCACTTCCGCATACCACCACCTTTGCTTACCCGTTTCGCACTCTGACACGTGTTGCCACTTCAAACTTTGAGAATTTGAGTTGCGGTTCCGTATCCTTTTGTGTTTCGGCTATCTAGGTATGTTTCGACATCAACATCACCGCCGCCCATCTTCGCCACAGATGCGTCATCAACAACGACCACCTCGACTACATCTTGGTATTCGTGCCACCATTTTGACACCATACCATACGCAAGAAACGGTAACCTCACCTTGGTATTGGACATATCACTCTTGCCATTACTTTGATAGACATCATAGCCTTACTCCTTTGTGTCGCTTACCCATCGAGACTAGCCGTTGAGTATTGCCGGCAACGAGACTTGTGCACATTAGTGATCATACTTCCCATATAATACATACATCATTGTTGCATATCTTGGTATCATCTCTCATGTAACAAGGTTGTCATCGCATACACAATTGCTATCTTGGTTCGTGAAGCATTGCATGAGAAAAGATCTCAAACAACAAAGAGCCAAACAAGCTTTTAAGAAAAAGGGAAAGATAAGCAAAGAGCTTTTAAGCAAGAACCATAGCATCATACAACATTAAGATTGTCACACTCGATCATCTTGGATCATATCATAGAAACACCTTGCATAGAGCATACTTGGGATAGAAGTCGTTGCATTTTTGCTTAGTAGGTTGTGCACAAGTCTTTGTATCCGCCTATTGT
The DNA here is from genome assembly GCF_018294505.1 of Triticum aestivum. NCBI lineage: Eukaryota > Viridiplantae > Streptophyta > Magnoliopsida > Poales > Poaceae > Triticum > Triticum aestivum. The sequence continues at coordinate 368,257,143 of NC_057800.1, read as the reverse complement.
GCAATCATGCTAGTGTCTCTCTAGTGTTGTGCAACGAGAGCATTTTTGTGGATTCCACATTTTGGCTCACCCTTGGTTGCACGACCCCACTTATCCTTTTGCGTGTGTGTTTCCGTGTACCTTATATTGCTTGGTCTACTTGTTGCATTGCTATCTTGCGAATCTTTTCCAACATTATTGAAGCTCACTTCCAATTGCCCTAAATTTTGTGCCACCAACCTAACCAAGCTCCACCATAAGCTTTTACTTGTGTAGGTGTGAGAAACCGCCAAGAATTGGTACCAATTGTGCTATTTCCTTGTCCACATTAGAGTGATCATTGATCCACTTTGAACTTCGGTCAAGGTACATTTGGTATTCGTTCTTCTCTTTCTACCACTCACATTTTTCTCTTGGAATGATGGATAGGCCAAGTACCTCTACCAACCCACTCTTCATTGAGCACGACGACGATATGAACTCCTACGTCACTAAGAGCCACCTCTTTGGTGCACAACATGCTTTGCATCAAGAGCAACAAGCAATGAGTGAATGCATCGACAACCTCGCCGCCGACTTGCGACTCTCCGAGCAACGTACAAGGGACTACTTCGACCACAAGCTCGACGATCACAAGCAAGAGAATGATGTAAGGATGGACGAGATTTGCACTTTGTTGCTCAACCACTCTTCTTCCACTTCGTCTTCTTCAAGAAGGAGCCGTTCAAGTCGACACTCCGACTTCACCCTCTCCGACTCAAGTAAACCGACATCGAACACTTTTCGACGTGCCGTGCGCAATGATCGTCAAGCAAGCCTCAATCCGATATGCGACACCAACTCTCAAGAGCACCGACAACGTCAAACTCAAGAGGCTTTTGCGCTAGCACGAGAAAGGCAACGACAACGCCAACATGAAGTGGAAGAGCGCGCTCGTCTACACCAAGAAGCACAAGATGCCGAGGCACAACGTCAAGAGCAACAATTGCGAGATGCTCAAGCACTTGAGGCGCAACAAGCCCTCCAAGATGCAAGTCACGCCATAGCCAACCGAGGCCAACAAACTCGTGAACATGAAGAAGCACTTCGCGAAGAAGCTAACGAACGGAGATTTCAAGATCGCGTGCATCGTCAAGTTCCTCCTCGAGCTCGACAAGCTCCTCCACAAGCTCGCCAAGAATGTCAAGTTCATCAAGAGCATGAATACAATGGAAATCCTCCACGACAAAAGCAACATGAGGTTGACCATCCTCTTCACCAAGAGCAACACGAGTTTGACAATCATCAACAACATGGACGTCATCATCCCCGACCCCAACACAATGAAGAGCAACGCTACGGCAAACTCAAGTTCACCATGCCCAAGTTCAATGGAAGCAATGATCCCGAAGAGTATCTTTCATGGGCATTTAAGGTCGATAAAATCTTTCGTTTGCACAACTATGAAGAAGAGAAGAAGATCGCGATGGCATCCCTTGAGTTTCAAGACTATGTCCTCCTTTGGTGGGAACAAGTCATCGAGCGCCGTGAGGCAAGAGGTGAACCACCCATCACTACTTGGGAGCAAATGAAGGATGTCATGAGAGCATGCTTTGTGCCTACCTACTACAACCGCGACCTCTTCAAGAAACTTCAACTACTCAAGCAAGGAACCAAGAGCGTTGAAGAGTACTACAAGGAGATGAAGATTGCCATGATACGAGCCAATGTCACGGAAGATGATGAGCAAACTATGGCACGTTTCTTGAATGGACTCAACCATCCTATCAAGAAGATCGCCGACTTCCAACCATACTCGAACCTCATCGAGCTAGTGCATCAAGCTACCAAAGCGGAACGTCAAGTGCAAGACGATTACAAGTATGCCAAGTTCTCATCCAAGTCATACAGTTTCTCCAACACCCAAGCTTCAACGACTCCAACTGATAAGGACATGACTACCTTGGATACGACCAAAAATATTGCATACATGCATATTTGTCAGGTGATTTCCAGTGCAAACTATTCAATATTCTATTTATGTTATCCAGAACAAAAATACTTCACACACTTTTGTGTTTTGTCTAATTGTAGGTGTATGGGACATTTGTACAATCCACATATGAAGATAAGGTAAAATGAGAAGTTTAGGTTCTGTTCAAAAAGTTCTCTCACGTCACTTTTGGGCCAAGAGAAGATAGAGTCCAAGTCTCTCATGTTCTGCATTCAGATTCGGACTGCACAGACATACCTGACTCAAAACGTCAACAACTTTTTCATACGAACTCCGAATTGGGTGATTCTTTTTTTGTTGGAACATAGATTTCGTGCTCTTTCCAACCCAATTTGAATCACCTTGAAATTCTTCCTGAGCATTGATATATCAAAGAAACAATCTGACACTGCAGCAGAATCCGAGTCAAACAACAAGTCCAAAGGTGTTGCACCACCTCCACGTGGGCCCATGAGCCTTGTACAACCTAGGGTTTGTTTTAGGCTGCCTTGGGACGTCCTTCCACCTCCTTGGCCGCCACCCCTTGCTCCTATATAAGTAGATCCATCTAGTAGCTTTTTTCCTTGGGATTTGTTTAGTTAAAAGTTAGCCATCGCAACTTCGTGTACTTCGTTTGTGTCCAACGACCAGTCCAAGACCGCTTTCGGATCCCCACCTTTATCAATACTTCATCTATATTCGCAATATTCAGATTGCATTATCATATTCTTGCTTGTTCTTCGATTGCTTGCAGGAATAGACCTTCATGGTCAGGCTGACCGTGCTTCCGACATCGTCAGTAACCTCAGGAGATTGGTTTAGCGATTGCTAAGGCGCAACGTCGTGCATGTTTGTAGTCAGATCGTCAAAGTCATCTCCACCAAATTGATAGTTATCATCTCATCGAAAGATCGGGACACCCTCACCTCTATTACCAACACCGTCTACCAAGCCTTCTACAAGCAACATCAACAAGTCGAGTTCCAAGAAAGCTTCATCAACTCCAAGTCATCCTCCTACTACAAACAACTTCAAGCCGGGAGCTTCATCATCATCAACCCCCACCGATGAGACCATCAAGACGAGTTCCTTCAAATGCTTCACATGCGGAGGCCGAGGCCACAAGTCCTATGAGTGCACCAACAAGCGGACCATGATCCTCAACGACGGCGACACTTACGACTCAATAAGTGAAGGAGAAATGGACGCCCTCAAGCAAGTCGCCATGCACCGGCAAGTGAGCGATGAAGAAGAAAAAGTCTTTTGCGATGAAGATTCAAGTCCCGCTCTTGTTGTCTCCAAGGTCTTGACTCTCCAACATCACCAAGAAGAAGACCAAAGATGCCATATCTTTCATACCAAGGCCGGCATCAATGGACGATCCATCAAGGTCATCATCGATGGAGGGAGTTGTCATAACCTCGCAAGTGAAGAACTTTGCTCCAAGCTCCAATTGCCCAAGACGAAGCACCCACATCCATACAAAGTTCAATGGCTTAGCGACTCTGACACTCTCCAAGTCGAACATTGAGTACAAGTCTCCTTCAAAATTGGTGCCTACGAAGACATGTTGGAGTGCGGCGTCGTTCCAATGACCGTTTGCCACCTTCTCCTTGGATGCCCATGGAAATTTGATAGAGGTGTCATTCACAATGGCCGAACGAATCACTACGTCTTCAAGATGAAAGGAAAGGAGTACGTACTTCACCCCATGTCGCCAAGCCAAGTGATCACCGACAAGCAAGCCACCCATCGCGGAGAAAATAGTGAGAGAGCGAGCCACCAAAAAGAGAGTGAGCGCCACAAGCCCAAATCGAGCGCCTCCACGATGAGCGACAAGAAGGACCTAGTTCTATTTGGCACCAAAAGTGAGATAAGAGGATTGTGTGAGAACCCATCTAGTGTCCCACACTACGTCCTTTTGTGCAAGGACAATGCAACACAAGCTAACACTTCTCACACTCTACCTCTAGTGTTGTCTTCTCTTTTGCAGGAATTTCAAGATGTTTTCCCCGACAAGCTACCTCCAGGACTACCTCCACTACTAGGCATCGAGCACCGCATCAACCTCATCCCCAGAGCACCTCTTCCAAACAAAGCTCCCTACCACGTCAACCCCGAAGAAACCAAAGAAATACAAAGGCAAGTAAAGCAACTCATAGACCATGGACATGTGCATGAAAGTTTGAGCCCTTGTGCCATCCTGGTCATTCTTGTGCCAAAACGAGACGGTAGCTTTCGCATGTGCTCCGATTGTAGACCTATCAATGCTATCATTGTTGTATAGGTATCCCATTCCACGCCTTGATGATATGCTTGATGAAGTTAGTGGTGCCACTATCTTTTCAAAAATTGATATTAAGAGTGGTTACTATCAAATCCGCATACAAGAGGGCGATGAATGGAAAATCGCTTTCAAAACCAAGTTTGGCTTGTATGAGTGGTTAGTCATGCCTATGGGTCTATCGGAAGCACCGGGTACTTTTATGCGTCTTATGTATCATGTCTTTCACCCTTACATTGGTGTGTTTGTTGTGGTCTACTTCGATGATATCCTTGTTTTTAGCAAGTCTCTCAAAGAGCATGTCACCCATGTCCGAACCGTTTTACAAACTCTTCAAAAAGAGCATCTCTATGCTCATATGGAGAAATGCCTTTTTGGCGTTGACAAGCTCGTTTTCTTGGGTTTTGTTGTATCTTCTAAGGGTGTTCATGTAGATGAGTCCAAGATCAATGCTATTAAGACTTGGCCCCAACTAACCAACTTGCTTCAAGTGCGTATCTTTCTTGGCCTTGCAGGTTTCTATCGTCGCTCTGTGAAAGATTTTAGCACCATTGCTTCGCCTTTGCATGCTTTGAGCAAGAAGAATGCACCTTTCGTTTGGGGACCATCCCAAGATACCGCTTTCAATGAGCTCAAGAATTTGCTTACTCATGCTCCCGTGCTTTCATTACCCAACTTTGACAAACCCTTTGAGATTCATTGCGATGCTAGCGGTAATGGAATAGGAGGTGTGTTAATGCAAGAGAAGCGCCCCATAACTTACTTTAGTGAGAAACTTTCCGGAGCGCAACTCAATTACCCCATATATGACAAAGAGCTATATGATCTAGTCCATGTTTTGCATGAATGGGAACACTATCTTCGCCCTCACGAATGTATCATTCATACCGATCATGAAACACTCAAGTATCTTAAGGGCCAAACCAAGTTGAACAAGCGTCATGCAAATGGAGTGAATTTATTGAGTCTTTTCCTTATGTCATCAAGTATATTAAAGGTAAGTAAAATATTGTGGCGGATGCCCTTTCCCGCATATGCATGCTTGTTACTCAACTTGAATTGGATGTCATTGGCTTTGAGCATATAAAAGACTTGTATGAGCATGATCCTACTTTTGCTACTCCTTATGCCAAGTGTTTGACGCACACCTCTTGGGAACGCTATTACATCCAAGATGGATGTCTTATGAGAGCTAACAAGCTTTGCATCCTCGAGTCTTCTCTTTGTTTGTTGCTTTTGCAGGAATCTCATGGAGGAGGCTTAATGGGACATTTTAGACGCGACAAGACTTTCGCCACGCTCTCCAAGAACTACTATTGGCCCAAGATGTTTCGCGACGTCAACCGCTTCACCAACCGATGCTCTACATGTCGCAAAGCTAAGTCTAAAGCTCAATCCCATGACCTTTACATGCCTCTCCCAATTCCATATCAACCATGGGAAGACATTAGCATGGATTTTGTACTTGGATTGCCTAGGACTAGAAATGGAAAGGATTCAATATTTGTTGTTGTGGACCGTTTCTCTAAGATGACACATTTCATTCCTTGCAACAAGATAGACAATGCTTCACATGTTGCTAATCTCTTTTTAGGGAAATATTGCGTCTACATGGAGTGCCAAAGACGATCGTCTTGGACCGCGACGTCAAGTTCCTTAGCTACTTTTGGAAGACCCTATGCACCAAGCTCGGAATCAAGCTACTCTTCTCCACGACGTATCATCCACAAACCGACGGCCAAATGGAGGTGACCAACTGCACACTCTCCACTCTACTTCGAGTCCTCATCAAGAATAACATCAAGGAGTGGGAAGAGTGACTACCTATCGCCGAGTTCGCCTACAACCGAGCAAGACACTCAACAACCTGCAAGTCCCCCTTCGAGGTCGTCTACGGATTCAACCCATTGTCACCATTGGACATTCTTCATCTACCACTCCAAGAGCGCATCAATTTGGACGCAAGTACACATGTGAATCATCTCAAGAAGGTGCATGAAGATACAAGACATACTATCGAGTGCCAAGTACAAAGACTTGTGACCAAGCTCAACATCGACAAGCACGCCATGGTCTTCAACATTGGTGATCTTGTGTGGCTACACCTTTGTAAGGACCGCTTTCCCCAAGAATACAAGTCCAAACTTCGACCACGAGCGGACGGACTCTTCAAGGTGCTTGCATGCTACAACGACAATGCTTACAAGATCAACCACCCCCGTGACAAGTACACCGTGAGTGATATCTTCAACATCAAGGACCTCTCGCCCTTCCATGGTGATGAAAAATTTGATCCGAGGATGGATCTTCCCCAAGGGAGGGGAGATGATGCGGAGCATCCCAAGGTCATCCCCATGGACCTACCATCGTCTCACCAAGTGACTAGCGGACCCATGACACAAGCACGTGCAAGAGCTCTCGAAACTGAGGTGAACTCATTCCTCTCCGAACTACCACTTTCCATGCATGAGAATTGGCTACTACCTCAAGCGGAAACCCTATGTGTGATCAGGTTCTTGGAGGAAAGCCACGGACCAACTACATTCAACGGACAAGACGGTGAGGACACCAAGTTCACGGGATAAGAAGAAGAACTACTCGAAGTCCCCAGCCTCCGGACGATCGATGAACCCCGGACGTCCAACGACCTCCAGGATTCGGACGTCCGACCCTCTCCGGATGACTAACACTTCCATACCCGAGCCAAAACTACGGACTTCTGAAGCGCTACGGACGACCGACGACCTCCAGGCTCCAAACGTCCGACCCCAACCGGACGTCCGACCGAAGTCCACCTGAGCCGAATATACGGACGTCCGACAGGCACCGGACGTCTAGACCCTCGCGAGCCTCTGGACAACCGGTGACTCCCAGACGTCCGGCTCCTGTGTGCTGCCATGAGTTGGGCCGCAGCCCATGTACCCCCACTTCTCCCCCTTTTGCACTAGGGTTAGCATTGGTTTAGCTCATATTTAGAGATAGAGCATTGCTCATCCACATCAGATCTACTCCACGAGAGAGACCGTGGCCCCTCTCCGGAGAAGATCCCTTTGGATTCAAGACCTCCTTGCAGAGAAGAACATCAAGACCTCCTCATGGAGAAGACCGGCTACCTTTGTATCGTCCTTAGTTGTCCGTGGATCGTGTGATCTCTTATGTACTCGAGGATCTAGCACATGTGTGACTATTTCGTGTTGGTTTAGTGTTCCTCTTGTGTTTTCCCTCGTTTCCCTCCTTGTGTTCTTCGTGTTCGTTGCGAGATCCGCTCCATTTGTGAAAGATCGGCCGATTAGGGTTCCTACCCTACATCATCATATCTGCATATGCTAGGCTCGTCAAGTTTAACCAGAGTATTCTGCGTGTGCAAAACTGGCTTGCACCCGTTGTATGTGAACGTAGAGCTTATCACACCCGATCATCACGTGGTGTCTCGGCATGACGAACTATCGCAACGATGCATACTTAGGGATAACACTTATACCTTGAAATTTTAGTAAGGGATCATCTCATAATGCTACCGTCGTACTAAGAAAAATAGGATGCATAAAAGATAAACATCACATGCAATCAAAATATGTGGCATGATATGGCCATCACCATCTTGTGCCTTTGATCTCCATCTCCAAAGTACCGTCATGATCTCCATCGTCATCGGCATGACACCATGATCTCCATCATCTTGATCTTTATCAATGTGTCATCGCATGCTCGTCTCGCCAACTATTGCTTTGCAACTATTGCTATCGCATAACAATAAAGTAAAGCAATTATATGACGCTTGCATCTTATGCAATAAAGAGACAACCATAAGGCTCCTTCCAGTTGTCGATAACTTCAACAAAACATGATAATCGTATACAAGAATTTATATCTCATCACGTCTTGGCCATATCACATCACATCATGCCCTGCAAAAACAAGTTAGACGTCCTCTACTTTGTTGTTGCAAGTTTTACGTGGCTGCTACGGGCTTAGGAAGAACCGTTCTTACCTACGGCATAAAAACCACAATGTGGAATAGTGGTTGCTTTTTGATCTTCAGAAAGAACACTGTTCATTGAATCTGATTCAACTAAAGTTGGAGAAACAGACACCCGCCAGCCACCTGTGTGCAAAGCATGTCGGTAGAACCAGTCTCATGAACGCGATCATGTAATGTCAGTCCGGGCCGCTTCATCCAACAATGCCGCTGAATCAAGAAACAACTAGTGACGGCAAAAAATATGTATATACCCACGCCCACAACTCCTTTGTGTTCTACTCATGCATATAACATCTACGCATAGACCTGGCTCGGATACCACTGTTGGGGAACGCAGTATTTCAAAAAATTTACCTACGATCATGCAAGATCTATCTAGGAGATGCATAGCAACGAGAGGGGAGAGTGTGTCTACGTACCCTCATAGACCGAAAGTGGAAGCATTTATCAACGCGGTTGAAGTAGTTGTACACATTCACGATCCTTCCCGATCAAGTACCAAACGTACGACACCTCCGCATTCAGCACACGTTCAGCTCGATGACATCCTTGCCTTCTTGATCTAGCAAGAGGGGCGAAGTAGTAGATGAGTTCCGGCTGCACGATGGCGTGGTGACGGTGTTGGTGAAGAACAATCTCCGCAGGGCTTTGCCTAAGCACTACAAAAACTATGACAGAGTATAAACTAGAGGGGACGGGGTTGCCAGCACACGGCTTGGTGTTTCTTGATGTGTCTTGGGTGCTAGCCCTACCTCTCTATTTATATGTTGAGCCTTGGGGTCGAAACTTGGAGTAAAAGCCTACACAAAGTCGGTTTCACCCAAAAGGCAAGAGTCCTTCTCGGACACCGGCACCAGATGCCACAATCCTTGGCGTCTCGCCCAGACGCCATGGGCCTCGGCGTTTGGCCCCCTGGCCTCCGCAAAACTCCTCTTACACCGACCTACAACCTCATGGGCTTCACCCCTTGGCCGAACCATATCATACTATATATCAATCTTTACCTCCGGACCATTCCGGAGCTCCTCGTCATGTCCGTGATCTCATTCGGGACTCTGAACAACATTCGGTCACCAACATACATAACTCATATAATACTATATCATCAACGAACATTAAGCGTGCGGACCCTACGGTTCGAGAACTATGTAGACATGACCGAGAAACTTCTCCGGTCAATAACCAATAGCGGAACCTGGATCCCATATTGGCTCCTACATATTCTAGGAAGATCTTTATCGGTCGAACCGCATAACAACATACGTTGGTCCCTTTGTCATCGGTATGTTACTTGCTCGAGATTCGATCATCGGTATCATCATACCTAGTTCAATATCGTTACCGGCAAGTCTCTTTACTTGTTCTGTAATGCAACATCCCGCAACTAACTCATTAGTCACATTGCTTGCAATGCTTATAGTGATGTGCATTACCGAGAGGGCCCAGAGATACCTCTCCGACAATCGAGTGACAAATCCTAATCTCGATCTATGCCAACTCAACAAACACCATCGAAGACACCTGTAGAGCATCTTTATAATCACCCAGTTATGTTGTGACATTTGATGGCACACAAGGTGTTTCTCCGGTATTCGAGAGTTGTATAATCTTATAGTCAGATGAACATGTATAAGTCATAATGAAAGCAATAACAATAAAACTAAAAGATCATTTATGCTAAGCTAATGAATGGGTCTTGTCCATCACATCATTCCCTAATGATGTGATCCCGTTCATCAAATGACAACACATGTCTATGGTAAGGAAACTTAACCATCTTTGATTAACGAGCTAGTCAAGTAGACGCATACTAGGGACACTCTGTTTTGTCTAGGTATTCACACATGTACTAAGTTTCCGGTTAATACAATTCTAGCATGAATAATAAACATTTATCATGATATAAGGAAATATAAATAACAACTTTATTATTGCCTCTAGGGCATATCTCCTTCACATGTTGGGCGGAGGGCAGATCAAACGGAGCGTCTAGGCACGCAAACAAACAGCCGCACCCATAGGTCCATGATAGCGGCGGAGTCCACATCACGCAGCAGGGCGCATGAGCGGTTAGCCGTATCCAGATGCGGACGACAATAACACGACACGTGCCTCCGGGGTGACGACGGACGGCTGACTGATATGTCTCCAAAGTATCTATAATTTATGAAGTATTCATGCCATGTTTACAACAATTTTATATGGTTTTAATATGATTTGATTAGAACTAACCCGGACTGACGTTGTTTTTAGCAGAATTACCGTGGTGTCGTTTTTTGTGCAGAAATAAAAGTTCTCGGAATGGGCTGAAAATTTATGGTGATTTTTTATGGACCAAAAGAGATCCCCGAAGCACAATAGTTGGACTAGAAGCTTCGTGAGGAAGCGGCAAGGCAGGGGGTGCGCCCTCCCCCCGGGAGGGTGCTCCTGTCTTGCCGCTGCCTCGCAAACCCCCTTGATGTGAGACCGACGCCAAAATTCCAATAAATACCAAAACCCACAGAAAGAAACCTAGATCAAAAGTTCCGCCGCCACAAGCCTCTGTAGCCATGAAAAATCAATCTAGGCCCTCTGTGGCACCCTGCCGGAGTGGGCCATCATCATCGGAGGCCATGGAGGAGGAAGCCAGAGGGGTCCATCATCGCCATGGATGCCAAGGACCAGAGGGAGAACCTCTCCCCATCTAGGGGGGAGGCCATGGAGGAGGAAGCACAAGGGGGAGACTCTTCCCCCTCTCTCTCGGTGGCGCCGGAGTGCCACTGGGGGAATCATCGCCGCGGTGACTGTCTTCATCAACATCACCATCTTCATCTCCTTCCTCATCTCTTTTAAGCGGTCCACTCTCCTGCACCCCGCTGTAATCCCCTACTAGAACATGGTGCTTTATGCCACATATTATGATCCAATGATGTGTTGCCATCCTATGATGTTTTGAGTAGATTTCTTTTGTCTTTTGGGTTGATTGATGATCTAGATTGGTTTGAGTTGTATGTTTTATTTTGGTGATTTCCTATGGTGCCTTCCGTGCCGCACACACATGAAGGATTCCCGTTGTAGGGTGTTGCAATACGTTCATGATTCGCTTATAGCGGGTTGCTAGAGCGACAGAAGCTTAAACCCGAGTAAGGGTGTTGTTGCGTATGGGATAAAGGGGACTTGATACTTTAATTCTATGGTTGGGTTTTACCTTAATGGTCTTTAGTAGTTGCGGATGATTGCTAGTGTTCCAATCATAAGTGCATATGAGCCAAGTAGAGAAAGTATGTTAGCTTATGCCTCTCCCTCATATAAAATTGCAATAATGATTGCTGATCTTGTTAACAATTGCCTAGGACAATTCCGCAAACCGATGCATCATTATTCCACACTCGCTATTTGTAATATATTATAACTTTATGTTAACAGCACCCACTTTTATATTTTTTTCTCCGATATCATGCAAAGCTATCCTCTTCATACCCACAACATAGTTTTATTTCTTGTTTCTAGATGGAAGCGAACGTTCGGTGTACATAGAGTCGTATCAGTGGCAGATAGGACTTGACAGAATATTGATCTTACCTTTAGCTCCTTGTGGATTCGACACTCCATACTTATCACTTCCATCTTTGGAAATTGCTACGATGATTCCTTGCACTTGGGGATTACCAAGCTCTTTTCTAGCGCTATTGCCGGGGAGCAATAGTGTGGGGTTGATATTCTCGTGTGTGCTTGTTTACTTTATTCACTAACTATATTTTGTTTTCCCTTTTTTTAGTTGTGGGTGAAACAAACAAAAAATTTAAATAATGCAAAATAGAAAAAAAAAATACTTGCCTCTTATGCCTAAAAACTTTTTCAAAAAGAGAAGTGATTGGAAGATTATGCATTGGAGAAGTGAGGGTCGACCTAGAACACTTGTGTTCATGCTCATGGAAACAATGTATAATTTTTCATGGAAATTTCTCAAAAATAATTATCCCCTTTTATATATCCATTGTAGTATAAAAATAATATGCCAAGTTTTTGTTTTAGGATGATTAGATTGCTTGTTTTCTATGTGCGGTGCAAAAACAGAAACTTTGGCTGTAGTGCGTGAATTTACATTTTTTATTGGAACGTCAAAAGTTTCTGAAATTTTGACACAGTACTACTATGAAAATTGTATATTTTGTCCTAGTTTTTTAGAATTGTTGGAGTTATAGAATTATATGAAGTTTCCAGATTGCTACAAATTCTCCTATTTTTGACAGATTCTGTTTTCTATGTGTTCGCTTATTTTGATGAATATATGGGTTGTATCGGGGGGTATGAACCATGGTGAAGTTCTAATATAGTAGATATAATTCTAATACGAAATTGGAATGAGTTTACAATAGTACCTAAAAGTAGTGATTTGCTTTATTATGCTAACGGATCTCACAAGGTTTTTTGTTATGTTTTGTGTGGATGAAGTGTTCGAAGATCGAGGAGTTATCGATATGAGAAGAATAAGGAGAGCCAAGACTTCAAGCTTGGGGAGGCCCAAGGCACCCCAAGTAAATATTTCAAGGATACTCAAGCATCTAAGCTTGGGGATGCCCCGGTTGGTATCCCATCTTTATTCCTCAACAATTATCGGTATACCTCGGTTTTTGTTTTGTTCACATGCTATGTGTCTTTTGAGTTTATTTTTCCTTTCTTTTCCTTTATGCCCCATGCTAGTATGAGATAGTCCTTCATTGATTTATAGAATGCTTCATGCGCTTCACTTAAATCTTTTGAGTATGGCTTTATAGAATGCTCTTTGTGCTTCACTTAAATCTTTTGAGTATGGCTTTCTAGAATGCTTCGTGTGCTTCACTTACATATTTGAGCTTGGATGTTGGTAAATCTATATTAATTGTGTAATGCTCCATGAACTTCACTTATATCTTTCTGAGTATGAATAAGACTATCATCGAAATTGGGCTTGGAAGAGTATCATTAAAATATCATGCCTAGCTAGGGGCCTTAAACAATAGCGCTTGTTGGGAGGCAACCCAATTTTATTTTTATGCTTTTGGTTTTTGTTTCTGTTTTTCAATAAATACACTTTATTACCGCTGTAGTAATTTTGTTTTGGTGTACTAAATAGTGTTTGGGCCAAGTAAGACCTTTTGGATGGCTTACGGTGATAGTTGATTTGATCTTGTTGAAAAACAGAAACTTTTGCGCCCAGTAAAATAATTTGCAAAACTCACAGAAGTGTTCTTTTGATCTGAATTTTTACACAAGATTTATATACAAATTGCCTATCTTATCCTAATTTTTCAGAATTTTTGGAGTAGCAGAAGTATGGTTGCTATTCGGATCATTATAGACTATTCTGTTTCTGACAGATTCTGTTCTCAATGCATAGTTTGCTTGCTTTCTAGTTTCTATGGCTTATATTGCTCAATATAAATTGTAGAAATGATTTGGTACATTAGGCATTGTGTGAGAACACTTATGAATCTTATCTTGATAGTACTAAAGTGAATGATTTGCTCTTTATCATACTAACCCATCTCACGAAGTTCCGTTAAGTTTTGTGTGATTGAAAGTTTTCAAGTTTTGGGTTAGATATTGATACGAGGATAATAAGGAGTGGAAAGACCCTAAGCTTGGGGATGCCCAAGGAACCGCAAGGTAATATTCAAGGAAGAGTCAAGCGCCTAAGCTTGGGGATGCCCGAGAAAGCATCCCCTCTTTCGTCTTCAAAACCATCGGTATACCTTACTCAGAGCTATATTTTTATTCGTCACATGATATGTGTTTTGCTTGGAGCGTATTTTAATTTTACTTGATGTTTGAATAAAATCATTGGATCTGAAATCTTGAATGAGAGAGAGTCCTCCCATGGCTAGTTAATTATTTGACTACTCATTGATCTTCACTTATACCCTTTTGAAGTAGTTTGTCATTTACTCTTGTGCTTCACTTATATTCTATGAGTAAATGGTTACATGAATTGAATATGATAAATATGAAATTATATATGTTTCATATGCTTATCCCATGGGGAGTAATGACTTCACATATAAGAAGTATAAGTGGCAGAATTTATTGAAATTTAGCAAACACAACATTGGTCACTTGGACAATTCATGAAAGAATATTGAAGGAAGAGAGATTTCACATCTAAATATACTATCTTGGACACCTTCTATGATTGTGAGCCCCATTAGTAATTTTCAAACTTGAGCAAATTAGTTGAAGTTGGACAAGGAAGACAACGCAATGAGTTATGTTTGGTATATTTGCATAGAAGTTATATTGTTATGGATCCTCTAACATGTGGTGCTTGCTTAGGATCTTTTGCTAGCCAAAATTTTGTACTAAGTAGAGATACTACTTATGCATCCAAAACCCTTAAACCCCGTCTCATGCCATGAGTGTCCACCATATCTAATCTACCTATGGGTTGAATAAGATCCTTCAAGTAAGTTGTCATCGGTGCAAAAAGCAATAAAAATTGCTCCTAAATATGTATGATCTTTTATTGTAAGGGAAAATAAGCGTTGTACGAACTTGTGATGGTAAAGAAATAAAAGTGACGAACTGCATAATAAAGGTTGCTATCACAAAGGGCAATACAATGTGATGTTCCTTTGCATTAAGGGTTTGCACATCCAAAATTAAAAAGCGCATGACAACCTCTGCTTCCCTCTATGAAGGGCCTATCTTTTACTTTCATGTATTTACTTTTATGCAAGAGTCAATAGCATTCCTTCTTAGTTTAACCTCAATTATTCTTTAGTCGGCAAGCATTATGTGGTGGGGAAAGATCTAAGCATATATGGCCATATCAGTCTGAGTGTTGTCTATATTTAAATATGCATCATGAATTATTATTGTTGACAATTATCTATATGATAAATAAGTTGGGAGGCGAAACATTAAGCTTGTATCTTTCTTTGTGTTCGATGGATGCTATTTGTTCTAAAAATATGCTTTGAGTGTTAACAATCCTGGAAGACTATATGATAGTTGAGTATGTGGGATTTGGTAAATCAAAGCTCTTACATAGACCCTTCCTGAAAATAAGATGAATTGCAATTGTTTGGTGACCGAGAACATGGGTTGTTAGTTTTCAAGAAACTTTATGGTCTATACTTTAACATATGAATAGCTTGTTACTTGATCATGAGAACTTTTATGAGATGAGCTACTGTTTATGATATAGAATGATGCTAGAAAAAGTGATTTAAATTATCATTGATCAAACTTATGCACTATGCTAGCATTCACACTTCATAAATTATTTCTTTTATCATTTACCTACTCGAGGACAAGCATGAATTAAGCTTGGGGATACTGATACGTCTCCAACGCATCTATAATTTATGGAGTATTCATGCCATGTTTACAATAATTTTATATGGTTTTGATATGATTTGATTAGAACTAACCCGGACTGACATTGTTTTCAGCAGACCTACCATGGTGTCGTTTTTTGTGCAGAAATAGAAGTTCTCAGAATGGGCTGAAAATTTATAGGATTTTTTATGGACCAAAAGAGATCCCCGAAGCACAAGAGTTGGACCAGAAGCTTCGCAAGGAAGCGGCAAGGTAGGGGTGCACCCTCCCCCCGGGATGGTGCTCCTGTCTTGCCGCTGCCTCGTGGACCCCCTTGACGTGAGACCGACGCCAAAAATTCCTATAAATACTAAAAACCCCAGAAAGAAACCTAGATTGGAAGTTCCGCCACCACAAGCCTCTGTAGCCACGAAAAACCAATCTAGGCCCTCTTCGGCACCCTGCCGGAGGGAGCCATTATCACCGGAGGCCATGGAGTAGGATGTCGGAGGGGGCCATCATCGCCATGGATGCCAAGGACCAGAGGGAGAACCTCTCCCCATCTAGGGGGAGGCCATGGAGGAAGAAGCACGAGGGGGAGACTCTCTCCCCCTCTCTCGCGGTGGCGCCAGAGTGCCTGATCGCCGCGGTTATCGTCTGCATCAACATCACCATCTTCATCACCTTCCTCATCTATTTTAAGCGGCCCACTCTCCCGCACCCCGTTGCAATCCCCTACTTGAACATGGTGCTTTATGCCGCATATTATGATCCAATGATGTGTTGCCATCCTATGATGTTTTGAGTAGATTTCTTTTGTCTTTTGGGTTGATTGATGATCTAGATTGGTTTAAATTGGATGTTTTATTTTGTTGCTGTCCTATGGCACGTGAAGGATTCCCGCTATAGGGTGTTGCAATACATTCATGATTCTCTTATAGTGGGTTTCTAGAGTGACAAAAGCTTAAACCCGAGTAAGGGGGTTGTTGTGTATGGGATAAAGGGGACTTGATACTTTAATGTTATGGTTGGGTTTTACCTTGATGATCTTTAGTAGTTGCATATGCTTGCTAGAGTTCCAATCATAAGTGCATATGATCCAAGTGGAGAAAGTATGTTAGCTTATGCCTCTCCCTCATATAAAATTGCAATAATGATTACCAATCTTGTTAACAATTGCCTAGGACAATTCCGCAGACCGATCCATCATTATTCCAGAGTCACTGTTTGTAATATATTATAATATATTCTAAATTTATGTTAACAACACTTACTTTTATATTTAGTTCTCCGATATCATGTAAAGCTATCCTCTTCATACCTACACATAGTTTTATTTCTCGTTTCTAGATGGAAGCAAATGTTTGGTGTACGTAGAGTCGTATCAGTGGCAGATAGGACTTGAGAGAATATTGATCTTGCCTTTAGCTCCTTGTGGGTTCGACACTCCATACTTATCACTCCCACCTTTAGAAATTGCTACGATGATTTCTTGCACTTGGGGATTATCACCGAATCTCGCGAATTGATGAACACAGATCAAATCGAACCCTATAGTAGCGACAAAGAATACTTGGGACAAAGAAGGAAGCTAAAAAAGAGGGGGCACCCCACCGCCAACGGCCTCATCCGATGGCGGCGGGATGAGCAAGGCATCATGGAGGCGGTTTTTTGCGTGGCAGCTGTGTCCCTCCCTATTTGTCGGCGAGAACAACATTGTTCGTCTGTCCCGGGGCCATTTGTGCCCTCTTCGAGAATACGCAAAGCTTGCGTACCATTCATTAATAGAAGGAGTTAGAACGAGTACAGGTAGGAGTACATTACACAACACAAACGCAAGGAGGCGTGTACATGGCACCCGAAGCAGAGAGAAATGGGATGCTCGGCCCAAGCAGAGGAAACTACACAGCTAAACCCATGAAACCCCGAACAAGAGAAGCAAATCAAATCAACAAGACATCCAACATCGTCAAAGCCAGCATCTAGGACACCACGAGCTACAAGGTCACGCCTTCGAGAAGGAAGGTGACACCAGAGTGCCGCTGCCATCCGGTTCGAAGAACCAGACCTAAGGGTTTTCCATGAGGTCAAAGAGGGGCGCAGATGAAGGCCATGGTAGCACCTCCAAGAAGGAAAATGACACCGCGAGCGTCGCCGCTGCCAGCACCGGCAAGCCAGGGCCGGAGCCGCCAAGTCTGTAGGGAGTGGTTGGCCGCTGGAAGGTGACACCTAGCACCATCGGACACACAACATATGATCTTCACTGTTGCCGATCTGTTGCCGATCAAGGGGCCAGCCTAGCTAATTGCTCGACCTTGGCAAGGAAGGAGCTTATGGCTCTCACGTGGCAGAGCAGATCACATGGCTTTTGCAATGTACCTACCAACCTAGCGAGTAGCTTCTCTGCCCAAGAGTGGACACCTTTTACTGATCCACTCTGTTCTTTTCCCCATACCACTGCATGTGATGATGGCTTTGAATCTGCCTCTAAAAATGATCACGGCTTTGAACAAACTCATAAGAGGTTTTCTTTGGTATGTGCATGCGGAGGCCAGCAGGGGAAACTGCTTGGTCACGTGGTCTGTCGTGTGTGCACCTAAGTGGGCAGGGGACTTGGGATCCCAAATCTATGGTGGTTGAACATACCGATGCAAGCAAGGTGGCCATGCCTGCAGTTTGTTGATCAAACGAGATATTGGCAAGTTCCAGATGATGGTACCTGACGTAGCTTTGCAGTTATTCCAAGCCACAATGAGAGTTACACTCAGAGATGGTCAAAACACATTATTCTGGGAAGACCACTGATTGAATGGTTTCCACATCGAGGAATTGGCATCGACTCTATATGCTAAGGTATCGACAAGAATTCACTAGTTGCAGCGTGTGTGCTATTGGAATACATGCGACTATGGCCTGATCTTGAGTTCAACGTGATATTGGAATACGTGCAACTATGGCCAAGATTGGCAGGGGTAATACTCCAAGAGGGAGTCACTGATGAGATATCTTGGTCTAGGGAGAGACAAGGGGACTTCTTTGTCCAATCGGCGTACACGACAAAGTTTGTCGGTCATGAGATTATGCCCATCACGGATATTACGTGGAAATCTCGTGCACAACTACAATGCCGCTTTTTCGCATGGCTTGCGCTACGAAATGTTGGATGTCTGACATGTTGGCTAGGAAGGGCTTGCCTCATCGGGACTCCTGCCTGTTCTGCCATCAAAAAGAGGAAACCATCAGCCACATCCTACTCAGTTGTGTGTTGTCCAGAGAGGTCTGCTTCCGAGTATGTGTGGCGATGGAGGTGTGAGCATGTTGCATGGGTGCCCTCCATGGAGGATACAGTTTAGATGTGGTGCTTCAGCAAGATCAAAGAAGGGCAACACATAAAAGACATTATGGCCATTCTAATTTTAGTCTTATGGGAGTTGTGGAAGCATCGAAACGCGGTGCTTTTTTTTGACGAAGCCACTCCTGATATGCATGAGGTTGTGCGACGTGTGGAATTTGAGGGAACTATGTGGCAATCTGCGGGTCTGCTAAAGGTGATCTTGATGTGTTCCTAGGAATGCTAAACATGTGGGCGTGTCGAGAGTAGTTGTGTAGGGTTAGTTGTCAAGGTACATGTGTGGATGCCTAGTTAGTGCAACTGTGTAATATGTAAAAAAGTAACACCGGTGGAGGGTTTCTTATGCCCTTTTCCTCTATTTAATAGATGATATACATGCTTGGTGTATTCGAGAAAAAAGGGAAAGATAGCGTCATGGCAACATCAATAGACTGAGAGATCCTTGATGAGTCCTTGCATCACATTTTACCTTTAGTTTTGTGTCATAGTCATAAGTTTTGTTGGAATTTTACCGTGTTTGCGCACTCTTTCTCTTGATTTCACCAGGATCTTAACCGGGGAGGGGATCTGGAGCATTAAAGAGAATGCATGTCTATGGGTGAAAATCACGTTATTTGGCGTGATGGAAACCTGCCATAAAGATGAGCAATCAAGCAAAGTAATTTCCCACCAAAAAAGGGCATCCAGTAGAGAAGACATGCTTGGTACGAGCGCACCAGCTCATAGCAGCACTTGTACCAAGTGGTGTTGCCTCCCCTGGATCGACAATTTATCTCAGTGGCTACAAATCATGAATGAGAGCATCAAATACACCAGAAACCTCACCAGAACCAAGAACCCTAACCCCTGGAAGGGGTCTGGAGGGGGATTCAAAGGAAAGGCTCTGCTACACCATCATCTCAACCAAGGAAACTCTGGCATCAACCATCGTCATTAACATCCTCTATTCAGCTCTTTGTAATACCAAACCCTAGGTGGAAACCTACGTGTATTACTTTGATCGTTCACCCATGTTTACCATGATTTACCCGTAATGTTTGTCGTCTATATGGCCGAGTAAAACCCCTAGTTCTCAGGGATATGGAGAAACCTTAGTATTTTAGGTGTTGAATATTGATAGAATTAGACATCCTCTTTGTATGTTTATTTTAGCAATCTTCTCGGTGTTGGGTGAAGTCGTCCACTCCACATTTTGTTGGGGAACGTAGCATGCAATTTCAAAAAAATTCCTACGATCACGCAAGATCTATCTAGGAGATGCATAGCAACGAGAGGGGGAGAGTGTGTCCACATACCCTCATAGACCGAAAGCAGAAGCGTTAGGTTAACGCGGTTGATGTAGTTGAACGTCTTCACGATCCAACCGATCGTAGTACCAAACATATGACACCTCCGTGTTCAGCACACGCTCAGCTCGATGACGTCCCTCGAACTCTTGATCCAGCAGAGGGTTGAGGGAGAGTTTTGTCAGCACGACGGCGTGGTGATGGTGATGTGATCCGCACAGGGCTTCGCCTAAGCACTACAACGCTATGAACGGAGGAGTAAACTATGGAGGGGGCACCACACACGACTAAGAGAACAATTGATGTGCCTTTGGGGTGCCCCCTCGCCCCCATATATAAAGGACGAGAGGGGAGGCCAGCCAGCCCTAGGGGCGCGCCATGTGGGGGGAGTCCCACTAGGACTCCTAGTCCTAGTCGGCTCCCCCTTCCTTCCAACGGAGAGGGGGAAAGGGGAAAGAGGGGGAGAGGGAGAAGGAAAGGGGGGGGGGGTGCATGCCCACCCCTTGTACAATTCAGACTGCTATGGGGGGGGGGCGCCACCTCCTGTGGCCTGCCTCCTCCTCTCCACTATGACCCATGAGGCCCATTAACTTTCCCGGGGGTTCCGGTAACCTCCCGTTTCTCCAAAAAATCCCCGAAGCTCTTCGAAACCATTCTGGTGTTCGTGCATAACCTTCCAATATATGAATCTTTACCTCTCGACCATTTCGAGATTCCTCATCATGTCCATGATCTCATCCGGGACTCCGAACAAACTTCGATCACCAAAACACATAACTCATAATACAAATCATCATCAAACGTTAAGCGTGCGGACCCTATGGGTTCGAGAACTATGTAGACATGACCAAGACACATCTCCGGTCAATAACCAATAGCGGAACCTGGATGCTCATTTTGGTTCCTACATATTCTACGAAGATATTTATCGGTCAAACCGCAATAACAACATACGTTATTCCCTTTGTCATCGGTATGTTACTTGCCGGAGATTTGATCGTTGGTATCATCATACCTAGTTCAATCTCGTTACCGGCAAGTCTCTTTACTCGTTCCGCAATACATCATCCCGCAACTAACTCATTAGTCACATTGCTTGCAAGGCTTATAGTGATGTGCATTACCTAGAGGGCCCAGAGATACCTCTCCGATACTTAGAGTGACAAATCCTAATTTTGATCTATGCCAACACAACAAACACCTTCAGAGACACCTGGAGAGCATCTTTATAATCACCCAGTTATGTTGTGACGTTTGATAGCACACAAGGTGTTCCTCTGGTATTCAGGAGTTGCATAATCTCATAGTCAGAGGAATATGTATAAGTCATTGAAGAATGCAATACCAATAAAATTTAACGATCATTATGCTAAGCTAACGGATGGGTCTTGTCCATCACATCATTCTCTAATGGTGTGATCCCGTTCATCAAATGACAACACATGTCTATGGTTAGGAAACTTAATCATCTTTGATTAACGAGCTAGTCAAGTAGAGGCATACTAGGGTCACTCTGTTTTTGTCTATGTATTCACACATGTACTAAGTTTCCGGTTAATACAATTCTAGCATGAATAATAAACATTTATCATGATATAAGGAAATATAAATAACAACTTTATTATTGCCTCTAGGGCATATTTCCTTCAGTCTCCCACTTGCACTAGAGTCAATAATCTAGATTACATAGTAAAGATTCTAACACCCATGGAGTCTTGGTGCTGATCATGTTTCGCTCGTGGAAGAGGCTTAGTCAACGGGTCTGCAACATTCAGATTCATATGTATCTTGCAAATCTCTATGTCTCCCTCCTTGACTTGATCGCTGATGGAATTGAAGCATCTCTTGATGTGTTTGGTTCTCTTGTGAAATCTGGATTCCTTCGCCATGGTAATTGCTCTGGTATTGTCAAAAAAGATTTTCATTAGACCCGATGCACTAGGTATTACACCTAGATCGGATATGAACTCCTTCATCCAGACTCCTTCATTTGCTGCCTCTAAAGCAGTTATGTACTCCGCTTCACACGTAGATCCCGCCATGACGCTCTGCTTGGAAGTGCACCAACTTACAGCTCCACCATTCAATATAAATACGTATCCGGTTTGTGACTTAGAGTCATCCAGATCAGTGTCGAAGCTTGCATCGACGTAACCATTTATGACAAGCTCTTTGTCACCTCTATAAACGAGAAACATATCCTTAGTCCTTTTTAGGTATTTCAGGATATTCTTGACCGTTGTCTAGTGGTCCACTCCTAGATTACTTTGGTACCTCCCTGCTAAACTTATAGCAAGGCACACATCAGGTCTGGTACACAACATTGCATACATGATAGAACCTATGGCTGAGGCATAGGGAATGACTTTCATTTTCTCTCTATCTTCTGCTGTGGTCGGGCATTGAGTTCGACTCAACTTCACACCTTATAACACATGCAAGAACCCTTTCTTTGACTGATCCATTTTGAACTTCTTCAAAACTTTATCAAGGTATGTCCTTTGTGAAAGTCCAATTAAGCGTCTTGATCTATCTCTATAGATATTGCTGCCCAATATATAAGCAGCTTCACCGAGGTCTTTCATTGAAAAATTCTTATTCAAGTATCTTTTTATGCTATCCAGAAATTCTGTATTATTTCCAATCAACAATATGTCATCCACATATAATATTAGAAATGCTACAGAGCTCCCACTCACTTTCTTGTAAATATAGGCTTCTCCAAAAGTCTGTATAAAACCATATGCTTTGATCACACTATCAAAGCATACATTCCAACTCTGAGATGCTTGCACCAGTCTATAAATGGATCGCTGGAGCTTGCACACTTTGTTAGTACCTTTAGGATCGATAAAACCTTCTGGTTGCATCATATACAACTCTTTTTTAAGAAATCCATTATGGAATGCAGTTTTGACATCCATTTGCCAAATTTCATAATCATAAAATGCGGCAATTGGTAACATGATTCGGACAGACTTAAGCATCGCTATAGGTGAGAAGGTGTCATCATAGTCAACTCCTTGAACTTGTCCAAAACCTTTCACAACAAGTTGAGCTTTGTAGACAGTAACATTACCATCAGTGTCAGTCTTCTTCTTGAAGATCCATTAATTCTCTATGGCTTGCCGATCATCGGGAAAGTCAACCAAAGTCTGCACTTTGTTCTCATACATGGATCCCATCTCAGATTTCAAGGACTCAAGCCATTCCGTAGAATCTGGGCTCATCATCGCTTCCTCATAGTTCGTAGGTTCGTCATGGTCTAGTAACATGACTTCTTGAACAGGATTACCGTACCACTCTAGGGCGGACCATACTCTGGTTGACCTACGAGGTTCGGTAGTAACTTGATCTAAAGTTTCATGATCATCATCATTAACTTCCTCTCTAATTGGTGTAGGAATCACTGGAACTGATTTCTGTGATGAACTACTTTCCAATTTAGGAGAACGTACAATTACCTCATCAAGTTCTACTTTCCTCCCACTCACTTCTTTCGAGAGAAACTCCTTCTCTAGAAAGGATCCATTCTTAGCAACGAATATCTTGCCTTCAGATCTGTGATAGAAGGTGTACCCAACAGTTTCGTTTGGGTATCCTATTAAGACACATTTCTCCGATTTGGGTTCGAGCTTATTAGGTTGAAGCTTTTTCACATAAGCATCATAGCCCCAAACTTTAAGAAACGACAACTTAGGTTTCTTGCTAAACCATAGTTCATATGGGGTCGTCTCAATGGATTTAGATGGTGCCCTTTTTAACGTGAATGCAGCCATCTCTAAAGCATAACCCCAAAACGATAGCGGTAAATCGGTAAGAGACATCATAGATCGCACCATATCTAATAAAGTACGGTTACGACATTCGGACACACCATTACGCTGTGGTGTTCCAGGTGGCGTGAGTTGCGAAACTATTCCACATTGTTTCAAATGAAGACCAAACTCATAACTTAAATATTCACCTCCGCGATCAGATTGCAGAAACTTCATTTTCTTGTTATGATGATTTTGCAGTTCACTCTAAAATTCTTTGAACTTTTTAAATGTTCCAGACTTATGTTTCATTAAGTAGATATACCCATATCTACGCAAATCATCTGTGAAGGTCAGAAAATAATGGTACCTGCCGCGAGCCTCAACACTCATCGGACTGCATACATCAGTATGTATTATTTCCAATAAGTCAGTGGCCCGCTCCATTGTTCCGGAGAACGGAGTCTTAGTCATCTTGCCCATGAGGCATGGTTCACAAGTATCAAGCGATTCATAATCAAGTGATTCCAAAAGCCCATCAGCATGGAGTTTCTTCATGCACTTTACACCAATATGACCTAAACGGCAGTGGCACAAATAAGTTGCACTATCATTATTAACTTTGCATCTTTTGCCTTCAATATTATGAATATGTATATCACTACGATCAAGATTCAACAAAAATAGACCACTCATCAAGGGTGCATGACCATAAAAGATATTACTCATATAAATAGAACAAGCATTATTCTCTGATTTGAATGAATAACCGTCTAGCATCAAACAAGATCCAGTTATAATGTTCATGCTCAATGCTGGCACCAAATAACAATTATTCAGGTCTAAAACTAATCCCAACGGTAGATGTAGAGATAGCGTGCCGACGGCGATCACATCAACCTTGGAACCATTTCTGACGCACATCGTCACCTCGTCCCTAGCCAATATTCGTTTAATCCATAGCCCCTGTTTTGAGTTGCAAATATGAGCAATAGAACCAGTATCAAATACCTAGGCACTACTATGAAAAATAGCTAGTAAGGTACACATCAATAACATGTATATCAAATATACCTTTCACTTTGCCCTCCTTCTTATCCGCCAAATACTTGGGGCAGTTCCGCTTGCAGTGACCAGTTGAAAGTGCAATCATGCCCTTACATCATGTTTTGGTGTTGATGACAATATACATGTGATGACCCACAAGTATAGGGGACCTATCATAGTCCTTTCGATAAGTAAGAGTGTCGAACCCAACGAGGAGCAGAAGGAAATGATAAGTAGTTTTCAGTAAGGTATTCTCTGCAAGCACTGAAATTATCGGTTACAGATAGTTTTGTGATAAGGTAATTTGTAACAGGTAACAAGTAATAAAAGTAAATAAGGTGCAGCAAGATGGCCCAATCCTTTTTGTAGCAAAGGACAAGCCTGGACAAACTCTTATATAAAGAAAAGCGCTCCCGAGGACACATGGGAATTATCGTCAAGCTAGTTTTCATCACGTTCATATGATTCGCGTTCGGTACTTTGATAATTTGATATGTGGGTGGACCGGTGCTTGGGTGCTGACCTTCCTTGGACAAGCATCCCACTTATGATTAACCCCTCTTGCAAGCATCCTCAACTACAAAAGAAGTATTAAGGTAAACCTAACCATAGCATGAAACATATGGATCCAAATCAGCCCCTTACGAAGCAACTCATAAACTAGGGTTTAAGCTTCTATCACTGTAGCAACCCATCATCTACTTATTACTCCCCAATGGTGAAGTGTCATGTAGTCGACGTTCACATGATACCACTAGAGGAGAGACAACATACATCTCATCAAAATATCGAACGAATACCAAATTCACATGGCTACTTATAGCAAGACTTCTCCCGTGTCCTCAGGAACAAACGTAACTACTCACAAATCATATTCATGTTCATACTCAGAGGGGTACTAATATGCATAAAGGATCTGAACATACGATCTTCCATCGAATAAACCAACTAGCATCAACTACAAGGAGTAATCAACACTACTAGCAACCCATAGGTACCAATCTGAGGTTTTGAGACAAAGATTGGATACAAGAGATGAACTAGGGTTTGAGATAAGATGGTGCTGGTGAAGATGTTGATGGACATTGACCCCCTCCCGATGAGAGGATCGATGGTGATGATTTCCCCCTCCCGGAGGGAAGTTTCCCCGGCAGAACAGCTCCGCTGGAGCCCTAGATTGGTTCCACCAAGGTTCCGCCTCGTGGCAGCGGAGTTTCGTCCCGTGAGCTTGCTTATGATTTTTTTTCTAGACGAAAGACCTCATATAACAGAAGATGGGCATCAGAGGGCTGCCAGAGGGCCCATGAGGTAGGGGGGCGCGCCCAAGGGGGTAGGGCGCGCCCCCACCATCGTGGATGGTGGGTGCCCCCCTCTGGTACTTCTTTCGAATATTTTTTATATATTATGAAACATGCTCCCGTGAAGTTTCAGGACTTTTGGAGATGTGCAGAATAGGTCGCTAATATTTGCTCCTCTTCCAGCCTAGAATTCCAGCTGCCGGCATTCTCCCTCTTCATGTAAACCTTGTAAAATAAGAGAGAATAGGCATAAGTATTGTGATATATTGTGTAATAACAGCGCATAATGCAATAAATATCGATATAAAAGCATGATGCAAAATGGACGTATCAACTCCCCCAAGCTTATACCTCGCTTGTCCTCAAGCGGAAACCGAGATCGAAAAATATGTCCACGTGTTTAGAGATAGAGGTGTCGATAAAATAAAATACGGACATGAGGGTATCATGATCATTCTTAGGACATCAACATATATATATATATATATATATATTGTCATATGATTTCTTATGCTAAAGTAACAATTCAATCACAATTTCAAGTATGAATCAGAAACTTCATTGAAAACTAACAAACTATAATCTCAGTCATTGACGCAATTGCAATTTATCATGACATAGGAAAGAGTCAATATAAGAGCTTTTCAGCAAGTCCACATACTCAACTATCATTTAGTCTTTCACAATTGCTAACAGTCACACAGTATTTATGGTTATGAAGTTTTAGTCGGACACAGAGAAAGATAGGGGCTTATAGTTTTGCCTCCCAACCTTTTAGCTCAAGGGTAATGTCAACAATAATAGTTCATGAAAACTTACATCCAATGAACTATATATATATATATATATCAGGATCTTTCCAACACATTGTGCTTGCCAAAGGATAAAATGTAAAAAGGTAAGGTGAAGATCACCATGACTCTTGTATGAAGTATAAGACAAGAATAAAAGATAGGCCCTTCGCGGAGGGAAGCAGAGGTTGTCATGTGCTTTTATGGTTGGATGCACGAAGTCTTAATGCAAAAGACGTCACTTTATATTGCCACTTGTGATATGGACCTTTATTATGCAATCCGCCGCTTTTATTTCTTCCACATCACAAGATCGTATAAATCTTATTTTCTCCACACTAATAAATCATACATATTTAGAGAGAAATTTTTATTGCTTGCAACAATGACAACTTACTTGAAGGATTTTACTCAATCCATAGGTTGATATGGTGGACTCTTATGGCAAAACTGGGTTTAAGGATATTTGGAAGCACAATTAGTATCTCTACTTGGTGCAAATAATTTGGCTAGCATGAGAGGGAAGGGGAAGCTCAACATGTTGGATGATCCATGACAATATAATTTATTTCGGATGTAAGAAAACATAACCCATTAAGTTGTCTTCCTTGTCCAACATCAACTCTTTAGCATGCCATATTTTAACGAGCTCACAATCATAAAAGATGTCCAAGATAGTATATTTATATGCGAAAACCTCTCTTTCTTTATTACTTCTTATTAATTGCAATGATGACCAAAACTACGTTTGTCAACTTTCAACAACTTTTATTCATCATAATCTTTATATGTGAAGTCATTACTCTCCATAAGATCCATATGATCTCTTTATTTCTTTTTATTCTTTCTCTTTTATTTTATTCCCTCAAGATCATAGCAAGATAATCAAGCCCTTGACTCAACACTAATCTTTATTATATATAGCTCACAGACTCGATTACATAGAGGGATCATAAAGCAAAACTCAAAACTAGATCATACTAAAACTTTATTCTACTAGATCAAGATATTACCAAAAGGATCGAACTAAGAAAAATGGTAAAGATAAAAGTGTGATGGTGATACGATACCGGGGCACTCCCCCATACCCATGTGTTTATGTCTCCTTCCTCGGAGGTGGTGATGATGGAGTTTTTGATGATGTAGGCTTGTCGTCCATCTTCCAAGGAATAGGCTCACCATCATAGAAGGATGATCGATTCTCCGGGATCCTCAAATCTACAGCCAAACTCATCCTCTTGAATCTATATTCATACTCACAGTTTTGGTTTTGCAGGTCATAGATCTGGGCTTGGAGGCGCTCAATTTTCGCATGAAGTTTGAAGATGGCCTCCCCAATGTTCTTGTCATCCAGCTTGTGGTTGTTGGTGAACTCCGTGATCATTATACGATTGGCGTCGAGTCCACGTTCCACCATCTCCTGGCACTTGAAAACTTGTTGCTCCATCGCGTTGAGCCTTGTCTCCACGCTTCCAG
Organism: Triticum aestivum; assembly: GCF_018294505.1. Classification (NCBI taxonomy): domain Eukaryota; kingdom Viridiplantae; phylum Streptophyta; class Magnoliopsida; order Poales; family Poaceae; genus Triticum; species Triticum aestivum. The sequence continues at coordinate 368,228,640 of NC_057800.1, read as the reverse complement.
TCCTCCTTGGTCCCTCAACATCGTGGATGTGCAGCAACCCCTAACGCATCTCAATGGTTTGAGGGTGTTGCAGCACCTCCGCGAGGTAGGGGTTGATGACCTTGTCAAAGAACTTGTCATTGGGGGAGCTTGAAGACGTCATGGTGATCTAGATCTATCAAAAAACAGCTCGAAACAAGGACAGAAGATATTTGCGTGATACGATGGTCAAAACTTTGGGAGATTATATAATGAATTTTTACCGACCAAAAGAAGTATCGTGCAAGAAAACGGAGTCCGAAGGGCACACGAGGTGCCCACGAGGCAGGGGCGCGCCCAGGGGGTAGGGCGCGCCCTCCACCCTCGTGGACGCCTCGTGCCCTTCCCGGACTACTTCTTATTTTCCTATTTTCTTAAATATTCCAAAACGGGAAAAAATTGCTATTAGAACAGTTTTGGAGTCGGTTTACTTACAGTACCTCATACCTCTTCCTTTTCGGAGTCTAAAACATTCTGGAAAGTGTCCCTTATGTATTCCTCCGTGGTTACGGTTTCAATAACATTAGCTTCAACATTTATAGGATTACCTGAGATATAATGTTTGATCCTTTGACCGTTCACCACCCTCGGATTCGTGCCTTCGAAGTTATTGATTTTTATGTCACCAGAACGATAGACCTCCTCAATGACATAAGGACCTTCCCATTTAGAAAGGAGTTTGCCTGCAAAAAAATCTTAAATGAGAGTTGTATAACAATACATAATCACCTACATTAAACTCATGTTTTTTATCCTTTTGTCATGCCATCTTTTAACTTTTTCTTTAAACAATTTGACATTCTCATAGGCCTGGGTTCTCCATTCATCAAGTGAGCTAATGTCAAAAAGCCTCTTCTCAATGGCAAGTTTGAAATCATAATTGAGCTCTTTAATGGCCCAATATGCCTTATGTTCTAGTTCAAGAGGTAAGTGACATGCTTTTCCATAAATCATTTTATACGGAGATATACCCAAAGGATTTTTGTATGCAGTCCTATATGCCCATAATGAATCATCAAGTTTCTTGGACCAATTCTTTCTATATCTATTAACGGTCTTTTGGAAAATTAATTTAAGCTCTCTATTGCTCAGTTCTACTTAACCACTAGACTGTGGATGATATGGAGATGCAATTCTATGATTAACATCATACTTAGCAAGCATCTTACGAAAAGCACCGTGAATAAAATGTGAACCACCATCAGTCATTAAATATCTAGGGACTCCAAACCTTGGAAAAATTAACTTCTTTAAGCATCTTAATAGAGGTGTTATGATCAGCACTACTAGTTGGAATAGCTTTTACCCACTTAGTAACATAGTCAACAACAACTAAAATATGAGTATACCCATTAGAGGTAGTAAACGGTCCCATATAATCAAAGCCCCAAACATCAAATGGTTCAATAACAAGTGAATAATTCATAGGCATTTCTTGACGTCTACTAATATTACCAATTCTTTGACATTCATCACAAGACAAAACAAACTTACGGGCATCCTTGAAGAGAGTCGGCCAATAAAAACCGGATTGCAATACCTTATGTGCAGTTCTATCTCCAGCATGGTGTCCTCCATAAGCCTCGGAGTGACACTTGTGTAGGATCTGTTCCTATTCATGCTCAGGTACACAATGTCTAATAACACCATCTACTCCTTTATAAAGGTGTGGGTCATCCCAAAAGTAATGTCTTAAGTCATAGAAGAACTTTTTCTTTTGCTGGTATGTGAAACTAGGTGGTATAAATTTAGCAACAATATAATTAGCATAATCAGCATACCATGGAGTAGTACGAGAAGCATTTATGACAGCTAATTGTTCATCAGGAAAGCTATCATATATAGGTAGTGGGTCATCAAGAACATTCTCTAACCTAGACAAGTTGTCTGCAACGGGGTTCTCAGCTCCCTTTCTATCAATAATATGCAAATCAAATTCTTGTAGCAAGAGAACCCATCTAATAAGTCTAGTTTTAGCATCTTTCTTTTCCATAAGATATTTAATAGCAGTATGATCAGTGTGAACAGTTACTTTAGAATCAACAATATAAGGTCTGAACTTATCACAAGCAAACACAACTGCTAAAAATTCTTTTTCAGTAGTAGCATAATTTCTCTGGGCATTGTCCAGAGTCTTACTAGCATATTGGATAACATTTAATTTCTTACCAACCCTTTCTCCTAAAACAGCCCCAACAACATAATCACTAGCCTCACACATAATTTCAAATGGTAGATTCCAATCAGGTGGCTGAACAATAGGTGCATAAATCAAAGCTTTCATAAGTATTTCAAATGCTTCTACACAATCATCATCAAAGACAAAAGGAATATCTTTTTGCAAGAGATTAGTCAGAGGCTTGGAAATTTTTGAGAAGTCTTTAATGAACCTCCTATAAAAACCAGCATGACCAAGGAAACTTCTTATTCCTTTAATGTCCTTATGACACGACATCTTTTCAATAGCATCAACCTTAGCTTTATCAACTTCAATACCTCTTTCAGAAATTTTATGCCCCAAGACAATACCTTCATTAACCATAAAGTGACACTTCTCACAATTCAAGACAAGATTAGTTTCTTCACATCTCTACAAAACTCGATCAAGGTTTCTTAAGCAATCATCAAAAGAAGTTCCATAAACAGAAAAATCATCCATGATACCTCAACAATCTTTTCACAAAAGTCAGAGAATATAGCAGTCATACATCTTTGAAAAGTAGCAAGTGCATTACATAAACCAAAAGGCATATGTTTATAAGCAAAGGTACCGAAAGGGCAAGTAAAAGTTGTCTTTTCTTGATCCTCTTTTGACACAGGTATTTGAGAGAAACCAGAATAACCATCTAGAAAGCAAAAATGTGTATGTATGGATAATCTTTCTAGCATTTGATCAATAAAAGGTAAATGGTAATGATCCTTTTTAGTAGCTTTATTTAATTTGTGAAAATCAATTACCATTCGATAACCTGTGACAATTCTTTGTGGAATCAGTTCATCTTTATCATTAGGAACAACAGTAATACCTCCCTTCTTAGGGACACAATGGACAAGACTTACCCACTGACTATCAGCAACATGATAAATTATACCTGCCTCCAAAAGCTTTAGTATTTCTTTTCTTACCACTTCTTTCATCTTAGGATTTAACCGTTGTTGGTGATCAACAACCGCTCCAATTTTATTTTGTGCTGGCATAGAGTGGGACTAATGCCCTTAATATCATCAAGAGTATATCCAAGAGTAGCACGATGCTTCTTCAGAGTTTTCAATAATTTCTTTTCTTCATGTTCTGAAAGGTTAGCACTAATAATAATAGGATATATCTCTTTCTCATCAAGATAAGCATATTTAAGAATATCTGGTAAAGGTTTAAGCTCAAACACGGGATCACCATTGGGTGGAGGAGGATCCCCTAGAATTTCAACAGGCAAGTTGTGCTTCAAAATAGGTCCCTGTTTAAAGAATACTTCATCTATTTCCTTTCTTTCGTTCGTAAACATATCATTTTCATGGTCGAGCAAATATTGTTCTAAATGATCATTAGGAGGCACGACAATAGAAGCAAGACCAATAATTTCATCTTTACTAGGCAATTCTTTTATCATGGGGTTGTCTATGAAATTTAACAAAATTAAACTCATGAGACATATCCCCTAAACCAATAGTAACAACATCCTTTTTGCAATCGATCCTAGCATTAATAGTATTCAAGAAGGGTCTACCAAAATAATGGGACAAAAGTTATCTTGTGGGGAGCCAAGAACAAGAAAATCAGTAGGATATTTAACTTTCCGACACAAGACTTCAACATTTCTAACAATCCCAACTGGTGAAATAGTGTCTCTATTGGCAAGTTTAATTGTAACATCAATCTCTTCTATCTCAGCAGGTGCAATATAGTGCATAATTTTTTTGTATAAGGAATGAGGTATTGCACTTGCACTAGCACCCATATCACATAAGCCATGATAGCAATGATCTCCTGTTTTAACAGAAATAACAGGCACGCCTACAACAGGTCTATCTGTAGCGACCAGACCTCAAATGGCCGAGTCTCTGTGCATCAGTGTCATCCCTGGATCAGTAATGCTGACACACACAATACTTGAGGATTTATAACAGAGTAGCAATCACACACTTATTACATCGAATGTCTCAACAGACAACTTATTACAATAAATATGGCTTAAGGCCATCTAATACGATAACAACGGAAGGCTTGGAAGATAAAGTGAGTCCATCAACTCCAACGGCATCACTGAGTGAAAGACCACGACCTAAGGCTCCTTACTCGTCGTTTGAAAAGTCTGCAACATGATACGTTGCAGCCCGAAAACGGGTCAGCACATGGAATATGCTGGCAATGTAACACAAGAGAGTAATGAACAGAATAATGCTATCACTACATGCATATATGGCTAGTGCAGGCTGTATGGTTAAAGGGTTTTGCGAAAAGCCAATTTTTCCCTACTACAAAGGAATATATTTTATTTAACTACAAAGTTGGTTGAAAACATTGAGAATGGTAAACCCCATCTCAATCCCAATTAAAAAAGGTAATTAATAACCCAACAAAAATTAATTTGGAGTGATGAGATCAACATGATAATCCAAGAACCAGATACTCAAGATGTCCATAACCGGGGACACGGCTAACCATGATTAGTTTGTACACTCCGCAGAGGTTTGTGCACTTTTCCCCACAAGACTCGATCTCCTCCGTTGGATTTCTCGCACTACATGGTGTTTGAGAAATGGATGACCGAGAAACAGTCTTTCAGAAGCGTTAGCACCTTATGATGGGTAGACAGTACCACCTACATCCCCTACATCTGCTAGTCTACCACTGTAAGAGTTCACACTACTTAATCAACTATGCCAGAGCCCATAATGGCATGTGGCTGCACACGGAAGTTTCTAGTATGAAAAATCTCATGATCCCTTTGAGCCTGGGTGGCGGTCCATAGGAAAATCACACGGTACCTCGGGATTTCCCAAAAATACATGCAATCACTGGATACCCCAGGTGCCTCAATCCACCTAGATGTGTATTTAAGTTGCCACCTTAAGTTAAACCATTGATTAACAATCTCACAACTATCATGGATACACTCAACCCAATCCACGTGTACGAGCATAGCATGGCAATATAAGCAACGTAGAAGTAACTCGCAAAGGTTTGATAATAAAACAGGTGACAAATTCTACCTCATCATCTACTTCCCAATACCCACATGTTATCAATCCTACTCATGCAACGCGTGAGGGTTGAAACTAATGCATAAAAACTGGGTAATGAAAAGCATGATCAAAGTGTTACTTGCCTTGCTGATGATCCGTGAAACTAAGAGACTCGACGTAGCACGCTTCGCACTCCGGGTACTCTATCGCAAACAAGAAAACATGCAATAAGCAATCAAGCAAGAGCACGGGTAAAACTCAAATAAGAGATATAACCAGAAAGTTCAACTTAAGAACTCCGGTTGGCAAAAAGAATCAAATCAAACGAAGTAACAAAACTCAAACAGCGAAAGAAAACAAGCTCCGATTATTAATCTGTACTAAAGTCAAATTTTACACTAGCAAAACCTTGTTCAAGTTGATTAAACAGAAAGAGGGTTTTGATACGAAACTCTAGGCGCTTGAATCGCCTGATTCCGATAAACGAGCGAAAAGTTATACTAGAACGAAAATCGGATCAGAAATCACGATAAAAAATAATCGCGGAAAATATGAGAAAAAGAAAAACTAACGAACAGGCTAACGAACGAACGTTCGCTGTCTGCGACTAAACGGTGAAAACCGTTCGTTAAAACGAACGTAAGGACGGGCGTTCGCTAAATAACTAAACCGGGAAAAAACCAAACCGGATCTAAAAAAACCGATCTAGGGTTTTCTAAAAAAACCGACGGTTTTCTAACGAAAACCGCGGCGGCGGTGGCTACCTAGAAGACTCCGGCGAAGGCGGCGGCGGGTCCGGCGGTGGTGGTCGGCGGCGACGGGCGGCGGGGCGACGGCGGGCGGCGGCTCCGAGCGGCGGCTCCGGCTAGGGTTAGGGTTTGGGGCGGGGCGTGGCTGGTGGGCTCGGGGTGCGGGACGGCGGCTTATAAGAGGGCCGGCCCTAGGTCTCCTGGCCGGGTACGGCCCGAAGTCGGTTTGACTTTTTTTAAAAATAAATTTCAACATGCAGAAAAAGAAAGAAAAGAAATACTAAACGGACTCCAAAAATACCGAAATAAATTTTCCCCATCCTCTAAAAATAGGCCGGACAAGGTGAACATTTATTTGGGCCTCAAGTGCAATTTGGAAAAACACATTTTTTCCTAATTCAAATAAAATAGCAATAAAACTCTGAATAAAAATCTTATTTGATTTTAATATTAAATATCCAATATTTCTTTATTTTGAGGAAGTCATTTTATCCTCTCTCTTTTATTTTTATAGAAGAAATAGTTGAAGATAAAATAATTAAAATCAAATGATCCTCTTTTCAAAATTTGAGAAAAACTCAAATATGAAAATAATGAAATTCCCAACTCTCTCCGTGGGTCCTTGAGTTGCGTAGAATTTCTAGGATCTAGCCAAAATGCAATAAAATATGATATGCAATGATGATCTAATGTATAACATTCCAAATTGAAAATTTGGGATGTTACAAACCTACCCCCCTTAAGATGAATCTCGCCCTCGAGATTCGGGTTGGCTAGAAAATAGGTGAGGGTGATCTTTCCGTAGGTCTTCCTCTCATTCCCAGGTGGCTTCATCTTCGGTATGGTGGCTCCATTGAACTTTGCAAAATTTGATAACTTTGCTGCGTGTGACTCGGCTAGCAAACTCGAGTATCTTTACTGGTTTCTCCTCATATGTCAAATCACTATCCAACAGTATCGCTTCTAGTGGCACTGTATCTCTCAGAGGAATATCAGCCATCTCTGCATGGCACTTCTTCAACTGAGAAACATGGAACACCTTATGAACTCCTGACAATCCTTCAGGTAATTCCAACTTGTAAGAAACTTCCCCCATGCGTTCCAAAACTTTGTATGGTCCCACAAAACGTGGCACTAACTTTCCCTTAACTCCAAAGCGCTTTACTCCTCGAAGGGGAGATATACGAAGATACACTCTGTCTCCAACTTCATAAACTGTCTCCTTGCGTTTAGCATCCGCATAGCTCTTTTGCCTGGACTGGGCTACCTTGAGTCTATCGTGAATCAGCTTAACCTTCTCTTCAGACTCTTTAATCAAATCTGGTCCAAATAACTGTCGGTCTCCAACTTCATCCCACAACAACGGTGTTCTGCACCTCCTTCCGTACAATGCTTCGAAAGGGGCCATCTTCAAAATGGCTTGGTAGCTGTTGTTGTATGAGAACTCTATGTAAGGCAAATTTTCGTCCCAACTAGATCCATAATCTAGCGCACAAGCTCTCAACATGTCCTCCAGAATCTGATTGACTCTCTCGGTCTGTCCATCCGTCTGCGGGTGAAAAGCTGTGTTGAACTCTAGCCTGGTTCCCAAAGTTTCATGCAACTGATTCCAAAACTTTGAGGTAAACTGGGTTCCTCTATCCGATACAATTGTCCTCAGAACTCCATGCAGACATACGATCCTGGTCATGTGTATCTTTGCCAACTTAGCACTGGTGTAAGTGGTCTTCACTGGGATGAAATGAGCTACTTTCGTCAAACGATCGACTACAATCCATATCTAGTCATAGCCTGAACGAGTCCTGGGTAATCCCGTGATAAAATCCATGCCTAGCTTATCCCACTTCCATTCGGGTATTGGCATTGGTTGCAACAATCCTGCTGGCTTCTGATGCTCTGCTTCAATCTCACACATACATCACAAACTGCTACATACTCTGCAATATCCTTCTTCATTCCGGTCCACCAGAATCTATCCTTCAAATCCAGATACATCTTGGTATTTCCTAAGTGAATCGAATATGGCGAATCATGGTCCTCTTGCAGAATCAACTTCCTGATCTCCTGATCATTTGGCACATATACGCGGTCCTCAAACCATAGGGTATTGTGCTCATCCTCCCGAAATCCTTTGGCTTTTCCTTTGCTCATTCTTTCCTTTATATCAGCAATCTCCTTGTCCGTCTTCTGAGCTTCTCTGATCTTATCCATCAAGGTACACTAAATCTCCAAAGCTGCTACATAACCTCTCGGAACTATCTCTAAACATAACTCGTGAAGGTCTTCTGCTAACTCCTTGGGTAACTCTCCGGTCATGAGGGTATTGACATGACTCTTGCGGCTCAACGCATCGGCTACTACGTTAGCCTTTTTGGGATGATAGTGCAAATTCATATCATAATCCTTAATGAGTTCCAACCATCTCCTCTGCCTGAGATTGAACTCCTTCTGCGTGAAGACATACTTCAAACTCTTGTGATCAGTGTATACCTCACAATGGTTTCCGATGAGAAAATGTCTCCAAGTCTTCAACACATGTACTACGACTGCTAACTCCAAATCATGTGTAGCATAATTTAACTCATGGGGTTTAAGCTGTCGTGAGGCATATGAAACAACTCTTCCCTCCTGCATAAGTACGGCTCCAAGTCCTCGACGAGAAGCATCGCAGTACACTTCATAATCCTTGCGTTGATCTGGCAGAATCAACACCGGTGATGTAACCAGGCGTCTCTTCAACTCCTGAAAACTGGCCTCACATTCCCCAGTCCATTTGAATTTGCTGTCCTTCTTCAACAACTCCGTCATGGGCTTTGCAATCTTCGAGAAATTCTCTATGAACCTCCGGTAGTATCCTACGAGTCCAAGGAAACTCTGGATCTCTCCAACTGTCGTGGGCGACTCCCAATTTTTCACAGTGACCACCTTGGTGGGGTCTACCGCTATTCCTTCTCCGGATATAACATGTCCAAGGAATCTAACTTCCTTCAACCAAAACTCACACTTGCTGAACTAGGCGTATAACTGATGTTCTCTGAGCTTCCCAAGTACTAAACGCAAGTGCTCCTTATGTTCTTCTTCATTCTTTGAGTAGACCAAAATATCATCAATGAACACCACGACGAACTTATCCAAAAACTCCATAAACACCTTGTTCATCATGTTCATGAAATAGGCAGGTGCGTTCGTCAGGCCAAATGACATAACGATATACTCATATAGCCCGTACCTCGTGGTAAAAGCTTTCTTAGGTATATCCTGCTCTCGAATCTTCAACTGGTGATATCCTGATCGCAGATCGATCTTGGAAAACACCTTAGCTCCTTGCAGCTGATCAAACAAATCGTTGATCATCGGCAGTGGGTACTTGTTCTTGATCGTTACTTCATTCAATCCACGATAATCAACAACCATCCTTAACGATCCATCCTTCTTCTCCACTAGAAGTACCGGTGATCCCCAAGGTGACGAACTTGGGCGAATATAACCTTTATCTAGTAACTCCTTAATCTGCTCCTTAATTTCCTCCAAATCCTGTACGGGCATCCTGTATGGTATCTTAGATAATGGCCCTGTGCCTGGCAAAAGCTCAATCAAAAACTCAATGTCTATATCCGGTGGCATGCCTGGCAACTCTTCGGGAAATACATCTGGATAAATCCTTCACCATTGTTACTTCCTCTTGTACAACTCCTGATAAGGAATTTACTTGAGTCCTAATTGGCACATGCCGGGATACATACTTGATCCTTCGTCCTTCTGGTGTGGTGAGTAAGATCGACTTACTGGCGTAGTCAATGTTCCCTCCATACTTCGATAACCAATCCATGCCTAATATCACATCCAATCCTTGTGACTCCAATACTATTAGGTCTGAGGGGAACAAATAGTTACCAATCCTTAATGGTAACCGATCACACCATAGGCTAGCCATATACTCTGCTCCTGGCGAGGTTACTAACATGGGTGACCTAAGGGCTTGGGTTGGAAATTTAAACTTATCCACGAATCCCCTTGATATGTATGAATGTGATGCACCAGTATCAAAAAGAACGACTACAGTAAATGACTTAATCAAAAACTTACCTATTACTGCATCAGGCTGGGCTTCAATCTCCTCCATGTTAACATGGTTCACTTGTCCCCTGGTGAAAGGGTTGGGCTTCTTCCGAGAGCTTCCATTGCCGTTTCCGTTTTTGGCTTCAGGACATTCATTGGCGTAATGTCCGGTCTTCTGGCACTTGTAGCAAGTAACGTGGCTTAGATCTTTCTTGGCGGGCGTTGTCCGGTTGGAAAGGTTTTGCCCGCTGCTTCCTCCATTATCATTCCCATTCTTGGGGCCACTATGGTTGTGCGAACTTCCTCCATTATGAGTGTGGCCTCCATGGTTATGGATAGGTCCTCCCAAGTTCGGGGTGAAACGGGGTCTCTGCTGAGCTCCAGAATTATACTTCCCTTGTCCATACTTCCTCTTACGGATGTCAATCTACTACTGCTTACCTTCAAGCATGAGAGCTCTATCCACCAACTCCTGGTAGTTATTAAAATTGGCCACCATCAACTGCATGCTCAACTCATCATCCAGTCCTTACAAAAACTTATCCTTCTTAGCTGCATCCGTAGCGACGTCATCTGGGGCATAACGTGCTAGCTTACTAAATTCATCCACATACTGGCCTACAGTGCGCCCTCCTTGGCATAAGTTGCGAAACCCACGCTTCTTCATGGCCATAGCTCCTGCTGATACATGGAAAGTGCGAAAAGCTTGCTGGAACTGGTCCCATGTAATAGTGGCTATAGGATAGGTGACAGTGTAATTCTCCCACCATGAGGCTGCTGGTCCATCCAATTGGTGTGCGGCAAAATGCACCTTCTCAGCATCTGTACATCCTGCAGTGGTTAACTCCCTTCCAATCTTGCGGAGCCAATCATCTACAACTATTGGCTCGGTGCTACTGGAAAACACTGGCGGCTGCAACCTCAGAAAACGGGCTAAATTGTCAACTAGGGGTGGTGGTGGTGGGTTGTTGTTGTTGTTGCCTTGGTTTTGAACTAACAACTACATCAGGGTATTCTGCTTCTGGATCAACTGAGTGAGCTCCGGTGGAAAGGTAAATCCGGGGTCACGTCTCGGAGGCATCTGAGCATTTAGAGGGAAGAGAAATAGAATAGAAGGAGGTCTAGTGAGAAAACACTACCCATATGCACTTGAGACAAACACAATCATATCACTCAATCAATCAAAGGCATACAATCGGTCTAGAACTATTGTGACAAAGTGCTTGGACTATATTATTTACATGGTGGAATACTACTACTGATATGGTGGTCGTCTAAAAATATTGTTCGGTCGAAGACTCCATGATATCCGCTCCAGCTTCATCAACATAGTCATCATCACTATCGTCGGGATCCGAGTTGGTGTCGTTGATGATGATGTAGTCCTCCAGACGAATCTCCTTGGGTTCGTCGTCTTCTCCTCCTGGCGCGGGGTCTCCCATGAATACTCCTAGCTTCCTTTCCAGGTCGTCATTCTTCTTCACTAGTATGACGATTTCTTCCTCATAATCTTCGCGAGTTGCCTTGAGTTCTTCCTCAATCTCATCGCCTTCTTCAGATCTATCATGTCGGCGCACATCTGATTCTCCTGGCGGCGAATGTGCTGGTTTAACTCCTGGATGAAAGCGGCAATTGATCTATCCTTCCTGGTGCTGATCATCTCCCACTGCTCATCTCGGTGCCCACAAATCTGGTAGATAGTATCCTTAAGCTCCTTGTGGTAAACTTCTCCAATGCGTCCCATGGTGATGTGGGCTGCCATACTCTTGCCTAGACTCCAGGTTGGTGCATCAAAGGAAAACTCTATGGGCTTAGTGACTGGCGTGAATGTCCTTCCTGGAACTTGAACTTGAATCATCCAGTGCTCCTCTTCTGGTAAAGTGGTGTTGTAAGTCCTGGTGAAGCTTGGTATTCCAATGTTCAGGTACTTAGTGACTTCCTTCAAGTGGCGTCCAAAAGGGGTGTCTTCATACAGTTGTGCAAACTTGTTCCTTGCGTCCGCCATCCTAAAGAGTAGAAAATGGAGAGGAGTCAGAAATGAGAAGAGAGTAGTGATCTAAGGCTTTGGCTTAGTGGTCGTGTTCTATAGTCAGCGTGTGCTGTGATACCATCTTGCAGCGACCAGACCTCAAACGACCGAGTCTCTATGCATCAGTGTCATCCCTGGATCAGTAATGCTGACACGCACAATACTTGAGGATTTATAACAGAGTAGCAATCACACACTTATTACATCGAATGTCTCAAAAGAGAACTTATTACAATAAATATGGCTTAAGGCCATCTAATACGATAACAACGGAAGGCTTGGAAGATAAAGTGAGTCCATCAACTCCAACGGCATCACTGAGTGAAAGACCACGACCTAAGGCTCCTTACTCGTCGTCTGAAAAGTCCGCAACATGATACGTTGCAGCCCGAAAACAGGTCAGCACATGGAATATGCTGGCAATGTAACACAAGAGAGTAATGAACAGAATAATGCTATCACTACATGCATATATGGCTGGTGGAGGCTGTATGGTTAAAGGGTTTTGCGAAAAGCCAATTTTTCCCTACTGCAAAGGAATATATTTTATTTAACTACAAAGTTGGTTGAAAACATTGGGAATGGTAAACCCCATCTCAATCCCAATTAAAAAGGTAATTAATAACCCAACAAAAATTAATTTGGAGTGATGGGATCAACATGATAATCCAAGAATCAGATACTCAAGATGTCCATAACCGGGGACACGGCTAACCATGATTAGTTTGCACACTCTGCAGAGGTTTGTGCACTTTTCCCCACAAGACTCGATCTCCTCCGTTGGATTTCTCGCACTACATGGTGTTTGAGAAACGGATGACTGAGGCACAGTCTTTCAGAAGCGTTAGCACCTTACGATGGGTAGATAGTACCACCTACATCCCCTACATCTGCTAGTCTACCACTGTAAGAGTTCACACTACTTAATCAACTATGCCAGAGCCCATAATGGCATGTGGCTGCACACGGAAGTTTCTAGTATGAAAAATCTCATGATCCCTTTGAGCCTGGGTGGCGGTCCATAGGAAAATCACACGGTACCCCGGGATTTCCAAAAAATACATGCAATCACTGGATACCCCAGGTGCCTCAATCCACCTAGATGTGTATTTAAGTTGCCACCTTAAGTTAAACCATTGATTAACAATCTCACAACTGTCATGGATACACTCAACCCAATCCACGTGTACGAGCATAGCATGGCAATATAAGCAACGTAGAAGTAACTCGCAAAGGTTTGATAATAAAACAGGTGACAGATTCTACCTCATCATCTACTTCCCAATACCCACATGTTATCAATCCTACTCATGCAATGTGTGAGGGTTGAAACTAATGCATAAAAACTGGGTAATGAAAAGCATGATCAAAGTGTTACTTGCCTTGCTGATGATCCGTGAAACTAAGAGACTCGATGTAGCACGCTTCGCACTCCGGGTACTCTATCGCAAACAAGAAAACATGCAATAAGCAATCAAGCAAGATCACGGGTAAAACTCAAATAAGAGATATAACCAGAAAGTTCAACTTAAGAACTCCGGTTGGCAAAAAGAATCAAATCAAACGAAGCAACAGAACTCAAACAGCGAAAGAAAACAAGCTCCGATTACTAATCTGGACTAAAGTCAAATTTTACACTAGCAAAACCTTGTTCAAGTAGATTAAACAAAAATAGGGTTCCGATACGAAACTCTAGGCGCTTGAATCGCCTAACTCCGATAAACGAGCGAAAAGTTATACTAGAACGAAAATCGGATCAGAAATCACGATCGAAAATAATCGCGGAAAATCATGAAAACCATTCGTTAAAACGAACGTAAGGACGGGCGTTCGCTAAATAACTAAACTGGGAAAGAAAAAAAAAACGAACCAGATCTAAAAAAACGGATCTAGGGTTTTCTAAAAAACCCGATGGTTTTCTAACGAAAACTGCGTCGGCGGCTACCTCGACGACTCCGGGCGAGGGCGACGACGGGTCCGGTGGTGGTGGTCGGCGGCGACAGGCGGCGGCGCGGGCGGCGGCTCCGGCTAGGGTTAGGGTTTGGGGCGGGGCGCGGCTGGTGGGTCCGGGGTGCGGGGCGGCGGCTTATAAGAGGGCCAGCCCGAGGTCTCCTGGTCGGGTACGGCCCGAAGTCGGTTTGACTTTTTTTAAATAAATTTCGACATGCAGAAAAAGAAAGAAAAGAAATACTAAACGGACTCCAAAAATCCCGAAATAAATTTTCCCCATCCTCTAAAAATAGGCCGGACAAGGTGAACATTTATTTGGGCCTAAAATGCAATTTTGAAAACACATTTTTTCCTAATTCTAATAAAATAGCAATAAAACTCTGAATAATAATCTTATTTGATTTTAATACTAAAGCTCCAATATTTCTTTATTTTGAGGAAGTCATTTTATCCTCTCTCTTTAATTTTTATAGAAGAAATACTTGAAGATAAAATAATTAAAATCAAATGATCCTCTTTTCAAAATTTGGGAAAAACTCAAATATGAAAATAATGAAATTCCCAACTCTCTCCGTGGGTCCTTGTGTTGCGTAGAATTTCTTGGATCTAGCCAAAATGCAATAAAATATGATATGCAATGATGATCTAATGTATAACATTCCAAATTGAAAATTTGGGATGTTACACTATCTTTATTTTTAATATCGGGTCTAGCAATTCTAGCAGCTTCATCACAGAAGTAAATAACATGCCCATCAATATTATCAGTCAAGAGATCTTTAACCATAGAAATACTAGGTTCAACTTTAATTTGCTCAGAGGGTGTAGGTGTTATAGTATTACTCTTACGAACCATAGTTGAAGCTTTAGCATGATCCTTTATTCTAACAGGGAAATGTGGTTTCTCAATATAAGCAGTAGGAACAACATGATCATTATAAGTGATAGTCTTTTCTTCAACTTTAATAGGTGCAACTACTTTTACTTCAATGGGAGGATTATACTTAAACCACTTCTCCTTAGGGAGATTAACATGAGTAGCAAAGGATTCACAGAAAGAAGCTACTATCTCAGAGTCAAGTCCATATTTAGTGCTAAATTCACGGAAAGCATCGGTATCCATAAAAGATTTAACACAATCAAACTTAGGTATTATACCTGGCTCCTTACCTTCACCGAGATCCCAATCTTTAGAGTTGCATTTAATTCTTTCCAATAAATCCCATTTGAATTCAATAGTCTTCATCATAAAAGAGCCAGTACAAGAAGTATCGAGCATGGAGCGATTATCGAGAGAAAGCCGAGCATAAATTTTTTGAATACTAATTTCTCTTGAGAGATCATGATTGGGGCATGAATATTAATCCTCCCCCAATCTTGAGTGATGCTTTCTCCTTCACGAGGCCAAAAATTATATATATAATTACGATCACGATGAACAAGATGCATAGGATAAAACTTCTGATGAAATTCCAATTTCAATCGGTTGTAGTTCCATGATCCCATATCATCACATAGCCTAAACCATGTAAATGACTTTCCCTTCAAAGATAAATGGAAGACCTTCTTCTTGAGAACATCCTCGGGCATACCTGCAAGCTTAAATAATCCACAAACTTCATCCACATAGATTAGGTGCAAATCGGGATGCAATGTTCCATCACCTGTGAAAGGATTAGTTAGCAGTTTCTCTATCATACCCGAAGGAATTTCAAAGTAAACATTTTAAGTAGGTTCAGTAGGTTGAGGAGAAACTCTTTGCTCTAATGGTCAGGGTGAAGATACCCCGAACAAGCCCCTCAAAGAATTATGTTCCATAGTAACAAGTGACAGTAAATTTCAGCACACTATATGAATTTTTCCTTACCAAATTCCACCTACCAAAAGCGCTTCACTCCCCGGCAACGGGGCCAGAAAAGAGTCTTGATGACCCACAAGTATAGGGGATCTATCATAGTCCTTTTGATAAGTAAGAGTGTCGAACCCAACGAGGAGCAGAAGGAAATGATAAGCAGTTTTCAGTAAGGTATTCTCTGCAAGCACTGAAATTATCGGTAATAGATAGTTTTGTGATAAGGTAATTTGTAACAGGTAACAAGTAATAAAAGTAAATAAGATGCAGCAAGATGGCCCAATCCTTTTTGTAGCAAAGGACGAGCCTGGACAAACTCTTATATAAAGAAAAGCGCTCCTTCATATGATTCACGTTCGGTACTTTAATAATTTGATATGTGGGTGGACCAGTGCTTGGGTGCTGCCCTTCCTTGGACAAGCATCCCACTTATGATTAACCCCTCTTGCAAGCATCCGCAACTACAAAAGAAGTATTAAGGTAAACCTAACCATAGCATGAAACATATGGATCCAAATTAGCCCCTTACGAAGCAACTCATAACTAGGGTTTAAGCTTCTGTCACTCTAGCAACCCATCATCTACTTATACTCCCCAATGCCTTCCTCTAGGCCCAAACAATGGTGAAGTGTCATGTAGTCGATGTTCACATGACACCACTAGAGGAGAGACAACATACATCTCATCAAAATATCAAACGAATACCAAATTCACATGACTACTTATAGCAAGACTTCTCCCATGTCCTCAGGAACAAACGTAACTACTCACAAATCATATTCATGTCCATAATCAGAGGGGTATTAATATGCATAAAGGATCTGAACATATGATCTTCCACCGAATAAACCAACTAGCATCAACTACAAGGAGTAATCAACACTACTAGCAACCCATAGGTACCAATCTGAGGTTTTGAGACAAAGATTGGATACAAGAGATGAACTAGGATTTGAGATGAGATGGTGCTGGTGAAGATGTTGATGGAGATTGACCCCATCCCGATGAGAGGATCGATGGTGATGATTTCCCCCCTCCCGGAGGGAAGTTTCCCTAGTAGAACAGCTCCGCCAGAGACCTAGATTGGTTCCACCAAGGTTCCGCCTCGTGGCGGCGGAGTTTCGTCCCGTGAGCTTGCTTATGATTTTGTTCTAGACAAAAGACCTCATATAGGAGAATATGGGCATCAGAGGGCTGCTAGAGGGCCCACGAGGCAGGGGGCACGCCCCCACCCTCGTGGATGGTGGGTGGCCCCCTCTGGTACTTCTTTCGCCCAATATTTTTTATATATTCTGAAACGTGCTCCCATGAAGTTTCAGGACTTTTGGAGATGTGTAGAATAGGGCTCTAATATTTGCTCCTCTTCCAGCCCAGAATTCCAGATGCCGGCATTCTCCCTCTTCATGCAAACCTTGTAAAATAAGAGAGAATAGGCATAAGTATTGTGACATATTGTGTAATAACAGCCCATAATGCAATAAATATCGATATAAAATCATGATGAAAATGGATGTATCAACATGTAGGGGACTAACAATGTTTGTCAAGTGAATCTCAGGTGTTAGTCCCCGGTTCATCAAAAGTGTGTGGATCGTGAGCAGACGAAGTGGATTGTACTCAAGGAAGACATATCAAAATGAATACATATTTGTTTTCTTGAGTATAGGATCCCGCACTATTAAGAGAGGATTGATAGGGTTAGTAAAATACTCGCTCTTGCCACAAATATCCTTCCCAAAATTCATCAGATCTATCACTATACTCTTTGGCTCATTCTACCTCTGGCCATGCCGGATGTCCAGGCTGCCAGCCGGATGTCCGGGCCTCCTGCCGGATGTTCGGTCGGCACACCGGATATCCGGACCCTGCTATCCAGAATACAATATATGGTGGAGTTTCCTTCCGGATGTCCGACCCTCCATGCCGGATGTCCGGGCTCTCCATACACCCTGGATTTCCGGGCCTCCATGCCAGATGTCCGACCACCTTGCCGGATGTCCGGTCCTTCCAGTATTGCCGGATGTCCGGGCTGCGCCCCGGATGTCTGGATCCTCTATTCTGTTCTTTGCTTTCTGCCTCTGTCTACACTTACCGCACTAAGCCGGATGTCTGGGCCCTGTCCGGGCCCTGTCCCGGATGTCCGGCCTACCCTGTCACTTACACTACAATGGCCATATTTTCTCACACACAATATATAGCCCTCTTCCCCCATGGGAGAGGGTTGACCATTCACATTGAGCAAACCCTAGAACACATTTCACTCTCTCTCTCTCACTCATCCACACCAAATCTTAGATCCCTAAGGGATTTGAGAGCATTTGAGAGAAGTTGTCCAACCAAGTGATAGATCCACTCCTTCCCCTTCTTTGCACCAAAGAAATTCATGATTTGAGCAAGTCTTGAGCTTTTCCCCATCGTTCTTGTTACTCTTGGAGGTTGGAGACTCCTAGGCGGTTGGAGTCTTTCGGAGAGGAATCGACCATTCTGATTACCCCCAGAAAAATTTGTGAGGGTTTGGAGACCACCCCAAGGTCTACCACTAGTGGTTGAGAAATGCCTTTGTGGTGTTGTCTCAAAGGGAGAATAGGGTGAGCCTTCGTGGTGTTGGTGTGCCTTCGTGGTAATATCCACCTCTCTAATGGTGACGTAGCTTCCCTCCAAGGAAGTGAACATGGGCATACATCCTCGTCTCCCGGAGTTGCGGTTATTCCTAACCCTAACTCTCTACTTGTGGTTACTTGTCTCTTAGCACTTACTTATATCATATTGTGCTTTCTTACTCACATATTTGTGTTACTTGTTTATATTTCTTAGCCCTTAGCATCATACGTGCAATTGTTAGGCTCACTTTCATATTCCGCATTATTGCCTAAAATTGCTAAGTAATAATTAAAATTTGTAATTGTACCTATTCACCCCCTCTAGGTCCATCTCGATCCTTTCAATTGGTATAAGAGCCTCATGCTCTATTCTTGTGGCTTAACTGCCCTAGAGCGAGATGAACCCCGATGGAACTCCCCTTGTTGCGGATCCGAAGAATACAGGCGTGGCTTCCATGGAAGTCAAGTCCTTCACTTCCGAGGATCTGGAACGGGAGCTTGCTAAGAAAAAGTAGGAGCATGATGCTTCTCTTGAGGCCTTGGTCCAAATGAGACTAGCCACACTAACCACGATGTTTGCACCACTTTCTGGTGGTGCGGCCTCGAGGCCAGCTGTGCCTACACTGGTACGCGTCGGTGCTATACAAACGGTTTTAAACCCCTTTCCACGACGGCATTTGGAACCGTCACCCAGTGAGTGTGGGCGATAGGGGGGTCCTTCCCACACGACCCAGAAACCGTTGGGGATATGCCCTCCTAGCACACACGCTCGGCAAAATGAGGTTGTGTGCGACCAACGAGTGCTCAAATATGGAAATACGTACAATAGAGCTAAACAATACAATTCTACATGCAAAATTGTTTTCGGTCGCAAGTACATCCCACACAGTCAGTCCCCGCTAAACGTTTCCGTAAATATGTACATCCCACATAGTCGCTCCAAGGAAAACATTTCCGTTCACAGGTACATCACACACAATTTTCCCGTTAAATCGTTTGCGTTATTGAATGTATCACACACGGTCCGTAGAAGAAACTGTGTGGCAAAGGTTGTCCATCACACACAGTTTTTATGTGGTAAACGTTTGTGCAAGGTGGCCTAACGCAAACAGTTTTCAAGAGAAATTCATGTGTGATTGTTCATTGATCCAACACGGTTTATTCCTAGAAACTGTGTGCGTTGCCTGGGTCATCGCCCATGGTATTTTTTCAAAAACCATGTGCAATAGAAAAACCCAATTAGCAGGCTAATTGCCCTATTTTTAATAATCCATTTATTAATCTAATTGACATTCAGATTAAGCACATAATATATTTCATTTCCATATTAAGGAAGTAGAATTTCATAATTGAAATACATCAGAGTACAACATTATATAGCTTCAGCACTCAGCTACGCCATTACACAACTGCACCAGCACCAAGTTTCACATGCAACATGTAGAACCTTTTGAAATTAGCATCATAGACGGTATATACACATATGCATCTCATCTAGAAAACTGCTGAAGCGAAAGTCGAATATTGAGCCTTCATTCATGTCGAAGGTCTTTGCAACTTTAGGCCCGTGCCCGTGGATGATTGACCGTCCATCCTTCGTCCTCTTCAGGAACACTTCAATATTGAACCGTGGGTGTTGTATGAAAACCTTCCTCGCCTCCTGACCATAGAGGTGGTTTGAGAGGTAATCATCAGTGAACTGCTTTGGAAAGGCCTGAAAACAAGGATGTGCATAAATATCTTCTCTATATTGGAAATGGGGCAAAGGAATAAAAAAAGGCAAGGTATAACATTTAGTACCATCTTGTAGTGAACTGATGTCTTCTTCATTGTGCAGACAAAGATCTGGTTGTTTTTGTCGCTAATTTCTTTATCCTAACAATATTTCTGAGTTTCTTGATTTGATTGATATTCATGGACAACTCATTTCCCCATATGCAAAAAAGGGTCGAACAGTGGGTCAAAACCTCTGACAGCAGGACCTACATGTGCAAGACCAAATTGATAAAAACCTAAATATTAGAATGGTTCCTGCAATTGCACAATAATGTGCTATTAGATAACGGACCATGCACGTGCTAACCTCGATTTGTAAACCTTAGTGCATCCCATTGTTTCCCTGCAACACATATAAGGTAGTTAGTCATCAGGTTAAGTAAGGGTTTGAAGGAAATATGCCCTAGAGGCAATAATAAAGTTGTTATTTATATTTTCTTATATCATGATAAATTTTTATTATTCATGCTAGAATTTTATTAACCGGAAACTTAGTACATGTGTGAATACATAGACAAACAGAGTGTCACTAGTATGCCTCTACTTGACTAGCTCGTTGAATCAATGATGGTTATGTTTCCTAACCATAGACATGAGTTGTCATTTTATTAACGGGATCACATCATTAGAGAATGATGTAATTGACTTGACCCATCCATTAGATTAGCACGATGATCGTTTAGTTTGTTGCTATTGCTTTCTCCATAACTTATACATATTCCTATGACTATGAGATCATGCAACTCCCAAATACATATTCCCATTGTTTGATGCGAGACAGCTATTCATTTAAATCAGAGAATAATGGTTGTTCTATTTATATGAGTAATATCTTTTATGGTCATGCACCCTTGATGAGTGGTCTATTTTTACTAAATCTTGATAGTAGTGATACACATGTTCATAGTATTGAAGCCATAAGATGCAGAGTTGATAATGATAGTGCAACTTATTTGTGGCACTGCCATTTAGGTCATATTGGTGTAAAGCACATGAAGAAACTCCATTCTGATGGACTTCTGGAAACACTTGATTGTGAATCACTTGGTACTTGCGAACGATGGCTCATGGGCAAGATGACTAAAACTCCGTTCTCCGGAACAATGGAGCGAGCAACAGAGTTATTGCAAATCATACATACCAATGTATGTGGTCCAATGAACATTGAAGCTCACAGCGGATATCGTTATTTTCTCACCTTCACATATGATTTAAGCAGATATGGGTATATCTACTTAATGAAACATAAGTCTAAAACATTTGAAAAGTTCAAAGAATTTCAGAGTGAAGTGGAAAATCACCGTAACAAGAAAATCAAGTCTCTGCGATCTGATCATGGAGGTGAATATTTGAGTTATGAGGTTGGACTTCATTTGAAACAATGCAGAATAGTTTCGCAACTCACGCCACCTGGAACACCACAATGTAATGGTGTGTCCGAACGTCGTAACCACACTTTATTAGATATGGTGCGATCTATGATGTCTCTCACTGATTTACTGCTATCGTTTTGGGGTCATGCTTTAGAGACGGTTGCATTCACATTAAATAGGGCACCATCTAAATCCATTGAGACGACACCTTATGAACTATGGTTTGGCAAGAAACCCAAGTTGTCGTTTCTTAAAGTTTGGGGCTGCGATGCTTATGTGAAAAATATTGAACCTGATAAGCTCGAACCCAAATCAGAGAAATGTGTCTTCATAGGATACCCAAAGGATACTGTTGGGTACACCTTCTATCACAGATCCGAAGGCAAGATATTCATTGCTAAAAATGGATCCTTTCTAGGGAAGGAATTTCTCTCGAAAGAAGTGAGTGGGAGGAAAGTAGAACTTGACAAGGTAATTGTACCTTCTCCCTTATTGCAAAGTAGTTCATCACTGAATCAGTTCCAGTGATTCCTACACCAGTAAGTGAGGAAGCTAATGATGATGATCATGAAACTTCTGATCAAGTTACTACCGAACCTCGTAGGTCAACCAGAGTAAGATCCGCACCAGAGTGGTACGGTAATCCTAGTCTGGAAGTCATGTTACTTAACCATGACGTACCTACGAATTATGAGGAAGCAATGATGAGCCCAGATTCCGCAAAATTGCTTGAGGCCATGAAATCTGAGATGGGATCCATGTATGAGAACAAAGTATGGACTTTGGTTGACTTGCCCGATGATGGGCATGCCATAGAGAATAAATGGATCTTCAAGAAGAAGACTAACGCTGACGGTAATATTACTCTCTGCAAAGCTCGACTTGTTGCAAAAGGTTTTCGATAAGTTCAAGGAGTTGACTACAATGAGACCTTCTCACTCGTAGCGATGCTCAAGTCCGTCTGAATCATGTTAGCAATTGCCGCATTTTATGGTTATGAAATTTGGCAAACGGATATCAAAACTGCATTCCTTAATGGATATCTTAAAGAAGAGTTGTATATGATGCAACCAAAAGCTTTTGTCGATCCAAAAGGTGCTAACAAAGTGTGCAAGCTCCAGTGATCCATTTATGGACTAGTGCAAGCCTCTCGGAGTTGAAATATACGCTTTGATAGTGTGATCAAAGCGTATGGTTTTATACAGATTTTTGGAGAAGCCTGTATTTACAAGAAAGTGAGTGGGAGCTCTGTAGCATTTCTGATATTGTATGTAGATGACATATTGTTAATCGGAGATGATACTAAATTTCTGAATAGCATAAAAGGATACTTGAATAAGAATTTTTCAATGAAAGAACTCGGTGAATCTGCTTATATATTGGGCATCATGATCTATAGAGATAGATCAAGACGCTTAATTGGACTTTCACAAAGCACATACCTTGATAAAGTTTTCAAGAAGTTCAAAATGGATCAAGCAAAGAAATGGTTCTTGCCTGTATTACAAGGTGTGAAGTTGAGTCAGACTCAATGCCCGACCACTGCAGAAGATAGAGAGAAAATGAAAGGTGTTCCCTATGCTTCAGCCATAGGCTCTATCATGTATGCAATGTTGTGTACTAGACCTGATGTGTGCCTTGCTATCAGTTTAGCAGGGAGGTACCAAAGTAATCCAGGAGTGGATCACTGGACAGTGGTCAAGAACATCCCGAAATACCTGAAGCTCGTCGTAAACGGTTACGTCAATGCTAGCTTTGACACTGATCCGGATGAATCTAAGTCACAAATCGGATATGTATTTTTATTAAATGGTGGAGCTGCTAGTTCGTGCAGTTCCAAGCAGAGCATCATGGCGGGATCTACGTGTGAAGCGGAATACTTAGCTGCTTCGGAAGCAGCAAATGAAGGAGTCTAGATGAAGGAGTTCATATCCGATCTAGGTGTCATACCTAGTGCATTGGGTCCAATGAAAATCTTTTGTGACAATACTGGTGCAATTGCCTTGGCAAAGGAATCTAGATTTCACAAGAGAACCAAGCACCTCAAGAGACGCTTCAATTCCATCTGCGATCAAGTCAAGGAGGGAGACATAGAGATTTGCAAGATACATACGGATCTGAATGTTGCAGACCCGTTGACTAAGACTCTCTCACGAGAAAAACATGATCAACACCAAGACTCCATGGGTGTTAGAATCATTACAATGTAATCTAGATTATTGACTCTAGTGCAAGTGGGAGATTGAAAGAAATATGCCCTAGAGGCAATAATAAAGTTGTTATTTATATTTCCTTATATCATGATAAATGTTTATTATTCATGCTAGAATTGTATTAACCGGAAACTTAGTACATGTGTGCATACATAGACAAACAGAATGTCACTAGTATGCCTCTACTTGACTAGCTCGTTGAATTAATGATGGTTATGTTTCCTAACCATAGACATGAGTTGTCATTTGATTAACAGGATCACATCATTAGAGAATGATGTGATTGACTTGACCCATCCATTAGCTTAGCACGATGATTGTTTAGTTTGTTGCTATTGCTTTCTCCATAACTTATACATGTTCCTATGACTATGAGATCATGCAACTCCCGAATACCGGAGGAACACTTAGTGTGCTATCAAACATCACAACGTAACTGGGTGACTATAAAGATGCTCCACAGGTGTCTCCGATGGTGTTTGTTGAGTTGGCATAGACCGAGATCAGGATTTGTCACTCCGAGTATCGGAGAGGTATCGCTGGGCCCTCTCGGTAATGCACATCACTATAAGCCTTGCAAGCAATGTGACTAATGAGTTAGTGGTGGGATGATGCATTATGTAACGAGTAAAGAGACTTGCTGGTAACGAGATTGAACTAGGTATTGAGATAACGACGATCGAACGTCGGGCAAGTAACATACCGATGACAAAGGGAATAACGTATATCGTTATACGGTTTGACTGATAAAGATCTTCGTAGAATATGTGGGAGCCGATATGAACATACAGGTTCTGCTATTGGTTATTGACTGGAGACGTGTCTCGGTCATGTCTAGATAGTTCTCGAACCCGTAGGGTCCGCACGCTTAACGTTCGGTGACGATCGGTATTATGAGTTTATGTGTTTTGATGTACCGAAGGTAGTTCAGAGTCTTGGATATGATCACAGACATGACGAGGAGTCTCGAAATGGTCGAGACATAAAGATTGATATATTGGATGGCTATATTCGGACACCGGAAGTGTTCCGGGTGATTTCGGAGAAAACCGGAGTGCCGGAGGGTTACCGGAACCCCCCCCCCCCCCCGCCCCCCCGGGGGAAAGTTGGGCCTTCATGGGCCATAGGGAAGAGGGGAGGCAGCCCACAGGGGGCAGCCGCGCCCCCTCCCTATAGGGATTCCAAATTGGACTAAGGAGGGGGCGTGCCGCCCTTTCCTTCTCCTCTTCCTCTCCCTTCCTTCCTTCCCCTTCTCCTCCTAGTAGGACCAGGAAAGGAGGAATCCTACTCCTACTAGGAGGAGGATTCCTCCTCCCTTGGTGCACCACTAGGGCCGGCTGGCCTCCCCCTTGCTCCTTTATATACGGGGGCAGGGGGCACCCTAGAACACACAAGTTGTTGTTTCCAGCCGTGTACAGTGCCCCCCTCCACCATAATCCACCTTGGTCATATTGTAGCGGTGCTTAGGCGAAGTCCTGTTCCGGTAGCATCATCATCATCACCATCATCACGCCGTCGTGCTGACGAAGCTCTCCCTTGACACTTTGCTGGATCGTGAGTTCGTGGGATGTCACCGAGCTGAACGTGTGCAGATCGCGGAGGTGCCATACTTTCGGTACTAGGATCGGTCAATCGTGAAGACATATGACTAAACCAACCGCATTGTCATAACGCTTCCGCTTACGGTCTACGAGGGTACGTAGACAACACTCTCCCCTCTCGTTGCTATGCATCAACATGATCTTGCATGTGCGTAGGATTTTTTTGAAATTATTGCGTTCCCAACAAGGTTCGCATGCTTTCAGTAAAATATTTTGATGAAAAATAAGACATTGCAAATTCTAGTGAACCAAGTAGTTAACTAAACACCACAACAAATGGACCAAACATTAACTAAGCACCACATTGCACAATATAACATACTCCTAATAGAAGATCAGACAGTTAACCAAACAGTTAACTACAACCAATTGTAGCAGTTGTATTTGTTTCTCATGTATTTACTATAGCCAAATTCAATTTATTCCTCACATGGTATACAATAACAGAATGCACCCACAACTATTGAACATCGCATTGCAGAATTGAACCAAACAGTTAACTAAACACCACACCACAAATGGACCAAACGTTAAGTGAGCACCACATTGCACAATGTATAACCAAACCAAGCATGCTTGACAACTTGGAAATATAGCAATTGTATTCGTTTCTCATGTATTTTGTAAATATAAATTCGATTTATTTCTCACATGGAAGACAATACAAAATTGCAACCTGAAGAATTGAACATCACATTTGCAGAATTCAACCAAATAGTTAACTGAAGACGATAACTAATTAACAAAATAGTTAATAAATGAGCACCACACTGCACGACATATAGAACATATACACTAGAGCAACAGATTGCATGGTAAAATTAGATAGCACAATTCACTAGAATTTGTGAAGGAAAAGTAGGAGCAGCACACCCAACGGGTAAATTGAGCATGCTTAACCGTTGTAGCTAGCAAATGGCAAGGTGCTCCTCCAAGATCAGGGGGTCGGCACGAATGGCAGCCATCGCGACCTCATCCGCGCGTGCAGCCGCGATTTTCTTCTCCGCTGCCAAATGCTCCTTGAGATCCTGGCTATACTGCGTGCACCATGGCTTAGGGCAGCGCTTATTTGGTGGAGGGGTCGGTGATTTCGATGGAAGGTGTCACGCTCATGCCGGTGGTTGGGGCATGTGGGATGTGGAAGGAGGAGGAGGATGGGGTTCGGGTGTGGATTACCTGCTTGGATAAATGAGGCCGAGAAGCACGAAGGAGGGTCGCCGACGAGGAGGCGGCGCTGCAAGCAAGGAGTGAAGGTTTCAACTTGGAAAGGAAGGTGGAAATAGGGGAAATGTGACTTCTGGTAAGGGGGAGGGGCGGGGAGGTAGATATTTCCGCGGAAGCGAAAATTTGGAATCGCTTCAGCGAAAAAATTGGTGCGCAAAGTGTCATCAGACACCGTCCCTTATTCAGAACTGTGTACGATATGTGAACATTACAAACGATTTAGATAGCTTAACCCGTGTGTGTTGAGTTTGAACGTCAAAAATTTTGGTTCGAATTTCCATGGTTACAGTGGTCATCCACGTCATTGCATAATTTGGGTACACAAAGGAGACTACAACACACCCACACTTCTTAATTGAGCAAGTTCAGCAATTAAACAGAGCTAGCTGACCTAAACATTACTCTAACAAATTAAAGACTGACACTCTTAATTAAACAAACCAAAGAGTCTACTACGGCTGGTGCTCGTCGATCTCCGCCGCCGCCTCCATGTCCAACTCGCGCCCGATGGTCTCCTGGGGAAGGGGCTCCATGGCATCCATCACACCATACTCGGCAAGCATCTCACCATCCGCGTCCGCCATGTATTTGGAAAAGGCCACCACGAGCTGGGCATGGGCGAACGCGATCTAGGCTTGGACCGGCTCCGTCGTCGCAAGGCATGCAGCAGAGGAACGGACGGCTGCTCGAACGCTCTCGGCGATTGCTAGCTCCTCGGCCGTGGGTTGCCGACCGTTGTTGGAGAAGCTTCGTTCGATTTGTGCGGTGACCGCCAGGAGCTGGGCCTGGGCGGCCTCCATCAGGGCTAAGGCCGCCGTTGCGGAACGGACAGCTGTTGTGCCGCTCTCGCCAGTTGCTATCCCCGAGGCAGATGTTCCTGCCGCCACCTAAGAAGCAACAACTACCGTTTGGGCTGCCTTGGCCGCCCGGTCGCAGATTGCGGTCGTGCTCATGCACCTTGTTAGCACGCGCAAGGCGGCTGCGGCCGTGCTTTCGCTAGAGTGGGCCACCGAAGTTGCCCTCACGATGCGGGTCCACGTGCCCATCTTTCACGAGCGACGATTGAACAGTGAAATGATATTTGGGGAACGACCTAGTGTGCTTGAGACGCCGGCTGTGGACTGTAGCCGACGCACCTTCTCGCGTAAGCCATTGGCATACTATACACCGACGGTGCTCCAGGATATTTTGTTCTGCATGTCACACGGTTGGTGATAATAAACTGTGTGCGATCTACTTTATTTTTCATCTTGATTTGAATTAAATAATGGGGTACAATGGCAATGGACGGTGTTTGAATTGCTAGACCTTTTATCTAGAGTGAACATGCAACTATATGTGTGTCGTAAAAGAATAGGAATTATTCAGGGTTCGTTTGAACATTTTATACATTAAATTGGTTTTCTAGCCATTTCAGGTGCACAATTCAAAATTAAACTACATGCACATGCTCCGGTGCACCAACATGGGTTGTAAAATCATATATGTGTCCATGGGTTTATGCTTATCTCCCATGCAAGAAATGGGGATGAAATTCGAAGACCACAACACCGTGGCTCTCCGACAAACATCGACGTACATGCTTTTGTAATTCTAGTAAATCCAAAATTCGTCCGAAATTCATGAAACTTGGCATGCTATCATGGAGCGACATTAACATGCCGTGGTAAAAAATTGGTCGCATTTGGGGCAGGTTTGGGTATAAGCTTCTCATAAACCAGAGCTTCTCACAACAAGTGTGATGGTTTCGGTAGGGAACGTTTCACCTTTCTGGATGAAACGATATCCGTTGCCTCTTCTCGATTTCAATTTTTTTTCCTAGTGTCAACATAGAACAACAGGAGTGTTGTGTCAATTTTGGGGTTTTTCGGGGTTTGCTTGGACACTTTTATACATTAACTGAGTTTTCTATGTATTGATGTGCATAATTCAAATTTGAACTACACGCACATGCTCTAATGCATATAAATTAGTTAAAAAATTCAAATCTGTGTCCTTGGTTGCCTGCTTAGGTCCCATGCAAGAAATGGGAATGGATGTCAAACACCCTGCCACCGTCACTCGACCGCAAACATTGAGATACCTAGTTTTTAAATTCTAGTAAATCCAAAACTCGTCTGAAATTCATGAAACTTGGCATGCTATCATGGAGCGGCATCAACATGTCGTGGTAAATTTTTTGTCCCATTTGGGGCTGGTTTGGGTATATGCTTCTCACAACAAGCATGATGGTTTCGGTAGGGAACGTACCACCTTTGGGGACGAAACTATATCCATTGCCTCTTATTGCTTTCAAAAATTTTCTCGCATCAACATAGAACAACAAGAGTGTTGTGTCAATTTTTGTGATTTTTCGGGGTTCGTTTGGACATTTTTATGCATTAACTGAGTTTTCAATGCATTTAGGTGCATAATTCAAATTTGAACTACATGCACATGCTCCAGTGCATATAAATTGGTTGAAAAATCAAATCTGTGTCCTTGGGTGCATGCTTAGGTCCCATGCAAGAAATGGGAATGAATTTCAAACACCAGGGCACCGTTGATTCAGGCAAAATGTTGAGATACTTTATTTTTAAATTCTAGTAAATCCAAAACTCATCTGAAATTCATGAAACTTGGCATGCTATCATGGAGCGGCATCAACATGCCGTGGTAAAATTTTTGTCCCATTTGGGGAAGGTTTGGGTATATGCTTCTCACAAACCAGAGCTTCTCACAACAATCATGATGGTCTCGTAAATCCAAAACTCGTTTGAAATTCATGAAACTTGGCATGCTATCACGGAGCGGCATCAACATGCCGTGGTAAAATTTTTGTCCCATTTGGGGCAGATTTGGGTATATGCTTCTCACAAACCAGAGCTTCTCACAACAATCATGATGGTTTCGGTAGGAAACGTCCCACCTTTGGGGACGAAACAATATCCATTGCCTCTTATTGATTCCAATTTTTCTCATGTCAACATAGAACAACAGGAGTGCTGTGTCAATTTTTGTGATTTTTCAAGGTTCGTTTGGACATTTTAATGCATTAACTAAGTTTTCAATGTATTTATGTGCATAATTCAAATTTCAACTATATGCACATGCTCTAGTGCATATAAATTGGTTGAAAAATAAAATCCGTGTCCTTGGGTGCATGCATAGGTCCCATGCAAGCAATGGGATTGAATTTCAAACACCAGTGCACTGTTGATTGCCGGCAAAACATTGAGATGCATGGTTTTTAAATTGTAGTAAATCCAAAACTCGTTTGAAATTCATGAAACTTGGCATGCTATCATGGAGTGGCATCAACATGCCGTGGTAAATTTTTTGTCCCATTTGGGACAGGTTCGGGTATATGCTTCTCACAAACCAGAGCTTCTCACAACAAGCATGATGGCTTCGGTAGGGAACGTCCCACCTTTGGTGACGAAACGATATGCTTTGCCTCTTATAGCTTTCAAATTTTTTCCTCATGTCAACATCGAACAACAGGAGTGTTGTGTCTATTTTTTGTGATTTTTGGGGTTCGTTTGGACATTTTATGCATTAACTGAGTTTTCAATGCATTTATGTGCATAATTCAAATTTGAACTACATGCACATGCTCAAGTGCATATAAATTGGTTGAAAAATCAAATATGTTTCCTTGGGTGCATGCTTAGGTCCCATGCAAGAAATGGTAATGAATTTCAATCACCAGGGCACCATTGACTGCCGGCACAACATTGAGATACCTGGTTTTTAAATTGTAGTAAATCCAAAACTCGTGTGAAATTCATGAAACTTGGCATGCTATCATGGAGCGGCATCAACATGCCGTGGTAAATTTTTTGTCCCATTTGGGGCAGGTTTGGGTATATGCTTATCACAAACAAGAGTTTCTCACAACAAGCATGATGGTTTCGGTAGGGAATGTCCCACCTTTGGGGACGAAATGATATCCATTGCCTCTTATTGCTTGCAAAAATTTTCTCGTGTCAACATAGAACAACAGGAGTGTTGTGTCAATTTTTGTGATTTTTCGGGGTTCGTTTGGACATTTTTATGCATTAAGTGAGTTTTCAATGCATTTATGTGCATAATTCAAATTTGAACTACATGCACATGCTCCAGTGCATATAAATTGGTTGAAAAATCAAATATGTGTCCTTGGGTGCATGCTTAGGTCCCATGCAAGAAATGGGAATGAATTTCATACACCAGGGTACCATTGATTCCGGCAAAACGTTAAGATACTTTATTTTTAAATTCTAGTAAATCCAAAACTTGTCTGAATTTCATGAAACTTGGCATTCTATCATGGAATGGCACCCGACATGCTGTGGTATTTTTCAAATGTCCATTTTTAGAGAAGGCGCACTCGAATAATGACAGCCAACAAAGGCTTTTTGAAAAAATAGCTGCCACTTTAATATCTCAAACGTTTGTATAATTCAAACCATGTGCGTTAGATTAACCATTCACGTGACGCCACATGTCTTGGTTTTAATGGCTGTAGGAGGTGCTGTGCGGACAACTGCTTGACCTTGACTGAACGGGATGCGTGCGAGCGCAGTCCAGTGCGTAGGCTGGCCGAGAGGCGTGCAAGCTATCCTCAAATGTGTAGGCTCACCAGGAAGCGTGCAAGCTGTACGCTGCGCAGGCTCACTGGGAAGCGAGCCCTTTGACTTCCATGGCCATCTGCCTTTCTCTTCGTGCGTGCGCCCCCCCCCCTTAGCGGCATGGGACGCCGCCGTCGAATGCTATCTCTCAGCGCCGACAACTGCCGTCCTCCCGCGCCCTGCCCGTCGACCCCGGGACGACATGATGCAAAGTGATAGCAGGATTTATGTATCTCTTCAGCGCAAACGGTTCTTTTGGATGACCCGTGTGCAACCACTTACAAACAATTTGGTGCGATTTGCATCTGTCATATTGGGTATGTTACTATTTGTCAAACTGGAAAGATCGACATTTTTTGATCTAGTAACATTGCCATTTGTGAACCTTGTAACACTGCGATTTGTCAAAATATGAAGCTAAAAATCACTAGCAATATCTAATTTTTGCAACTAAAATTCAGTAATTAAGCATAGATTTCATTCATAGATTAAGAAGTTATTCTTAATTTATACAAACAGTTCAACTCGACAGCTGAACCGACCAAACTTTTCCCCAATTGTTGCCAACCACATACTGAAATAGCTAGTTCAACTATATATACTAGCTAATTTTAAGTATGTTGTACAGTTAATAATAAACGCTTGCAATTTAATTACCTACTATACCCCCATCCTGGTTTATAAGTATGATTTAAATATTAAAATATGAATGCATGTCGCCAAATATTATATAGTTGGATTCGTATTTGAACATAGTTTCCAATTATATAATTTCTATAACATGCAT
The DNA here is from genome assembly GCF_018294505.1 of Triticum aestivum. Lineage (NCBI taxonomy): Eukaryota > Viridiplantae > Streptophyta > Magnoliopsida > Poales > Poaceae > Triticum > Triticum aestivum. The sequence continues at coordinate 368,196,633 of NC_057800.1, read as the reverse complement.
TAACATTTGGTTGGTTAAATTTGAGGGCAAAGTATGGCAAAGAATATAAAGTGGACTGTAGACTAGACAAAGGTGGTAGCACACGGCCGCTCTCTATGCAGTGACGCAACTGTCGGCCGTCTTGTAGGCGACCATTTCCTGCGTGTTCAACTGCTCTATGCGTGTGGTTGCTTGCGGTTCAGGCGGCCGCAGCGCACTCTACTCGTGTCTCGCCGCGCGCGCTGTGCTCTCGCGTCCCTCCGGGTGCTCTGCCCTCATCCCTCCACGCGTGCTGCCAGTGTTTGGGGCCGACGCACGATCACACATGTTCGTGTGCATGCAGTTGCGCCGGGCGCGGTGCTACGATGCAGTTACCCACTGCAAAAATTGCCATGTGGACGCACCGAGGATCCACGCCGCCCAACCCCTTTTATTCTTGTGTCCATTTACCTTCATCTCTCGTCTCACATGACACAATAAGCACACCCATGAGGACACATACAGATAGGACATCCAGCGGTTCCAATGGCGCTCCCCATGGCTCCAATGGCGCTCCCAGCGGCCGACGACGACAACGACGGGCAAATCACCATGCAATACGTCGTGGAAACCCATGTGAGGGGGAATGCTCTGTCGGTGGTGTACATGAACGATCCGGTCTCATTGGAGAGCTCCATCCAAACTATGGAGCAGTTCCTTGCTGAGGACAAGTACCAAGTGGTCGGCTTCGACCTCGAGTACACCATGGGTCATGCCGGGCACAATCAGAAGGTTGCCGTTGTCGGATTTCAGGTTTCGGCAAAACCATTGAGGTTCGAACACTGGGGTGCACATGAAGATCTCCCCCCTCTCTAGCTCACACACTCTACGATCTCATGGCCTACCTCGACGAACCCAAAGAATAGGAGACACAAGATTTATACTGGTTCGGGCCACCGTTGTGGTGTAATACCCTACTCTAGTGTGGTGTGGTGGATTGCCTCTTGGGCTAAGGATGAATAGTTACAAGGGAAGAACAACCTCGCGAGGAGAGGTGTTCTTGTGCTTGGTGAACTTGTCTGGTGGCCTAGGTGGAATGGATCTAGTCCAAGATGAGATTCTTCTCCCTATGGTGGTGGCTAGTCCTATTTATAGGGGCCTCGGTCCTCTTCCCAAATATTGAGTAGAAAGGGATCCCACAACAGCCAAATTCGAAGGGAGACAACTAGTACAAGCTATCCTGACAAAAGTAGTCTTCGCCTGCCAAAGACTCTGGTGGTGACGCCTTCTTGGGCTCCACGGTGACCTCCGTCCTGCCGTCGTGCTGGTCTTGGTCTTGTTGCATCGATATGGAAACCTTTGCTTGATGCCTCGGGACTCCTCTTCTGTGCTTGCCCCTTTAGCACCAAAGAGGAAACGAGGACACTGCGCACGCTGCGCCCGCCTGGCTCCAGGCATCATGGCTTGCGTCACAGAAACCTCTCAAGGTACCCCTTGCCTTGATCTCTCTGCCCCTCGCGAGCCAGCCTGGTGAGGCCACCCCTGAGGAGGTCTTGCTTCATCCGCCTCACGAGGCTTGGCCCCTCACGAGGGTCTTGAGTGTTTGTTGGTGAAGATGGGCTGTACAGGCCGCTGGTGGAGCCACACTGTGGGCCGCAGGGAGGCAAGTCTGGGGACCCCCATTCCCAGAACGCCAGCAGTAGCCCTCGAGCCCAAGGCGTGCTCGGGCTTGGCTTTGAGGCGAAGCGAAAGGGCAAGCGTGGAGCGCCGCAGGCCCCATCAGCCTGTGGCCACAGTTGGCGCATGGAGACCGATTGGACGGGGGCATCTCCGCTTCCCCATGCTGCCTCGGCAACTGCCCGACTTGACGGGTCCTTGCTGCATGCAGAAAAAGATCATTATTACCTTAGATCATGGAGGCCGGCGGTTGGCCTCCCCTTGGCTATAACTGGGAAGTGGGGGGGGGGGAGCCCCCGTCACCCATCTCTTCCTCGCTTCTCCCGCTTCTTCTTCTTCCTTGCTCTACCTCCGGCAGCGACACCCATGGCGCCTGCGAAGAGGCTCTCGGTTGCAGGGAAGGGGAAGGCTCGCCAGGAGGAGCCCGGCTCACCGCCGCCCAAGAGGGGGCGTGGCCATCCCTACAAGCATACCGCGGCTCCCGTCGTGGCCCCTCGCGGCCGCGGCGGCGCCTCTTCTCGTGGCAGCTGCCGCCCAGGTCGTGGTAGTCCTGTCGATGAGGTGAGGCGTGTCGTGGTTGCGCGGCCCCCTCGGCCGTGCTTCCATTCAGCGGAGGTGATGCCAGAGTTCCTCGTGTGGTCGGAGAACCCGGCTGGCACTTGGCTTCAGCTCCCGCGCTTCTTTGTCGGCGAGATGCCTGCCACTGGCGCAGGCGGTCTTTGGCTACAGGCGGACGACTGCTGCAGCTAGGCTTCCTGGGTCGTGGTCGAGGTCTCCACCATGGGCAACGCGGTCCTGGCTCGCGGATGGCAGACGTTCGCCCGCGCACGCGAACTGGGCACGTGGTGCGCCCTCCACTTCAAGTATGACGGCGACGTGACCCTCTTCATGAGGGTATCTGGGGAAGATGGTCGCCGTGTCGGGTGCTGCCCCGAGGACAATGACGGCGACGAGGTGGTCGTGACAAGGAGGAGGGCGGCTTCGTCCTAGGCGCTGGCCATGGCTCGTCCAGCTACGGCGGCTCCTCTTCCGACAGCAGCTCTAGCAGTGGCGGCTACGACCAGCCACCACGCTGCTGCGCCCGCTTCGAAGATGGCAGCGGGTCATCACGTCGTCGTCCTCCAGTGAAGCGCGAGGAGGGGTCTGGCTAACCCCATGAGAGCGCCACAGGCCCGTCCTCGTGACCTGACGCGGGAGTACGTCCCGTTTTGTTTCTGTAACGCCCCGAGACCATTGCGCCAGGTGTCTTCCAGTTATTCACTGTTGTTGCCTTATCATTTGTTTGCTTGTCATGCATTTCTTTTCGTATCATGTCATCATGTGCATCTCTTTTGCATACGTGTTCGTCTCATGCTTCTGAGCATTTTCCCTGTTGTCCATTTTGCAATCCGGCGCTCCTACGTCCTCCGGCGTCCCCTTTTGTCTCTTTTCATGAGCGGGTGTTAAACCTTTCTCGGAATGGACCGAGATTTTCCAAGCGGCCTTGGTACTACCGGTAGACCGCCTGTCAAGTTTCGTGCCATTTGGAGTCCGTTTGATACTCCAAAGGTTAACCGGGGAACCGTAAAGACCTCGTGTGTGTTGCAGCCCAACACCCCTTCAAAGTGGCCCAATAACCCATCCAAACCCCCCTCCATCCTCTCGTTCGTTCGATCACGATCATGTGGCCGAAAACCGCTCCTCATTTGGACTCTCCTAGCTCCCTCTACCTATAAATATGCACCCTCTACCCCGAAATCTCGCAGTCCAAAACCTAGCCCTCTTCCACCTCGCGCCCGGACAAATTCCCCCCGCCGCCGGATGTGTCCGCCGCCTCCGGCCCGGAAAATCCCCATCTGCCACGTCGCCAACACTTCCGCCAGCCAACGCCTCCTGCCGCACGGGCCCGCCAGACCCAGATCCGGCCCGCCGCGGGCCGAATCGGGTTCGGTCGCCGCGCCCCGCATCCCCGCGCCCCGTCCGAGCGCCACCGTGCATGATCCCGCTGCTCCTTCGCCATGCGCCCTCGCCGCCCCGTAGCCGCTCTAGCAGGAGCTCACCGGAGCATGTGCCCCTGCCTCCTTCTCGCTCCTCGCGCCGCCGCCGCGCCCGCAGATCCCCGTCTCCGTGACCCCGCCGCCTTGGAGCTCCGCTCATCGCCGGCTGGCCTCTACGTCGCCGGGAATGGGCCCCCCGCGGCCAGATCCGTCCGGATCCGGTCCAGCAACGCCGCCCCGGCGCCTCCCCACATCGGCAGCCGGCAGCGCCGTCTCCCATGCCTCCCGCTCGTGCCCGCGCGCGAGGAGGACGATGCTCCACGTCCGCCTGGGCCTCCCCTGCCTAGCGGGCCTCATGGGCCACGACCCTGGCCCAGCCGTGCCGGCCTCACCCCTCCACGTCCTGGGCCGAGCCCAGTGGTGAGCCACCCTCTAAAGCCCGCCTGTGCACATTTTAACTATTTGACACTCGCTGTAAATTCTGCCAAGTCCCAGTTTTCCACATTATGTGCTCATGTTTGTGATACCGTAACTTCTTGCATACTGCTCCATTTTGCATGCATATTATATCAAAATGTTCATCATGATGCCCTCTTCATGTTGTTCCATTGTGCCATGCTTGTTTGAGTCCATCTTGATGCCCAAATTGTTGATGCAAGAGTGCTATAAAATGTTAGTTCCTGTTTCTTATCAGTTTATGAGCATTTGTCATTTTTCCATGATTATTGTGTGCTGCATATGGGCATGAGCTCTACATGTGTTTTGGGATATGCCATGCCATCTTTACAGGGGTGTATGCCATGCATTTTTGTGATCAATGTGATGACTAGCACAAGCATGCAAAGTATCTCTCGTGATGTTGCTGATTTCAGAGACTTAGAATTTCAGTCTTTGTCTGCTGTTATTTTTATGCCATGTATTCATGTTGCTACAGAGAGATCCATGCCTCTTTTGAGTATGTTCAGTAAGGATGATTTTGACATATGGTTGTGCTCTATCCATCCATGTCTCTGTTTGCATTTATGGAGTGCCCTAGCATGACTCAATCTTGCTCTACTTTTGCTATAAAATGTTCCTGGCAGATTGTTTACGTGTTAATCAATTTTGCCAAGGTTGTTGTAGTTGATCCATGCATGCTATGAGATTGTTCTTGCCATGTTTAGCTTCTTGATCATGTCTTCTTGCTGGTAGTATGATTAGTTTGTCATGCAATGCCTTGTGTTGAGTGCATCGACCTCGCAAACATGCCTACATAATTCTGTTTATGCCATGCCCAGTTTTCTGCTAAGTCTGAATCTGTTAACGAAACATGCTATGTTTACATGGGTGCCATCATATCTTCTGATCCTTTTTGGCTTATGGTCAGTAAGGGACTTTTGTTATATGCTTTGCGTAGATTCATGCCATGCCTTTGTTTGCTATGTTAAGTTCCTGTAGCATGTTGTTATCTTGCTCTAAACATTGCTTCCTGATGTTATTCCTGACATGTTATTTTCACTAAGTCTATGATGCTGATATCTTTTGCTCTTTTGTCATGCTTGTTTGAACCTGCTCTTGTGTTATTTAGCTGTAGCTCAATATTCATCTTTTGTCAAGTATCTTGAGTAGATCACTGACATGTGCTTTTTTTGCTATGTTGGAGTGCAGTAGATTAGTTTCCTGTTGCATTCTAGATGGCATCGTACTGTTAATCGCAGAATTATGTCATTCTTGTTTTGCTTGTCATTTGCAAACCGTGCATCCGATTCCGGTGATCTTTATATCGATTTCGACCGAAATCAACTCATCTTTCTAGCGGCACTCTTGGTTTGCCAAGTTGAGGCTTGTTTCAACCTTTTCCTTCCGGAGCATGCATATGCATTGCATATCACATCCCGCATATCATGCCATGTTTTGCATCATGTTGCTTGCGCATTGCACCGTGGTTGATTGTTGTTTCCTTTGCTTGTGTTATTGCCTTGGGTAGAGCCGGGAGACGAGTATGTGATCGAGGATCCTGTTGAGTACGCTTATGAGGATCAATCTTACGTCAACTCGGAGAACCTTGCAGGCAAGATGACCATACCCTCGAAATCACTTCTATCTTTGCTTGCTAGTTGCTCGCTCTATTGCTATGCCGCGATACCTACCACTTGCTATATCATGCCTCCCATATTGCCATGTCGAACCTCTAACCCCCTTGTCCTAGCAAACCATTTTTGGCTATGTTACCGCTTTGCTCAGCCCCTCTTATAGCGTTGCTAGTTGCAGGTGAAGACTCGAGTTTGTTCCATGTTGGAACATGATTATTGTTGGGATATCACAATATCTCTTATTGAATTAATGCATCTATATACTTGGTAAAGGGTGGAAGGCTCGGCCTTATGCCTGGTGTTTTGTTCCACTCTTGCCGCCCTAGTTTCCGTCATACCGGTGTTATGTTCCTTGGTTTTGCGTTCCTTACGCGGTTAGGTTATAATGGGAACCCCTTGATAGTCCGCCCTGAATAAAACTCCTCCAGCAAGGCCCAACCTTGGTTTTACATTTGCGCTAACAACCTATCACCTTCCCTTGGGTTCTGCAGACTCAAGGGTCATCTTTATTTTAACCCCCCCGGGCAAGTGCTTTTCTAAGTGTTGGTCCAACCCAAGCGATGTCTGGCGCCCCCTGGGCAACCAGGGTCTATGCCAACCCGACATCTGGCTCATCCGGTGTGCCCTAAGAACGAGATATGTGCAGCTCCTATCGGGATTTGTCGGCACATCCGGACGGCTTTGCTGGTCTTGTTTTACCATTGTCGAAATGTCTTGTAACCGGGATTCCGAGTCTGATCAGGTCGTCCTGGGAGAAGGAATATCCTTCGTTGACCGTGAGAGATTGTGATGGGCTAAGTTGGGACACCCCTGCAGGGTTTTGAACTTTCGAAAGCCGTGCCCGCGGTTATGGGCAGATGGGAATTTGTTAATATCTGGTTGTAGAAAACCTGACACTTAACTTAATTAAAATGCATCAACCGCGTGTGTAGCCATGATGGTCTCTTTCCGGCGGAGTCCGGGAAGTGAACACGGTTTTGGAGTTATGCTTGAACGTAAGTAGTTTTAGGATCACTTCTTGATCACTTCTAGTTCACGACTGTGCTTTGCTTCTCTTCTCGCTCTCATTTGCGTAAGTTAGCCACCATATATGCTAGTGCTTGCTGCAGTTCCACCTCACTACCCCTTCCTACCCATAAGCTTAAATAGTCTTGACCGCGAGGGTGTGAGATTGCTGAGTCCCCATGACTCACAGATTACTTTCGAAACCAGTTGCAGGTGCCGATGATACCAGTGCAGGTGACGCAACTGAGCTCAAGTGAGAGCTCGATGAAGATCGTGTTCGTTGTGTTGTTTCGTTTCCAGTTGATCAGTAGTGGAGCCCAGTCGGGGCGATCGGGGATCTATGCATTTGGGGTTGTCTTTCTTTATTTGGTTCCATAGTCGGACCTTGATTGTATTCTGTATGATATAATGCTATGTTTATGTATTGTGTGAAGTGGAGATTGTAAGCCAACTCTTTATCCCATTCTTATTCAGTACATGGGATGTGTAAAGATTACCCCTCTTGCGACATGCCTACTATGCGGTTATGCCTCTAAGTCATGCTCCGACACGTGGGAGATATAGCCGCATTGTGGGTGTTACAGTTTCGTTCTTCCTTCCCTTCCTGCATTAGAGAAAGACAAGTATGGTGCCCTGCTAGGGCGTGCGACAATTATGATTTCTAAGTGGCTGTGTTATGTTTATTATTCATGTGTTGTGTTGTGTTGCAGCGTCATGTTTTATGTATGCGCGTAGAATGACTTAGCTCGATGCGCCTGAGGTAGGTTCTGCCTCGCGATACACACGTTCCCCAGTGCCTGACGAGAACTCCTATGCTCGGGAGGCGCCTGAGAACTGCAAAATTCATTAGGGAATCCTTATCCTTCCGGACCCTGGTCGTAGGCACTGCCGGCCGTAACCCAGTGCTTCACATCGCGGTACCCGGGGGGCACGGATTGAGAGGGAAGCGCTAGCTTGCGAGCTCGAGCGAGGGTGCCTTGCGAAAGACAAGAAAACAAAAACACTCATGAGGGCGCCTATCCAGCCCCCTCGCGAGGCACGCGAGGGAGAGGACGGGTCAAAAACAAGGAACCAAGGGCAAAAAAGGAGGCGATAAGGACAATGGAACCAGGCCAGCAAGGAACAGCAGAAAGCAAATTCTCACTAAAAAGAGGGGGCAACCAACTGTGGAAAGCAAATGAAAAGCCTCGTCTGGCACCAAGTCTAGTCTTCTTGTCTTCTCACCAGCGTGGAGCTAAGTGCTGCCACTAGGCGTAGGAGGGAGCCCCCGAGGCCCGAGGGCGGCACTCCTGAGACTCCAGGACGTGTACAGCCCCCACTCATTATTACGTGAGAGTGTCACGAGCGGAGATTCTTCATAGGCACTGGGCCTTTGTTCATAGGCACCGGGCCTTGATTCATGGGTAGAACTTCCGGAGGTGCTGGATGTTCCAGGGGTTCTGGATGGGGATCCCGTCATGTGTCTCTAGGCGCGCGGCACTAGGCCTGGAGACGTGGGCGACCTGAAACGGGCCCTCCCACATGGACGAGAGCTTGTGCAGCCCTTCCCTGGAGAGGACCCGCCTCAGGACAAGATCACCCACCTCGAGCATCCTGGAGCGGACGCTGCGGCAGTGGTACCACTGCAGCACCTGCTAGTACCTGATACGTCTCCAAGGAATTAAAAAGATTTCATTGTTCTTGATATAGATTGCAATCCTTCTTGCCCTATTATTCTTGGTAGACCTTTCCTTAGAACGGTTGGTGCAATTATTGATATGACGGAAGGGAATATTAGATTTAAATTTCCATTAAAAAAGGGCATGGAACACTTTCCAAGAAAGAAAATAAAACTGCCATATGAAACTATCATGAGAGCCACTTATGGATTGCCTACCAAAGATGGCAATACCTAGATCTATCCTCGCTGTTATGCCTAGTTAGGGGCGTTAAACGATAGCGCTTGTTGGGAGGCAACCCAATTTTATTTTTATTCCTTGCTTTTTGCTCCTGTTTAGTAATAAATAAATTATTTAGCCTCTGTTTTGGTTGTGTTTTTTGTGTTTAATTAGTGTTTGTGCCAAGTAGAACCGTTGGGAAGACTTGGGGAAAGTCTTGTTGAACTTGCTGTAAAAACAGAAACTTTAGCAATCACGAGAACTGCTGTCATTTTTATTTGGAGAGTTATATTTAGTTAATTCATTTTGCAGATGATTAATAGATAAATTCCTCACGTCCAGAAAATTATTTTAGAATTTTTGGGGTTCCAGAAATTTGAGTTAGTTACAGATTACTACAGTCTGTTCTGTTTTTGACAGATTCTGTTTTTCGTGTGTTGTTTGCTTATTTTGATGAATCTATGGCTAGTAAAATAGTTTATAATCCATAGAGAAGTTGGAATACAGTAGGTTTAATACCAATATAAATAAATAATGAGTTAATTACAGTACCTTGAAGTGGTCTTTTGTTTTCTTTCGCTAACGGAGCTCACGAGTTTTCTACCTTGAGTTTTGTGTTGTGAAGTTTTCAAGTTTTGGGTAACGATTTGATGGATTATGGAACAAGGAGTGGCAAGAGCCTAAGCTTGGGGATGCCCATGGCACCCCCAAGATAATCTAAGGACACCTAAAATCCAAAGCTTGGGGATGCCCCGGAAGGCATCCCCTCTTTCATGTACTTCTATCGGTAACTTTACTTGGAGCTATATTTTTATTCACCAACATGATATGTGTTTTGCTTGGAGCGTCTTGTATTATTTGTGTCTTTGTTTGTTAGTGTGCCACAATCATCCTTGATGTACACACCTTTTGAGAGAGCCATACATGAATTAGAATTTGATAGAATACTCTATGTGCTTCACTTATATCTTTTGAGCTAAGTAGTTTTGCTCTATGTGCTTCACTTATATCTTTTGAGCTAAGTAATTTTGCTCTATGTGCTTCACTTAGATCTTTTAAAGCACGGTGGTGGATTCATTTTAAAGAAACTATTGATTTCTCATGCTTCACTTAAATTATTTTGAGAGTCTTAATAGCATGGTAATTTTCTTAATAATAATATGCTTGGTATTCAAGATTTATGAAACTTTCTTTTGAGTGTGTTGAATACTATGAGAAGTTTGAAGCATGATAATTGTTTTGAGATATGGAGGTGATAATATTAAAGTCATGCTAGTTGAGTAGTTGTGAATTTAAAGATACTTGTGTTGAAGCTTGTGATTCCCGTAGCATGCACGTATGGTGAACCGTTATGTGATGAAGTCGGAGCATGATTTATTTATTGATTGTCTTCCTTATGAGTGGCAATCGGGGACGAGCGATGGTCTTTTCCTACCAATCTATCCCCCTAGGAGCATGCGCATAATACTTTGCTTTGATAACTTGTAGATTTTTGCAATAAGTATATGAGTTCTTTATGACTAATGTTGAGTCCATGGATTATATGCACTCTCACCCTTCCACCTTTGCTAGCCTCTCAATACCGCGCACCTTTTGCCGGTATCATACACCCACCATATACCTTCCTAAAAACAGCCACCATACCTACCTATTATGGCATTTCCATAGCCATTCCGATATATATTGCCATGCAACTTTCCACCGTTCCGTTTATTATGACACACTCTATCATTGTCATATTGCATATCCTGGTACACCGCCGGAGGCATTCATATATAGTCATATTTTGTTCTAAGTATCGAGTTGTAATTATTGAGTTGTAAGAAAAATAAAAGTGTGATGATCATCATCATTAGAGCATTGTCCCAGTGAGGAAAGGATGATGGAGACTATGATTCCCCCACAAGTCGGGATGAGACTCCGGACGAAAAATAAATAAAAGAGGCCAAAGAAGCCCAAAAAAAGAGAAAGAAAAGAGGCCATAAAAAAGAGAGAAAAGGCCCACCATATATCTTTTTGAGCTTTCATATACTTATAGCTCTAGTGCATCCGTTGCATGGCAATCCCTACTCACTCACATTGATATCTATTGATGGGCATCTCCATAGCTCGTTGATACGCCTAGTTGATGTGAGACTATCTTCCCCTCTTTTTGTCTTCTCCACAACCACCATTCTATTCCACATATAGTGCTATATCCATGGCTCACGCTCATGTATTGCATGAAAATTGAAAAAGTTTTGAAAAAGTTAGAGTATGAAACAATTGCTTGGCTTGTCATCGGGGTTGTGCATGATTTAAATATTTTGTGTGGTGAAGATAGATCATAGCCAGACTATATGATTTTGTAGGGATAACTTTCTTTAGCCATGTTATTTTGAGAAGACATAATTGCTTTGTTAGTATGCTTGAAGTATTATTATTTTTATGTCAATATAAACTTTTGTCTTGAATCTTTCTAATATGAATATTCATATCACAATTAAGAAGATTTGCATTGAAATTATGCCAAGTAGCACTCCGCATCAAAAATTCTCTTTTTATCATTTACCTACTCGAGGACGAGCAGGAATTAAGCTTGGGGATGCCTGATACGTCTCCAACATATCTATAATTTTTTATTGCTCCATGCTATATTATCTACTGTTTTGGACTATATTGGGCTTTATTTTCCAATTCTATATTATTTTTGGGACTAACCTATTAACCAGAGGCCCATCCCAGAATTGATGTTTTTTGCATATTTCAGTGTTTTGAAGAAACGGAATATCAAACGGAGTCCAAATGGAATGAAACCTTCGGGAACGTGATTTTCTCACCAAACGTGATCCAGGAGACTTGGACCCTACGCCAAGGCATCAGAGAGGCGGTCACGAGGGTGGGGGCGCCCCCCTAGGGCGTGCCCTGCCTCGTGGGCCCCTCGGAGCTCCACCGACGCACTTCTTCCTCCTATATATACCTACGTACCCCAAACGAACAGAACAGGAGCCAAAAACCTAATTCCACCGCCGCAACTTTCTGTATCCACGAGATCCCATCTTGGGGCCTGTTCCGGAGCTCCGCCGTAGAGGGCCGTCATCACGGAGGGCTTATACATCATCATAGCCTCTCCGATGAAGTGTGAGTAGTTTACCTCAGAACTTCAGGTCCATAGTTAGTAGCTAGATGGCTTCTTATCTGTTTTTGGATCTCAATACAAAGTTCTCCCCCTCTCTCGTGGAGATCTATTTGATGTAATCTTCTTTTTGCGGTGTGTTTGTTGAGACCGATGAATTGTGGGTTTATGATCAAGTCCATCTATGAATAATATTTGAATCTTCTCTAAATTCTTTTATGTATGATTGGTTATCTTTGCAAGTCTCTTCGAATTATCCGTTTGGTTTGGCCAACTAGATTGGTAGTTCTTGCCATGGGAGAAGTGCTTAGCTTTGGGTTCGATCTTGCAGTGTCCTTTCCCAGTGACAGAAGGGGCAGCAAGGCATGTATTGTATCGTTGCCATCGAGGATAACAAGATGGGGTTTATTTCATATTGCATGAATTTATCTCTCTACATCATGTCATCTTGCTTAAAGCGTTACTCTGTTTTTAACTTAATACTCTAGATGCATGCTGGATAGCGGTCGATGAGTGGAGTAATAGTAGTAGATGCAGAATCGTTTTGGTCTACTTGTCACGGATGTGATGCCTATATACATGATCATGCCTAGATATTCTCATACCTATGCTCAATTCTGTCAATTGCTCAACAGTAATTTGTTCACCCACCGTAGAATACTTATGCTCTTGAGAGAAGCCACTAGTGAAACCTATGGCCCCCGGGTCTATTCTCATCATATCAATCTCCATCACTTTAATCTTGCTTTGCTTTTTTACTTTACCTTTTACTTTTTACTTTGCATCTCTATACCAAAAATACCAAAAATATTATATCTATCAGATCTCACTCTCGTAAGTGACCGTGAAGGGATTGACAACCCCTAATCGCGTTGGTTGCGAGTAGCTATCATTTTGTGCAGGTACGAGGGACTTGAGCGTGGCCTCCTACTGGATTGATACCTTGGTTCTCAAAAACTGAGGGAAAGACTTACGCTACTCTGCTACATCATCCTTTCCTCTTCGGGGAAATCCAAAGAAAGCTCAAGAGGTAGCAGTACCTCACAGCTCGGAGCAAGGCTTCTCGGCGGCGTTCCTCCCCCAGCATGAGATCCATCCCCCGCATGGCGTCTTACTGTGTTTCATCAAACGCCAGGACGCGCGTGGAGCGATGCCTGACCTCGTGTGGGAGAACTGCTTCTGCTCTGTAGACGAGGAAGAATGGGGTCTCGCCTATTGGCCTGGTGGCAGTGGTGTGGATGGACCACAACACAGACTGGAGCTCGTCGTGCCAGCCCCTGCCGCAGGCCTCGAGCTTCTTCTTGAAGGTCCTTGTCTTGAGGCCCCTCAGGACCTCCGCGTTGGCGCATTCGGCCTGGCCGTTGCTCCTGGGGTGCGCCACGGAGGCGTAGTAGATCTGTGTTCCAAGGTTAGCACAATACGTTTTGAAGAGATTGCTAGTGAACTGCGAGCCGTTGTCGGTGATGATGCGATTAGGGACCCCAAATCGGCTTACGAGGTCCTTGATGAACTTGACTGCTGACCGGGCTGGGATGGTGCAGACAACTTCCACTTCCACCCATTTGATGAATTTGTCAATGGCGACGTAGAGTTAGCGGTAGCCTCTAGGCGCTCGAGGGAATGGGCCCAGGATATCCAGCCCCCATACCGCGAACGACCATGAGAGCGGGATAGTCTGGAGGTCCTGAGCGGGCTGGTGGATCTTCTTGGCATGGAACTGACAGGCCTCGCAGGACTTCACCAGCTCGGCCGCGTCGTTGAGTGTCGTGGGCCAGTCGAACCCGCTACGGAAAGCCTTGCCGACCAGGGTGCGCGACGATGAGTGGTGCCCGCAGTCTCCGCCATGTATGTCGGCCAGTAGCTCATTCCCCTGTTCCCTGGAAATGCATCGTAGAGAAACATCATTTGGCCGCTTCCTGTATAGCTCACCATCCTGAATGTAGTATGCCGTAGCCTGTCGGGCCACACGCTCCGCGTCTTCCTCCTTCTCCGGCAACGTGCCTTGCTCCAGGTACGCCTTTAAATCCTCGATCCAGCATCCCTCCTGAGGCTCGAGCGCCAAGAGGAGGCACGCTCCTGAGGTCGGGCCACAGGCGGGGGCTCCCGAGGCTGGAGGCTGAGGGAGTTCCACCTGAGATGGCACCGGCTCCACTGGCGGAGGTGTTGCTGAAGGATTGAAGAGCCGCTCCTCGAAGACGCCAGGTTCTTGGGGCAGCCGCTTGGATGCTCTTCTGCCTATGTCATCAGCCTCTTTGTTGGTGCCACGAGGCACATGCTGTAGTTCCAGGCCCAGGAATTGCTTCTCCATTTTGCGCACCTCTGCGAGGTATGCGTCCATGTGCTCATCCTTTGGCTCGTACACCTTGTTGGAGAAGTTGACGAGGAGCTGCGAGTCTCCCTTGATGGTGAGGAGCTTCACCCCCATGGCCGCCGCCGCTTTGAGGCTGGCGATGAGTCCCTCGTACTCTGCAATGTTGTTTGAGACCTTCTCGCCTCGCTGGAAGCAGAGCTGCACGGCGTAGTAAGGCTTGTCCTGAGTGGGCGAGATGAGCACGGCTCCAGCCCCCGCGCCCTGCCGTGAGAACGCGCCATCGAAGTACATGACCCAACCATTTGGCGCTTCACTTCCTGGCGAGAGGGATCGGTTCTCGCCTGCTTCGATCTCCGGGGTGTCGGTCCATTCCGCCACAAAGTCGGCGAGTGCAGCCCCCTTGATGACTCTGGTTGTGCTGAACTCCAAGTTGAACACTTGCAGCTCAATGTTCCATTCGGCGACCCTTCCAGCAGCATTGGGGCTTTTGAGCACTCTCTCCAATGGGTAAGCTGAAACGACCTTGATGGGGTGGCCTTGGAAGTAGTGGCGTAGCTTGCGCGAGGCCACCAGGAGGGCGAGCAAGAGCTTCTGAGCCATGGGGTATCGCACCCTCGCATCTCGCAGGACCGTGCTGACGAAGGATACTGGGTGCTCGACAAGGGTGGGGGAGCTGATGGAGTTTTTGGCTTCCGAGGACTAAGGTGTTTCATGCGGATTTCCAGCTCCTAGGGCTTGATGACCTGCCGGGGAAGCCGCTGTCTCAGGAGCATCACCTTGGTGCTGAGCTACCTCATCCGGCTTGGCGACTCCACTTGGCGGGTCCTCGACCTCAGGCCCCTCCCTAAGGGCCACCAGCGCCGCGCTAGCGGAGCGGGGTGTGGCAGATAAGTAGAGTACCAATGGCTCGCGAGGACGAGGCACCACCATCACCGGTGGGCTGGTCAAGTATCTCTTGAGGTCTTGAAATGGCAGGTCGGCCTCGGGGGTCCACTTGAACTGACCCTTCTTCTTCATCACCTTGAAGAACGGCAAGGCGCGTTCCCCCAACTTGGAGATGAAGCGCCCCAACGAAGTCACGCAGCCTGCGAGCTTCTGCATCTTCTTCAGGTTTTATGGTGGGCTCATGTCTTTGATTGCCTTTACCTTCTCTGGGTTGGCCTAGATTCCTCTGTGAGACACGAGGAAGCCCAGTAGCTTGCCGGAAGGGACGCCAAACACGCACTTCTCCGGGTTGAGCCGCAGGTCCACCTGGCGCAGGCTCGCGAAGGTATCCTCTAGGTCCAAAATCAAAGTTCTCGCCTCCTGAGATTTTACCACAATGTCGTCGACGTAGGACTCAGTGTTCCTCCCGAGCTGTCACCCCAAGGCGATGTGCATTAGTCACTGGAAGGTTGCTCCCATGTTGCGTAGTCTGAACGACATGCAAGTGTAGAAGTACACCCCGCATGGGGTTAGGAAAGCTGTCTTCTCCTCATCTTCCACCGCCATCTTGATCTTGTGGTAACCTGAGAACGCATCCAGGAAACATAGCAGATCACACTCGGCGGTGGAGTCGACAATCTGGTCGATGCGTGGTAGTGGGAACGGGTCTTGAGGGCAAGCCTTGTGGAGGTTGGTGAAGTCGACATACATGCGCTCCTTCCCTCCTTTCTTCGGCATAATGACCGGATTCGCCAGCCACTCTGGGTACCAGACTTCACGAATGACACCCGCTGCCTCCAGCTTGCTGGTTTCTTGAACAATGAATGACTGCTTCTTCATGGATTGCCGCCTTGCCCTCTGCTTCATAGGGCGCATGTTGGGGCATACCCTCAGATGATGCTCGGTCACTCTTCTCGCCATGTTCGCCCGCAAGAACTCCACCAACTCTCTTTCTTGGTCTGGGGTGAGGTCGGTGCCTATGGTAAAGGTGGCGCCAGAGGCCTCGTCCTTGTCGAGCGATATTTGCTTCGTCTTGGCTTGACCTTGAGTGAACAACTGCTTCTTCTTGGTTGGCGCAGCCCCCTTGGTTCTGGACACTGCCTTGTCGGTCAGGCAAGCTGCCGTCGTGGCCCTGAAGGCGAGCTTGAGGGCCGCCATGACTTCCTTGGTGTCTCCGATCACGGTGAGGACATCCTTGCTTCCTGGCATCTTCATGAGGTTGTAGGCAGGATGAGTGGCTGCCATGAACTGGGCCAGCGCCGGGTACCCGAGGATTTCGTTGTACGGCAAGCCATTGCGGGCGATGTTGAAGTCGATCAGCTCGGTGCGGTAGTTGTCGCGTGTGCAGAAAGTCACGGGGAGACGGATCTGCCCCAAGGGTCAGAGGAGCCGCCGGTGATCCCGGAAAAAGGCTTGCTGGGGCGGAGCCGCTCAAGTGGTATGTGAAGGAGGCTGAAAGCCTCCACGGAGAGCACGTTGAGGCCGGTGCCACTGTCGATGAGGGTCTTGGTAACGGCTACACCGCAGATGGTGGGCGTGCAAAGCATCGGAAGCACGCCTGAGCCGACAGTGGTGACCGGGTGATCTCTTGAGTTGAAGATCAGGTCGCCCTTGGGCGCCGCCCAACCCGGGGGAGCCCCTGCCGCGTGGAGACGGCGCTGATCTGGCAAAAGAACGGCTTGGCGTGATGATCCGAGGGCGGCGCCTGCGAGCCACCGAGGAGAGCCGCGATGACAGGGGGTGCTGGTCCTCCGAAGCACATGATGAAGAGGTCACACAGCTCTTCCCAGGAGGCCACGGAAAACTCTAGCAGATGGAGGAGCCAAGCGTGTGGCACGCCAGTCAGGGCCATTGGGAGCCAGTTGGCCATGACCTTACCGTCGCCCCTGGCCTCCAAGATGACCTCCTCGTATGCCAGCAAGAAGGCTGCTGGATCCGCCGCACCATTGTAAGGGGGAGGCATCTCCCGCTTGAACTTGTGTGTCCACTGCACCTGCCGCAAGGCGGGGGTGAAGGCCCGGAGCCCCACGGCGCTGCGGAGGGCGCCCGTCGATCCAGTCGGAGAAGAGGCGATGTCCATGAGAGTCGGTCGGAGAGGCGAGGCCGTGTGTGTGTGGGGGGGGGGCAAACCTTTGACGCACCCCTACCTGGCGCGCGTAATGTCGGATTTCGTGTTCTGGCAAAACCCTTGCGGTTCGAACACTGGGGTGCGCACGATGATCTCTCCCCCTCTCTAGCTCGCACACTCTATGATCTCACAGCCTAGCTCGACGAACCCAAAGAACATGAGACACAAGATTTATACTGGTTCGGGCCACCGTTGTCGTGTAATACCCTACTCCAGTGTGGTGTGGTGGATTGCCTCTTGGGCTGTGGATGAACAGTTACAAGGGAAGAACAGCCTCGCGAGGAGAGGTGTTCTTGTGCTTGGTGAACTTGTCTGGTGGCCTAGGTGGAATGGATCTAGTCCAAGATGCGATTCTTCGCCCTGTGGTGGTGGCTAGTCCTATTTATAGGGGCCCCGGTCCTCTTCCCAAATATTGAGCGGGAAGGGATCCCACAATGGCCAAATTCGAAGGGAGACAACTAGTACAAGCTATCCTGACAAAAGTAGTCTTCGCCTGCCAAAGACTCTGGTGGCGACGTCGTCTTGGGATCCATGATGTCCTCCATCCCGCCGTCGTGCTGGTATTGGTCTTGTTTCACCGATATGGAAACCTTTGCCTGATGCCTCGAGACTCCTTGTCTACGCTTGCCCCTTTAGCACCAAAGAGGAAACGAGGACACTGCACGCGTTGGCGCCCTCCTGGCTCTAGGCGTCATGGCTTGCATCACAGAAACGTCGCGAGGTACCCCTTGCCTTGATCTCTCTACCCCTCGTGAGCCAGCCTGGTGAGGCCGCCCCTGAGGAGGTCTTGCATCGTCCACCTCGCAAGGCTTGGCCCCTCGCGAGGGTCTTGAGTGTTTGTTGGTGAAGATGGGCCATACAGGCCGCTAGTGGAGCCATGTGGTGGGCCATAGGCAGGCAAGTCTGGGGACCCCCGTTCCCAGAACACTGACAGCTGTCGCCCAATTGTGGGTGCGACATGACGTCCTCGTCTACCACTACCACCTGGCCACAATGCCTTGCGAGTGTTTCTCTAGGTTCGTCAACAGCTCCGACTACAGTTTCGCTGCGGTAGACACCACTAATGATGTAAAAGTGCTCAAGGTTTCGGGCTTGAAATGCCCGAATCTTGTTAAGATCAAGCGCCACTACAAGGTCTAGGGCAGCGACAAAAAAAAACTGAAGTCCCTGGTTGAGCTCGCCTCGGCCATCATCGACCCCTACTACATGAAGATGAAGAATAAGAGCAATAAGGATAGGGACGCCTAGCACAGTGTGTGGCATGAGAGACTGGATGAACAAGATGTCAAGTACGCGGCCATGGATGCGTACACAAGCTACGAGATGTACATGTGGATTGTTGACATGAGGAACTGTCTTGTTCCTGACCCAGACGAGGGATCGAGCCACATAGCAGTGGCGGGAGCGGCACAAGAAGTAGATGACTAGACGATCGTTTCTCCTACTTTAGAATGCATGCAATTGTTTATTGAGGTGTGTGCGAATGATCTGTATAGTCACTTATGTAATTGGATGTTTATTTCAATTATATATATATATATACATGTTATTCTACTGTAGACAGAGCAAATAACACGGCTTATTAGCAGTAATCGTCTGTGTTATTATTGGTCTTCGTACACATTTCTGATTACGGACCTGTTTGGCGTGTATCACACACATCTTGTTCAGTTGAACCGTTTCCATTGTGTTGCCTAATCACACACAGTTCATCCTAGTGAACCGTATGCTGTATATTGCACATGCCTTCATCTGGCTACCCGTTTCTTTTGTTCCTCCTCATCCCAAACAGTTAATTGAACTGAACCATATGCCCTGCATCGCACACGCAACTAAAATCCGAACCGTGTTTGATGCATCCGTCATCGCAAACATTTTGCACCTTTTTGACGTTTTTACACCACCGTTTGCGAGTATGGCATCGCACACAGTTTCGTCGAAGGGTCTCTGATCATAGTGTCGCGTTTGGACCATCCTACAGTAGTGCTACTCCTTCACTTGGCCAACAACCTCCTAGTAATGAAATCATTGCTCACTTAGGACTGCTGGAACTGCCTCTTAAGGGAAGATCTTACACATGGTATAATATGCAAGATAACCCTCTATTAGAGCAGTTGGACTGGTTCTTCACATCTGTTGATTGGATCACTTCATATCCTATGACTGAAGTTTTGCCCATGGCCAGAACTGCTTCTGATCATGTGCCATGTGTGGTCACAATTAAAACCTCTATCCCAAAATCTAAAATATTTCGTTTTGAATATTATTGGGTGGAGCTTGAGGGGTTTATGGAATGTGTGCAGAAATCATGGCTGAAACCTTCTAATAAATCTCACATCACTGCCAGGATAGCTGATAAATTTAAGTGTTTGAGAGGTGCTCTGAAAAAGTGGCAACTGAATATTTCTAAGCTGGAAGTCTTGATTTCCAAATTCAATGAGGTCATACTATGTCTTGATGGTCTTGAGGAGCTAAGGCCTTTATTTAGACCTGAATTCAACTTCATAAAAATGGTTAAATTGCATGTGGAAAACCTTTTACATCTTCAGTTTCTTTATTGGAAAAAAGGTGTACAATCAGGTATATAAACTGGCAGGAGAGAACACAAAATTCTTTCATGCAATGGCCACTGAGAGACATAGAAGAAACTCTATTGCTTCTTTGAAAGACATTGATGGGTCAGTGGTCTCTCAACATTCTCAGATGGAGGGAATTATCTGGAATTGTTTTAAGAACAGAATGGGAGTTTCTTCTGGTATAGTCATGGGTTTTGACCTCAGTAACTTGCTAAAACCTGTTGATGGGTTGGATTTTCTTACTGAGCCTTTCACAAAGGAGGAAATGGATGACACAGTCAAACATATGCCCATTGATAAAGCCCCTAGACCTGATGGTTTTAATGGATTGTTCTTTAAAAAGTGTTGGCACATTATCTGTCAGGACTTCTATGAGTTGGCTGAGTCTTTTCATTCTGGAAATGCAAATCTAGAGAATATTAATGGATCTTACATCACCTTGATCCCTAAGAAGCTGGCTCCTGAAGAAGTTGGAGATTACATGCCAATTTCTTTGACAGGGATGGGGCTTAAGTTTTTATCTAAAATGGCTGCTAATAGGTTCTAGAAGATCATCATGGCATGTATCCATAAGAATCAGTATGGTTTTATTAGGACTATTCAGGACTGTATTGGTTGGTCTCTTGAGTATTTGCATCAATGCCATCAATCCAAGAGGCCTATAATAATTCTTAAACTGGACTTTGAAAAGGCTTTTGACTCAATTGAACATGAAGCAATTCTGCAGATCCTCAAGTTCAAAGGTTTCAATCAGAAATGGATCTCCTGGGTCAAGCAGTTGCTCTCCACTGGGACATCATCTATTCTACTAAATGGTGTGCCTGGTAGGCAGTTTCTTTGTAAGAAAGGGGTGAGGCAAGGGGATTGCCTCTCACCTTTACTCTTTGTTATTGCTGTTGATCTGTTGCAGTCAGTGGTTAATGATATGTTCAGGAGGGGAATTCTACAGCTGCCTATACCATGCCATGATCAGGACTATCCAATAGTGCAATATGCTGATGATACCCTAATCATCTTACCTACAGAAAAAATTCAGCTTCTGGCTCTGAAAGACATGTTACAGGTGTTTTCCACATCAACTGGTTTAGTGGTTAATTATCACAAGTCTACTATGGTGCCCATTAATGTTGATGAGGACTCTATCATTGGTTTGGCTGCTGCTTTTGGATGTCAAGTGGGTAAAATGCCCTTCACTTTTCTGGGCTTGCCTGTTGGTACTACCAGGCCTAAAATGGTGGATTTTATGCCACTTGTTGACTGTATGGAAAGGAGGATGACAGCCAGTTCTTCATTTCTGAATCAAGGGGAAAGGCTTCAATTCCTCAATTCTCCTGTCTTCCTTGCCCATCTTTTATCTTGGTAGTTTGCTGGCCCCTGCAGGAATTTTAAAGCAATTGGAGAGAATTCAGAGGCAGTGTCTATGGAGAAAACATAAGGATCAGCCTTCACCATCCTTGGCAGCTTGGGACCTCATTTGTAGGCCTAAAAATAAAGGAGGGCTAGGGATTTTGAATTTTGGTGTTCAGAACATGGCTCTGTTGCTAAAACATTTGCACAAATTTTTAAATAGAGTTGACCTACCATGGGTTTCTCTTATTTGGGACACCTACTATCACTCTTATGTTCCTCAGGGGACTGACATTTGTGGTTCCTTTTGGTGGAAGGATATCTGCAAGTTGTTGGATCACTACAGAAACACTACTTGGATTCAAGTAAACTCTGGGAACTCTGCTCTGTTTTGGTCTGATAAGTGGAAGATTGGGGATTCAGTTGCACCTTTGCAATCAAGGTTCTCTAGGCTCTTTTCTTATGTGAAAGATCCATGGGTCACAGTATATGAGGTCTTCCAGTCGCAGGATATGATTAATATGTTCTATCTACCTCTATCTGCTCAGGCATATCAGGAGTTCTTGACTGTACAAGATCTTATGGCTTCCTGTAGTAGAGAAGTGGAGCAAAAGGACACTTGGTTCTGGCAGGGGACATGTAATGCATTCAAGCCCAAGCTATTCTACTCATTCATGCATTCTAACATGTCCTTCAATCCACTTCTTCTTTGGATTTGGAAATCCTCCTGCACAGTGAAAATCAAAGTGTTTGCCTGGATGTTAATCATGGACATGCTTAATACTAAGGATATGGTCGAAAGAAGACATTGGCATCTTGATGATGGGGTTAACTGCCTTCTTTGTCCCTTGAGAACTAGGGAAACTAGAAATCACCTATTCTTTGAATGTAACTTCAGTGTCAGAATATGGAGCTATCTGCAAATTACATGGTCACCAGGGGATGACATGTCTGCCATTGTTATGCAAGCTAAGCAGGATTTTGCTCGGCCTTTTTTACTGGAGTTGTTTTTGTTGCTTGCTGGAACATTTGGATAATAAGGAATGCAAAAGTGTTCAGGCATGAGAGACAAAGTATTAATAAATGGAGAAGTGCATTCATCCATGATATTACACTCATGCAACACAGAGTCAAGGCTAGATACAAGGAGGACCTGCTCAAATGGATTTCATTCTTACCCCCTTGAGGTTCTTTTGATGTATCAGTAGATTAGTTCTCTTTCCTTTTTTTTCCTTTTTGTTCTGATTACCCCTTGTAGTCTTTGTACATTGTATCTTCTGCTTTAAATAAAAGTTAAATGTTGTGGGGGGTTCCCCTACAGTTCCCAGTCAAAAAAAAACCTCCTAGTAATGAACACTCCAGTGTTCCTTGGATTTATGCAAGACCCCAAATAGAGAAACCAAAGTATAACCCTCAAGGAAAACCTCCTTGGCTT
The DNA here is from genome assembly GCF_018294505.1 of Triticum aestivum. NCBI lineage: Eukaryota > Viridiplantae > Streptophyta > Magnoliopsida > Poales > Poaceae > Triticum > Triticum aestivum. The sequence goes on along the minus strand of NC_057800.1, from coordinate 368,174,232 downwards.
GATGACACTACCGATTTTGCTTTGTGCAGAGTTGCTATGCAGGATCATCTTTGATATGGAGATGATGAGATGTTGGAGATCTTGGAGTATGGCTACCAAGCAGTTGACTCGAAGAATCTTACTCCAAGAGAGGTATATGACAAGAATCTCAACGACACAATAACCATGTGCATAAGGAGAGGTATGACTGACAAACAAAGGAGACCATACATACATATCACAAGTGCCAAGGAATTATGGGATAGCACTGTGAGGACCAAGAGCGGTACCTCCACTCTCTGGCTTTCTCAATATGAAATTGCCAAGGGTCAATTGCAAAACTTTTGTATGGAGAAAGGTGAATCTCCCAAGCAACTCCTTGAGCGTCTCATGACTCTCACCGCTAACATCGAGTCATGTGAGTGTGACAAGACACAAGATGGATTCAACTTGACTAAGCGATTTCTCGTGGATAAGTTGCTCCATGCTCTTGCTCCGTATCATCACCAAATGGTGTGGGACATAAGACAACACCATGGATTCAAGGAAATGACTCCATATGACATCATATCCACTTTCCAACTATTTGAAGAGTCAAAGGCAAATGCTACAAAACATCTTTCCATGCATGGTACCTCAACATCAAAAATCAATCTTGCTTTGAAGGCCAAACATGTATATGAAGAAGAGCAAAGTGAAGAAGACGAAGATGATGAGGACGAAGACGGTGATGAGATTGACTCCAATGAGAGCCCATCATATGAAGACATTGCTCTCTTTGTCAAGAAGCTTAGCACGGGAAAATTCAAGGGAAGATACCAAAAGAAGAAAGTGATAAAATGTTACAACTGTGAAGAAGCCAACTACTTCTCCAACGATTGCCCCTATGAGAAGAGAGAAGATAAACCAAGGTTTCCCAAGACCTTTCCCAAGAAGAAGTCGCCAAACCCCTTGTACTCAAAGCTCAAGAAGAGAGATGGGAAAGCAATGGTTGCTCATGAAGAATCTGATCCGGATGATGTTAGTGGTGTTGCCGGAGTTGCTCAAGATTCTCAAAACACCTTGAGGCTAGTCAACAAGAGTGGTGATGTTGTCACCAACAACTATATGAAAGACTACAAGGGCAAAGCTCACAAGTGCCTAATGGAAAATGCCGTGGTAGAAGATGGAGAGGGCCAAAACTCTCTTGACAAGGTCCTACTCCATGATCAAATCTTCCTCTCTTCACACCTCCTACTCCTAGTGATGAGTACCTTGATGTGGAGGATAATTATGATGATAATGATATAGATGACACCATGTTTGCTAAATTAAATAAGGTCATGTGCTCCCTCAAAGGAAAGAAGCTCACTATGTTTCGTATGCGTATGGAGATGGTGGGTAAGCACACCGTCACCATTAAGGAACTCGAAACCCTCGTAACCGAGGAAAAGGAAAATTATGAAATCCTTGAGTGGAAAGTCCAATATGAGGAAGCAAAAAATGATGAACTATGCTTGAAAATTGGTGCAAACATTGATGTTCATGCTAAAGATCTTGCCTCCTTGAAAAAGGCTAAGGACTCTTGCGAAGAGTTGACGAATGATAAAATTAAGCTTGCGAAGCCTCATGTTTCTCTCTCTAAGGATTGTGAGCTCCTTTCCATGTCTCTCAAGACTAAGGAAGAAGAGCTCACCCTTCTTACAAAGAGTTTTGAGACACTCAAGCTTACTTATCTCGAAACTCTAGCCAAGACTTACTCTTCTCCTATTATTAATGTTGATGCTTGTACTACTAACTCTAGTAGTGACCTAGCATCTATTCTTGAGTAGAATCGCTTTCTCAAGGCTCAAATCGAGAAAGGTCTCATGACATGTGCTCAAGGACAAAAGAACCTAAATGAGGTATTGAGCCAACACAATGATGTGTTTGCCAAAGAGGGGCTCGAGTTTGACCCAAGCACAAGCAAGAAGAAGATGACTTCTCAAAAGTGCACCACTCCTCTAAAAGAAACATTTGTACGAGAAGGGCACAACGAGAAAGGTAAGGTTGTTAGTGGGAAGGCCACAAGGGGCATGCCCACTATCAACAAGCCAAAAGTGTTCATGCCTCCATCCTATGTACTCCGTAAAACTAAGGATGGAGAAGTTTGTGCAAAGTTTGTTGGTCCTCGAAATGCAATCTGATTTTATGCTATTTGGGTCCCTAAGACCCTTGTGACTAACTTGAGAGGTCCCACTGCAAAATGGGTGCCTCTAACCAAGTCATAATTGTGTGTAGGTTGCCTTCTCCGATGGAGTAAAATGGGTGATCGATAGTGGATGTACCAATCATATGACCGGAGATAGCAAATTGATCTACGATTTCATGGAAGCTATTCAAACATTTATGAGAATTGTGTTTGGTGGAGGATCAAAAGGATAGGTAATCGAGTTGGGCAAGGTGGCTATCACAAATTACATGTCTCTTGCAAATGTCATGCTTGTCCAATCCCTTAAATACCATTTTCTTTCCGTCCGCCAATTGGCTTCTGTTGGTTACACTCTTTGGACTAACGGATGTGCAAGTCTTTAAGAGAGATACTCTCGAAGAGGCTTTTGTTGGAGAGTTGGATGGCAACCTTTACACGGTTGATTTCTCGAAAGAGAGAACATTCCATGCAACTTGTCTAATGGCCAAGGCCGACAAGGGGTGGCTTTGGCATCGCCAGCTAGCCCATGTCGGCATGAGAAATCTTTAAGATCTCTTAAAGGGTAATCACATCCTTGGACTAACCAATGTCTTTTTTGAGAAAGATCATGTGTGTAGTGCATGTATATCCGGAAAGCAACATCAATCAAAGCACCCACCCAAGAATATTGTGTCTACTTCAAGGACTTTGGAGCTCCTTCATGTGGATCTTTTTGGGCCTCCTTCATCAGATAGTCTTGGTGGGAAAAAGTATGGGTTTGTCATTGTTGACGATTACTCAAGATATACATGGGTGTTCTTCCTCAAGTCCAAGGACGAGACAAAGATCGCCTTCGTTGATTTTGCCAAGCAAGCACAATGCAAGTTTGACAAAGAAATCTTGGCAATAAGAAGTGATAATGACTCTAAGTGTTGGGGAACGAAGTATTTCAAAAACAATTCCTACGATCACGCAAGATCTATCTAGGAGATGCATAGCAACGAGAGGGGAGAGTGTGTCCACGTACCCTCGTAGACCGAGAGAGGAAGCATTTAGTAACGCGGTTGATGTAGTCGAACGTCTTCACAATCCAACTGATCCAAGTACCAAGCGTATGGCACCTCCGTGTTCTGCACACATTCAGCATGATGGCGTCTCTCGAGCTCTTGATCCAGTTGAGGACAAGGGAGAGTTCCGCCAGCACGACGGTGTGGCGATGGTGATGGTGAAGTTACTGGCGCAGGGCTTCGCCTAAGCACTACAACAACATGACTGAGGTGTGTAACTGTGGAGGGGGTACCGCACACGGCTAAGAGAAGACTTGGTGTGTATTTAGGGTGCCCCCCTCCCACGTATATAAAGGAGGGGGGAAGAGGAGGCCGACCCAAGGGGGCGCGCCAAGGGGGAGTCCTATTTGGACTCCCGGTCCAAGTAGGATTCGACCCCCCTTTTCTACTCCAACAAGGGGAAGGAGGGAAGGAAGAAGAGGGGAGAAGGAAAGAGGGGGGCGCCGCCCCCTCCCAGTCCAATTTGGACCAGCCATGGGGGGCGGCCACCCCTTGAGGTCCTTCTCTCCCACTAAAGCCCATTAAATCCCACTACTTTCCCGGGGGGTTCCGGTAACCTTCCGGTACTCTGAAAAATACCCGAAACACTTCGGAACTATTTCGGTGTCCGAATATAACCTTCCAATATATCGATCTTTACCTCTTGACCACTTCGAGACTCCTCGTCATGTCTGTGATCTCATCCGGGACTCCGAACAAACTTCGGTCATCAAATCACATAACTCATAATACAAATCATCATCTAGCGTTAAGCGTGCGGACCCTACGTGTTCGAGAACTATGTGGACATGACCGAGACACCTCTCCGGTCAGTAACCAATAGTGGAACCTGGATGCTCATATTGGTTCCTACATATTCTACGAAGATCTTTATCGGTCAAACCGCATAACAACCTACGTTTTTCCCTTTGTCATCAGTATGCTACTTGCCCGAGACTCGACCGTCGGTATCATCATACCTAGTTCAATCTCGTCACCGGCAAGTCTCTTTACTCGTTCTGTAATGCATCATCCCACAACTAACTCATTAGTCACATTGCTTGCAAGGCTCATAGTGATGTACATTACCAAGAGGGCCCAGAGATACCTCTCCGATACACGGAGTGACAAATCCTAATCTTGATCTATGACAACTCAACAAACACCATCGGAGGCACCTGTAGACAAGGTGTTCCAATTATGTTGTGACGTTTCGTAGCGCACAAGGTGTTCCTCCGGTATTGAGGACTTGCATAATCTCATAGTCAGGGGAACATGTATAAGTCATGAAGAAAGTAATAGCAATAAAACTAAATGATCATTATGCTAAGCTAACGGATGGGTCTTGTCCATCACATCATTCTCTAATGATGTGACCCCGTTCATCAAATGACAACACATGTCTATGGTTAGGAAACTTAACCATCTTTGATTAACGAGCTAGTCTAGTAGAGGCATACTAGGGACACTCTGTTTGTCTATGTATTCACACATGTATTAAGTTTCCGGTTAATACAATTCTAGCATGAATAATAAATATTTATCATGATATAAGGAAATATAAATAACAACTTTATTATTGTCTCTAGGGTATATTTCCTTCAGTCTCCCACTTTCACTAGAGTCAATAATCTAGATTACATAGTAATGATTCTAATACCCATGGAGTCTTGGTGTTGATCATGTTTTGCTCGTGAGAGAGGCTTAGTCAACGGGTCTGCAACATTCAAATCCGTATGTATTTTGCATATCTATATGTCTCCCTCCTTGACTTGACCGCGGATGGAATTGAAGCGTCTCTTGATGTGTTTGGTTCTCTTGTGAAATCTGGATTCCTTCGCCAAGGCAATTGCTTTAGTATTGTGACAAAAGATTTTCATTGGACCTGATGCACTAGGTATGACACCTAGATCAGATATGAACTCCATCCAGACTCCTTCATTTGCTGCTCTTGAAGTAGCTATGTACTCTGCTTCACACGTAGATCTCGCCACGACGCTCTGCTTGGAACTGCACCATCTAACAGCTCCACCCTTTAATATAAATATGTATCCGGTTTGTGACTTAGAGTCATCTAGATCAGTGTCAAAGCTTGCATCGACGTAAGCATTTACGATTAGCTCTTTGTCACCTCCATAAACGAGAAACATATCCTTAGTCCTTTTCAGGTATTTCAGGATGTTATTGACCGCTGTCCAGTGATCCACTCATGGATTACTACCTCCCTGCTAAACTTATAGCAAGGCACACATCAGGTCTGGTACATAGCATTGCATACATGATGGAACCTATGGCTGAGGCATAGGGAATGACTTCCATTTTCTCTCTATCTTCTGCAGTGGTCGGGCATTAAGTCTGACTCAACTTCACACCTTGTAACACAGGAAAGAACCCTTTCTTCGATTGATCCATTTTGAACTTCTTCAAAACTTTATTAGGGTATGTGCTTTGTGAAAGTCCAATTAAGCGTCTTGATCTATCTCTATAGATCTTAATGCCCAATATATAAGCAGCTTCACCGAGGTCTTTCATTGAAAAATTCTTATTCTAGTATCCTTTTATGCTATCCAGAAATTCTGTATTATTTTCAATCAACAATATGTCATCCACATATAATATTAGAAATGCTACAGAGATCCCACTCACTTTCTTGTAAATATAGGCTTCTCCAAAAGTCTGTATAAAACCATATGCTTTGATCACACTATCAAAGCGTATATTCCAACTCCGAGAGGCTTCCAGCAGTCCATAAATGGATTGCTAGAGCTTGCACACTTTGTTAGCACCTTTTGGATCGACAAAACCTTCTGGTTGCATCATATACAACTCTTCTTTAAGATATCCATTAAGCAATGCAGTTTTGACATCCATTTGCCAAATTTCATAATCATAAAATATAGCAATTGCTAACATGATTCGGACAGACTTAAGCATCACTATGGGTGAGAAGGTCTCATCATAGTCAACTCCTTGAAGTTGTCGAAAACCTTTCGCAACAAGTCGAGCTTTGTAGACAGTAACATTGTCGTCAGCGTCAATCTTCTTCTTGAAGATCCTTTTATTCTCTATTGCTTGCCGATCATCGGGCAAATCAACCAAAGTCCACACTTTGTTCTCATACATGGATCTCATCTTAGATTTCATGGCCTCAAGCCATTAAGTGTAATCTGGGCTTATCATCGCTTCCTCATAGTTCGTAGGTTTGTTATGGTCAAGTAACATGACCTCTAGAAGAAGATTACCATACAACTCTGGCGCGGATCATACTCTGGTTGACCTACGAGGTTTGGTAGTATTTTGATCAGAAGTTTCATGATCAGTATCATTAGCTTCCTCACTAATTGGTGCAGGAATCACTGAAACTAATTTATGTGATGAACTACTTTCCAATTCGGGAGAAGGTACAATTACCTCATCAACTTCTACTTTCCTCCCACTCACTTCTTTCGAGAGAAACTCCTTCTCTTGAAAGGATCCATTCTTAGCAACGAATATTTTGTCAGTGTGTTTTTCCAGTCTACTTGTGGCTACTTCTTGCTCTAAATAAAAATTTGTCAGTGTGTCTCTCTGTATGACTAATAGAATGCAGCCAATAACTGCACGTGTCGGTAATTAATCATGAAGTTTCCTAAAAAAGGTACTTAGTCCATTAAATCTCCATCGTGTGTGTCAAATTCCTGAACATGAAGCCTGTCACTCTGTACCTACAAAATAGCTAGAACATCAGTAAGTGAAATTTAAGGAAGATGGTGACGAGCTTCCTAGACTTGAGCTGCTGGAGATCCCACAGCTAGAGCTCAATGACTCCAACAAGTCACTGTTCCGGAATGTGATTGCGTTCGAGCGGACGTACACATACCTGAATACTATCTTTTATGATTCTGAATCTTCACAGGAGAGGGTTAATGGCATACAAACAATTTGCCTTAATTCTTGAAGTGAATGTTAATCTGATTCTCATACCGAGGAACCATCTTCAGGTACATTTTCTTCACAATCTGCTTGATATGCCTATATTGATAATGTGTGACAATCAGCTACATTCACCTCAACATAACCGAGGACGAAATATTTTTATGACGAGGAAGAAAATAATGATTGATAGAAACCCATCCAACCATGAATAGCTCAGATTAGCTATTTATAATTTATATGTACTACAGTCAAAAATCATAATTTGATCAAAACATAACTTCATCCAAGATTATGTCGCAATGGATTGCTATAAGTCCACCAATGAGTTTTAGATTTACGACCAAACTTTCTGCCAGAAGTCAGCCACAATACTGTGCACCAATGTATGCCAACAATGTGTGTGTGCGTGTGTTTGTAGACACACACACACACAACACTGATAGATTAACCTTAAGAAGTAATTTACTGCTAGGTGCATGTAGGCCTGGATAGTCTGCTGCAGCCAGAATAGTAAAAGAAACTTGGATTATTCATGTAATGAATCTTCTAGAAATTGGCTGCAAGAGACACAATCACCAAACAAGAGTTTAACAAGAATTATTTCTGTGCAAGTATAAAGATATATTTAATGGCTCTTACATAGTTAACTTGGTATTCTAGAAATTGGTTGCAAGAGACACAATCACCAAACAACAGTTTAACAAGAATTACTTCTGTGCAAGTCTAAAGATATATTTAATGGCTCTTACATAGTTATATTGGTTGCACAGATAATTACATAGTAGACTATATATGCTGAAGAAACCATAAGCATCAAGATGGCATATAAATTCTTATGTTATGGCATTGGTGGTCATTAGTGCTCATTGGGCTCTATACTTATCAAGTCAATGCACAAGAGGAAAAATCAAAAGCATAGCCATGCATTCACACCATATTTCTAGACCAGATGAAAACATGAAAGTATGCTTGTTACCTACATAAAATCTGATTTTGGCGGCACAGATTCACATAGAGTGGTGGCCAATGTTGCTACAACCGAGGATTAGGGAACTCACCCACCTCTGACTCTCGCATGGCAGCATGGGAAATTTCCCTTTTCTTTCAACTAATCTCATCTGAAAACTTCCATGGTTCCATGAACCTCCCCGTCTCCCTCCTTGGGGCCTTCTCCTCCCAGATCCAGAGGAAACGCCAAGCGGAACAGACAGCCACTAGAGGAAACACAGTATCGCACAGATAGACATGTCCATGTGGAGCTTGATCTAGAGCTTGACAACGGTAGGGAATTGGTGTCCGGCAGGCAGCCTTGGTATGGCGATCTGCTTGACTAGGACGACACCGTCCGGCCGCACGGCCACACCTCCGTCCAGCCTTGGTAATTGTCCAACATAGCACACTACTGCTCATCGAAGAGATGAGCCTAGAACCACCATGAACCTCCTCATGTCCTTGTTTGCATCTTCGCCAGTCTAGGGGCTACCTCCACCAATGCTCAAGATTTAGTTTATTAAGTAACAAAATCAAAAGATTGATCCTGCAGAGATGAAGGCTTCAGAAGACCAACATGGTAGCGAGCATATTATAACTGAATATAAACTTACAGCATGCACATGTCGCATTGATATGCATAATTAGAATTTTACAGGGCCAGAAAAATGACACTATAGTTCACTGACGCGGTTAGAGGTTTGTGCGTCCAACCATCCAAGTATAAATGTAGATCCTACCTCTAATATCAGTTTCACTCAGTCAGGAAAGTGTGTTGAATGTTATTGTTACCTCTCTAAATGAACAAGAAGTCCTTCTGTTCCTTGAAAGAGATCATCAATGGATGAGATAGCTAAGCATATAAGGCCTCATGATTGCTCTTGCCTAAATGAGGCATAATATTAGAAAAAATATAACACCTCATTTGGCATCAGAGATTTATAAAGTACTTGATCAAGTAAGATCATAGAAAGCAATAGTTGAGCATGTACCTTGTCACAGATCTTCATACTCATTGGTGGAATGTGTGATATGAAGATTTTATGGTAGTTCCTGGTTGTTGTTATATAATCTACACTCCGATCAAGTATTGGGATGAACAATTTTGAGCATAATAAAAGCACGTCATACAACTATATGCGATTAGAATGCAGTTCCAAATTCATACAACTGAAAAGAAGATAGATACTACTTTATATATCGTTTTTATGAAGCCAATATTGCCATGGTCATGAAGCATTGGATTCTAGATAAGTGTAAATTTAGAGAGTAAGGAGATGCCGCCGTCTGCCTTCCGGAGCTCCCCGCCTTCGAGCTTGTGCACGCCTCCGAGGACCGCGTTGGTATCGACCTCCCACCTCAATCTGGATGTCCTCCTCCATCTCGAGCACCTCTTCCCTGTGGATCCGGTTGTGGCCAATGTACAGACTAATTCCCACACAAAACATTCATTAAGTTAGCATTGTCTCTTTTTCATCTATAGTTCAACTTTCAACCCGATAGAGTTTTGGAGCCCCCAAACCGGACAGACATACAAAATAGGAAAGTGAAGGAAGTAGACCTTGTCGTGGGGGTGGGCGGCGAGCTGCGTAAGGTGCCCCATGGTGCCAACAGCAATCATGGCCCATGCTCCATCGTCGACGTCGTAAGCAAAGCTCCCCGTCACGATCGCCGCATGGACAAGCGGTCGATGACGTGTCGGGCTCGGCCAGCGCTGCGACGGCCACCGGCACGGCGCCCAGGCCCGCGTGCTCCCCCTCCTTGCGTCCCCCTCCTCCTGGTACGCCCAGGCCCGCGTCCTCCTCCTGCTCCTCCTGGTCCGCCGACGCCGCCGGGCCCCCCGGCCGCTAATCTAGCCGCTCACTCCTCTAGCCGCGTCCCCATGCAGAATGGCGTTGAGGAGGACTCCGAAGGTGTGGATGCCGGCTGACTCACCGACGCGGCACCAGATCGACTGCCGCGTGGGGTGGGGCACCTCCTGGCATCTGGGATCAGGAGGCGAGTGGGAGAGAGGAGAGCCTATTCTCGTGTGGGTTTCTCATTTTTTTAAACTTAAAAAGGACCGTGGGTTGAATACCATAAACTATAGGGATTTATTTGGAAAATGGCTGAACAAACCGTTTTCTCACATAAGAAAGGACTATGGGTTGAATAATGAAAAACTCAAGGACTTTTCTGCAAAACTACCGGGACGTACAACCAGAAGCAATCGGTGATTTATTAGTAGATAAGATGGATGTGAAGAGTGCTTTCCTTAACAGTCCTCTACAAGAAGAAGTATATGTATCAAAACCACCTGGGTTTGTTGATCCTGATCACAAAGATTATGTGTATAAACTTCATGAGGCTTTGTATGGCCTCAAACAAGCACCTCGTGCTTGGTATGATCTGTTGGAAATATGCCCTAGAGGCAATAATAGAATCATTATTATATTTCCTTGTTCATGATAATTGTCTATTGTTCATGCTTTAATTGTATTATCCAGAAATCGTAATACATGTGTGAATACATAGACCACAATGTGTCCCTAGTGAGCCTCTAGTTGACTAGCTCATTGATCAACCGATAGTCATGGTTTCCTGGCTATGGACATGGGGATGTCATTGATAACGGGATCACATCATTAGGAGAATGATGTGATGGACAAGACCCAATCCTAAACATAGCACAAGATCGTATAGTTCGTTTGCTAGAGTTTTTACAATGTCAAGTATCTTTTCCTTAGACCATGAGATCGTGTAACTCCCGGATACCGTAGGAGTGCTCTGGCATCACAACGTAACTGGGTGACTATAAAGGTATACTACGGGTATCTCCGAAAGTGTCTGTTGGGTTGACACGGATCAAGACTGGGATATGTCACTCCGTATGACAGAGAGGTATCTCTGGGCCCACTCGATAATGCATCATCATAATGAGCTCAAAGTGACCAAGTGTCTGGTCACGGGATCATGCATTATGGTACGAGTAAAGTGACTTGTCGGTAACGAGATTGAACGAGGTATTGGGATACCAACGATCGAATCTCGGGCAAGTAACGTACCGATTGACAAAGGGAATTGTATACGGGGTTGCTTGAATCCTCGACATCGTGGTTCATCCGATGAGATCATCGAGGAGCATGTGGGAGCCAACATGGGTATCCAGATCCCGCTGTTGGTTATTGACCGGAGTGCCATCTCGGTCATGTCTACATGTCTCCCGAACCCGTAGGGTCTACACACTTAAGGTTCGGTGACGCTAGGGTTGTAGAGATATGAACATGCAGTAACCCGAAAGTTGTTCGGAGTCCCGGATGAGATCCTGGACGTCACGAGGAGTTCTGGAATGGTCCGGAGGTGAAAAATATATATAGGAAGTGCAGTTTCGGCCATCGGGAGAGTTTCGGGGTCACCGGTATTGTACCGGGACCACCGGAAGGGTCCCGAGGGTCCACCAGGTGGGGCCACCCATCCCGGAGGGCCCCATGGGCCAAAGTGGGGAGGGGAACCAGCCCATAGTGGGCTGGTGCGCCCCCTAGGCCCACCCCATGCGCCTAGGGTTGGGAACCCTAGGGTGGGGGGGCGCCCCACCTGGCTTGGGGGGCACTCCACCCCTTGGCCGCTGCCCCCCTAGGAGTTCCCATCTCCTAGGGCCGGTGCACCCCCCTAGGGGGCCTATATAAAGGGGGGAGGGAGGGGGCAGCCGCACCCTTGTGTCTTGGCGCCTCCCTCTCCCCTGCTACACCTCTCCCTCTCACAGTATAACGGCGAAGCCCTGCTGAAGTGACGCCCTGCATCCACCACCACGCCGTCGTGCTGCTGGATCTTCATCAACCTCTCCTCCCCCCTTGCTGGATCAACAAGGAGGAGACGTCACGCTGACCGTACGTGTGTTGAACATGGAGGTGCCGTCCGTTCGGCGCTAGGATCTCCGGTGATTTGGATCACGTCGAGTACGACTTCCTCATCCCCGTCCTTGAACGCTTCCGCACGTGATCTACAAAGGTATGTAGATGCAATCCGATCACTCGTTGCTAGATGAACTCATAGATGGATCTTGGTGAAACCGTAGGATTTTTTTTGTTTTCTGCAACGCTCCCCAATAGTGGTATCATGAGCTAGGTCTATGCATAGTTCTCCTTGCACGAGTAGCACACAATTTGTTGTGGGCGTAGATGTTGTCAACTTTCTTGCCGCTATTAGTCTTATCTTGCTTCAGCGGTATTGTGGGATGAAGTGGCCCGGACCGACCTTACACGTACGCTTACGTGAGACTGGTTCCACCGACTGACATGCACTAGTTGCATAAGGTGGCTAGCGGGTGTCTGTCTCTCACACTTTAGTTGGAGCGGATTCGATGAAAAGGGTCCTTATGAAGGGTAAATTGAAGTTGACAAATCATGTTGTGGCTATTACGTAGGTAAGAAAACGTTCTTGCTAGAATCCTTTTGCAGCCACGTAAAACTTGCAACTACAATTAGAGGACGTCTAACTTGTTTTTGCAGCAAGTGATTTGTGACGTGATATGCCCAAAGTTGTGATGAATGATGAATGATATATATGTGATGTATGAGATCATGTTCTTGTACTAGGAATCACGACTTGCATGTCGATGAGTATGACAACTGGCAGGAGCCATACGAGTTGTTTTTATTTTTTGTATGACCTGCGTGTCATTGAGAAACGCCATGTAAATTACTTTACTTTATTGCTAAACGCGTTAGCCATAGTAGTAGAAGTAATAGTTGGCGAGCAACTTCATGGAGACACGATGATGGAGATCATGGTGTCATGCCGGTGACAAGATGATCATGGAGCCCCAAGATGGAGATCAAAGGAGCTATGTGATATTGGCCATATCATGTCACTATTATTATTTGATTGCATGTGATGTTTATCATGTTTTTGCATCTTGTTTACTTAGAACGGCGGTAGTAAATAAGATGATCCCTCATAATAATTTCAAGAAAGTGTTCCCCCTAACTGTGCACCATTACGACAGTTCGTTGTTTCGAAGCACCACATGATCATCGGGTGTGATAGATTCCAACGTTCACATACAGCATGTGTAAGACAGATTTACACATGCAAACACTTAGGTTGACTTGACAAGCCTAGCATGTACAGACATGACCTCGGAACACAGAAGACCGAAAGGTCGAGCATGAGTCGTATAGAAGATACGATCAACATGAAGATGTTCACCGATGTTGACTAGTCCGTCTCATGAGATGATCGGACACGGCCTAGTTAACTCGGATCATGTTATACTCAGATGACTGGAGGGATGTCTATCTAAGTGGGAGTTCATTATATAATTTGATTAGATGAACTTAATTATCATGAACTTAGTCTAAAATCTTTACAATATGTCTTGTAGATCAAATGACCAACGTTGTCCTCAACTTCAACGCGTTCCTAGAGAAAACCAAGCTGAAAGACGATGGCAGCAACTATACGGACTGGGTCCGGAACCTGAGGATCATCCTCATAGCTGCCAAGAAAGATTATGTCCTACTAGCACCGCTAGGTGACGCACCCGTCCCACAGAACCAAGACGTTATGAACGCTTGGCAGACACGTGCTGATGATTACTCCCTCGTTCAGTGCGGCATGCTTTACAGCTTAGAACCGGGGCTCCAAAATCGTTTTGAGCGACACGGAGCATATGAGATGTTCGAAGAGCTGAAAATGGTTTTCCAAGCTCATGCCCGGGTCGAGAGATATGAAGTCTCCGACAAGTTCTTCAGCTGTAAGATGGAGGAAAATAGTTCTGTCAGTGAGCACATACTCACTATGTCTGGTTTACATAACCGCTTGACTCAGCTGGGAGTTAATCTCCCGGATGACGCGGTCATTGACAGAATCCTCCAGTCGCTTCCACCAAGCTACAAGAGCTTTGTGATGAACTTCAATATGCAGGGGATGGAAAAGACCATTCCTGAAGTATTTGCAATGCTGAAATCAGCAGAGGTAGAAGTCAAAAAGGACCATCAAGTGTTGATGGTGAATAAAACCACTAAGTTCAAGAAAGGCAAGGGTAAGAAGAACTTCAAGAAGGACGGCAAGGGAGATGCCGCGCTCGGTAAGCAAGCTGCCGGGAAGAAGCCAAAGAATGGACCCAAGCCTGAGACTGAGTGTTTTTATTGCAAGGGAAGTGGTCACTAGAAGCGGAACTACCCCAAATACTTAGCGGACGAGAAGGCCGGCAAAACGAAAGGTATATGTGATATACATGTAATTGATGTGTACCTTACCAGTACTCGTACTAGCTCCTGGGTATTTGATAGCGGTGCAGTTGCTCACATTTGTAACTCAAAGCAGGAGCTGCGGAATAAACGGAGACTAGCGAAGGACGAGGTGACGATGCGCGTCGGGAATGGTTCCAAGGTCATGTGATCGCCATCGGCACGCTACCTCTACATTTACCTACGGGATTAGTTCTGAACCTCAATAATTGTTATTTGGTGCCAAGTTTGAGCATGAACATTGTATCAGGATCTCGTTTATATGAGAGATATGTTTTATGGTCATGCTCCTATGGTGAATGGTTTATTCATAATGAATCTCGAGCGTAATGCTGCACATATTCATAGTGTGAATACCAAAAGATGTAAGGTTGATAATGATAGTCCCACATACTTGTGGCACTGCCGTCTTGGTCACATAGGTGTCAAACGCATGAAGAAGCTCCATGCTGATGGACTTTTAGAGTCTCTTAATTACGAATCATTTGACACGTGCGAACCATGCCTCATGGGTAAGATGACCAAGACTCCGTTCTCAGGAACAATGGAGCGAGCAACCAACCTATTGGAAATCATACATACTGATGTGTGCGGTCCAATGAGTGTTGAGGCTCGTGGTGGCTATCGTTATGTTCTCACCCTCACTGATGACTTGAGTAGATATGGGTATATCTACTTAATGAAACACAAGTCTGAAACCTTTGAAAAGTTCAAGGAATTTCAGAGTGAGGTTGAGAATCAACGTGACAGAAAAATCAAGTTTTTGCGATCAGATCGTGGAGGAGAATACTTGAGTCACGAATTTGGTACACACTTAAGAAAATGTGGAATAGTTTCACAACTCACGCCGCCTGGAACACCTCAGCGTAATGGTGTGTCCGAACGTCGTAATCGCACTCTATTGGATATGGTGCGATCTATGATGTCTCTTACCGATTTTCTGCTGTCATTTTGGGGCTATGATTTAGAGACTGCCACATTCACTTTAAATAGGGCTCCTTCGAAATCCGTTGAGACGACACCGTATGAATTATGGTTTGGGAAGAAGCCTAAGCTGTCGTTTCTAAAAGTTTGGGGATGCGATGCTTATGTCAAGAAACTTCAACCTGAAAAGCTCGAACCCAAGTCGGAAAAATGCGTCTTCATAGGATACCCTAAAGAAACTATTGGGTATACCTTCTACCTCAGATCCGAAGGCAAGATCTTTGTTGCCAAGAATGGATCCTTTCTAGAGAAGGAGTTTCTCTCGAAAGAAGTAAGTGGGAGGAAAGTAGAACTTGATGAAGTATTACCTCTTGAACCGGAAAGTGGCGCAACTCAGGAAAATGTTCCTATGGTGCCTGCATCAATTAGAGAGGAAGTTAATGATGATGATCAAGATACTTCTGATCAAGCTCCTACTGAACTTCGAAGGTCCACAAGGACATGTTCCGCACTAGAGTGGTACGGCAACCCTGTCTTGGAAATCATGTTGTTAGACAACGGTGAACCTTCGAACTATGAAGAAGCGATGGCGGGCCCGGATTTCGACAAATGGCTGGAAGCCATGAAATCCGAGATAGGATCCATGTATGAAAATGAAGTATGGACTTTGACTGACTTGCCCGATGATCGGCGAGCCATAGAAAATAAATGGATCTTTAAGAAGAAGACATACGCGGATGGTAATGTGACCATCTATAAAGCTAGGCTTGTCGCTAAGGGTTATCGACAAGTTCAAGGGGTTGACTACGATGAGACATTCTCTCCCGTAGCAAAGCTGAAGTCCGTCCGAATCATGTTAGCTATTGCCGCATACTATGATTATGAGATATGGCAAATGGACGTCAAAACGGCATTCCTTAACGGTCATCTTAAGGAAGAACTGTATATGATGCAGCCGGAAGGTTTTGTCGATCCTAAGAATGCTGACAAGGTGTGCAAGCTCCAACGCGATTTATGGGATGGTGCAAGCATCTCAGAGTTGGAACATTCGCTTTGATGAGATGATCAAAGCGTTTGGGTTTATGCAGACTTATGGAGAAGCCTGCGTTTACAAGAAAGTGAGTGGGAGCTCTGTAGCATTTCTCATATTATATTTAGATGACATACTTTTGATGGGAAATGATATAGAGCTTTTGGACAGCATTAAGGCCTACTTGAATAAGAGTTTTTCAATGAAGGACCTTGGAGAAGCTGCTTATATATTAGGCATCAAGATCTATAGAGATAGATCAAGACGCCTCATAGGTCTTTCACAAAGCACATACCTTGATAAGATATTGAAGAAGTTCAATATGGATCAGTCTAAGAAGGGGTTCTTGCCTGTGTTGCAAGGTGTGAAATTGAGCTCAGCTCAATGTCCGACCACGGCAGAGGAAATAGAAGAGATGAGTGTCATCCCCTATGCCTCAGCCATAGGTTCTATTATGTATGCCATGCTGTGTACCAGACCTGATGTAAACCTTGTCGTAAGTTTGGTAGGTAGGTACCAAAGTAATCCGGCAAGGAACACTGGACAGCGGTCAAGAATATCCTGAAGTACCTGAAAAGGACTAAGGAAATGTTTCTCGTTTATGGAGGTGACGAAGAGCTCGTCGTAAAGGGTTATGTCGATGCTAGCTTCGACATAGATCTGGATGACTCTAAGTCACAAACCGGATACGTGTATATTTTGAATGGTGGGGCAGTAAGCTGGTGCAGTTGCAAGCAAAGCGTTGTGGCGGGATCTACATGTGAAGCGGAGTACATGGCAGCCTCGGAGGCAGCACACGAAGCAGTCTGGGTGAAGGAGTTCATTACCGACCTAGGAGTCATACCCAATGCGTCGGGCCCGATGACTCTCTTCTGTGACAACACTGGAGCTATTGCCCTTGCCAAGGAGCCCAGGTTTCACAGGAAGACCAGGCATATCAAGCGTCGCTTCAACTCCATTCGTGAAAGTGTTCAAAATGGAGACATAGAGATTTGTAAAGTACATACGGACCTGAATGTAGCAGATCCGTTGACTAAACCTCTCCCTAGAGCAAAACATGATCAACACCAGAATTCCATGGGTGTTCGATTCATCACAATGTAACTAGATGATTGACTCTAGTGCAAGTGGGAGACTGTTGGAAATATGCCCTAGAGGCAATAATAAAATGATTATTATATTTCCTTGTTCATGATAATTGTCTATTGTTCATGCTTTAATTGTATTATCCGGAAATCGTAATACATGTGTGAATACATAGACCACAATGTGTCCCTAGTGAGCCTCTAGTTGACTAGCTCATTGATCAACAGATAGTCATGGTTTCCTGGCTATGAACATGGGGATGTCATTGATAACGGGATCACATCATTAGGAGAATGATGTGATGGACAAGACCCAATCCTAAACATAGCACAAGATCGTATAGTTCGTTTGCTAGAGTTTTTACAATGTGAAGTATCTTTTCCTTAGACCCTGAGATCGTGTAACTCCCGGATACCATAGGAGTGCTCTGGGTATACCAAACATCACAACGTAACTGGGTGACTATAAAGGTATACTACGGGTATCTCCGAAAGTGTCTGTTGGGTTGACACGGATCAAGACTGGGATATGTCACTCCGTATGACGGAGAGGTATCTTTGGGCCCACTCGGTAATGCATCATCATAATGAGCTCAAAGTGACCAAGTGTCTGGTCACGGGATCATGCATTACGGTATGAGTAAAGTGACTTGCCGGTAACGAGATTGAACGAGGTATTGTGATACCGACGATCAAATCTCGGGCAAGTAATGTACCGATTGAGAAAGGGAATTGTATACGGGGTTGCTTGAATCCTCGACATCGTGGTTCATCTGATGAGATCATCGAGGAGCATGTGGGAGCCAACATGGGTATCCAGATCCCGCTGTTGGTTATTGACCGGAGAGCCATCTCGGTCATGTCTACATATCTCCCGAACCCGTAGGGTCTACACACTTAAGGTTCAGTGACGCTAGGGTTGTAGAGATATGAATATGCAGTAACCCGAAAGTTGTTCGGAGTCCCGGATGAGATCCTGGACGTCACGAGGAGTTCCGGAATGGTCCGGAGGTGAAAAATTATATATAGGAAGTGCAGTTTCGGCCATCGGGAGAGTTTCGGGGTCACCGGTATTGTACCGGGACCACTGGAAGGGTCCCGGGGGTCCACCGGGTGGGGCCACCCATCCCGGAGGGCCCCATGGGCCAAAGTGGGGAGGGGAACCATCCCATAGTGGGCTGGTGCGCCCCCCGAGGCCCACCCCATGCACCTAGGGTTGGGAACCCTAGGGTGGGGGGGGGGGGCGCCCCACCTTGCTTGGGGGGCACTCCACCCCTTGGCCGCCGCCCCCCTGGGAGTTCCCATCTCCTAAGGCCGATGCACCCCCTTGGGGCCTATATAAAGGGGGGGAGGGAGGGGCAGCCGCACCCTTGTGTCTTGGCGCCTCCCTCTCCCCTGCTACACCTCTCCCTCTTGCAGTATAACGGCGAAGCCCTGCTGCAGTGACGCCCTGCATCCACCACCACGCCGTCGTGCTGCTGGATCTTCATCAACCTCTCCTCCCCCCTTGCTGGATCAAGAAGGAGGAGATGTCACGCTGACCGTACATGTGTTGAACATGGAGGTGCCGTCCGTTCGGCGCTAGGATCTCCGGTGATTTGGATCATGTCGAGTACGACTTCCTCATCCCCGTCCTTGAACGCTTCCGCGCGTGATCTACAAAGGTATGTAGATGCAATCCGATCACTCGTTGCTAGATGAACTCATAGATGGATCTTGGTGAAACCGTAGGAAATTTTTTTGTTTTCTGCAACGTTCCCCAACATGATCATCTTAAGAAGTTTTTACTCGATGATGGTTTTGTGAGAGGGGTGGTCGATCCCACTCTGTTTACTAAGAGGGACAAAGTTTGCGGCTTCCATGACCAAGAACTTTGAGATGTCACTCAATGCGGATTTGAAGTTCTTTCTCGGTTTCCAAATTCAACAATTTCAAGAAGGAATTTTCTTGTCTCAAGCAAAGTATCTCAAGGATATTCTAGAGAAGTTTGGAATGTCTGACGCTAGTCCACGTAAGACACCCATGCCTATAGAAATTGTACGGACTGAAGACACAAACGGTATTCCTTTCGACCCATCTACTTACCACTCTATGATTGGTTCATTGCTTTACCTTTGATCATCTAGACCAGACATCATGTTCAGTGTATGCATGTGTGCTAGATTTCAAGCTTCCCCTAGGGAAAGTCATCATAAGGCAGTTAAGCATATTCTTAGATACCTTGTTCACACCCCAAAGTTGGGTCTATGGTACCCCAAGGATGCCAAGTTTGATCTCATTGGGTACACCGGATTGGGCTGCAGACAAAGTGGATTGTAAGTCCACCTTCGGTGCATGTCAATTTCTTGGACGCTCCTTGGTAAGTTGGTCCTCGAAGAAACAAAATTGTGTTGCCCTCTCCACCACCGATGACGAATACATTGCAACCGCCAGTTGTGCAACTCAAGTACTATGGATGAGGCAAACTTTGAAGGATTACGGTATCACCTATAGAAATGTGCCTCTTCTATGTGATAATGAAAGTGTCATCAATATTGATGAGAATCCCAAAGATCATAACCGCACCAAGCACACTGATATTAGGTATCATTTCTTGAGAGATCACGCGGAAAAAGGTGACATTGATATTGCTCATGTTGGCACAGATATGCAACATGCAGACATTTTCACCAAGCCATTGGATGAAGCAAGGTTTTGTCAACTTAGGCATGAACTTGGTATCTTGGAGCTTGACAAAACATTATGTGAAATCTAGTACCCATCCATGTATGTACTGAATGTCTTGTCTTGATGCAAGCATATATTTAGGGGGAGATATTCAATTCATGAGTACTCTCACCCTACATAATGCATGAATAGAACAAACACTCTCAAAGGTATCATGGTTTTTGAACTATGGTGCTTTAAATGATGGAGTCGTGACTATGTACCCAAAAGTCGCAATCTTTGCGGTACTATGTCCCATGTGCTCAAACATGGTGAACTCGGTCACCGCTCGTGGATTACGTATATGAACCTTTATTTACTTCATATTGTTAGGTTATTATTGCACATCTTAGTGGCCATAGATTACTCAAGTTTTCATCCCTACAAACTTTATATCTCCTTGGCGGAGTCTACATCAATATATCTTAGTTGGCCCTTACAAAATCTTCCCCTACTTGGGCTCCTTGTACAGTTGCTGTACATCCGTCTCCTCAGCCGGACATTTGGGCCCTGGCAGGATTTTGCTGCTAAACTCTTCCATCGAGCACCACAAGTGGCCGGACATCTGGGCCTTAGCCGGACATCCGGGCCCTGGATTTTGCTCTCTAACTTCTATTCGCCGGATATCCGGGCTTGGACCCAGGATGTCCGGCCCGTCGCCCGCAGACACACAAAATGGAGGAGGGCTTGGGATTTGGCGGGAAGTTCCCCATTCTCTCCCTTGCTCTCCCCATCTATTCTAAACAGCCGCCGCCGGGCTGTGCTCTGGCACTACCCCAGCCATCTGCTCCGTCCTCCTGCCCCGATCTCCTGCCCATGCCTTCATCTCCTCCCGATCTACGTTTCCATCCAATCCATTCTTTGGGTTGCCGTGAGAATCACTCGGGAGGGATTGGTTCGGGTGTTGACTTGTGGATCGACCACCGGAGTTCTTCATGGCGCATACCAAGCAATGCAACCCTCCTCCTTCTTCCCGGGGTATGGCCGCTATCTACTCTTGCCTCTTTTGTGTTTGGCCCAACCATCCTAGGTTTTTATTATCTCTCATGACTATCTTGGTGTATATCTCTCTCTAGAGGTTTGATGTCACTTACCTAGCCTAAAATCCTCTCTGTGTACCTAAACAACTTAATCTTGGGCATGTCAATATTTTGATCTACCACTTGGACTTGCCCTATGGTCATGTTCGAAAATGTTCATCCCACTGTTTAATTTGCTTTATCCTTGTTCATAATTTTGACTCCTTATCGGTACCCTTATCGTGTATCTGTTTCGATCGATCACCGACAAGGATCCACCGGCTCCGATGAACATGCTCGACCTAAGAAGAAGAAGACCACCACCGGTCCTAAGAAGAAGCATCGGGCACCATCCCCAAGTCTGTCAGCCTCTTATCTGGATGATGAGGACTATGTTGGGGAGGAAGAGGATGGCATTGCGCCAAGACACTCTGTTGGTCAGTCCAAGCCTGGCACTAGGAGGGCCCCTATGCCTCAAGTCCGTGGTGCTACAATGCCTGTGGTCCATGGTCGTCGCATCTCAATGGAGCTTCCTTTTAGCGGGGACCGCCTCACACATGACTTCATCACTGTGGGGGCTGGTCCATACCTTGAGTTTCGATGGGATACCAACCAATATGAGATGGTGGCTGATGTCGGGGGTCCTCGTTTCCATACTTGCATGCAGAAAGATCTTTACTCGAGCTTCGGCCATGATCATGGACTTGCTCCTCATAAATACATGGATCTTCAGTTCATGTGTGATCATCCTGCCATGTTCCCTAACAACAAGGTCAAGATCATCGATGATATGACTCTAGGTCAAGCAATGACCTTCAAGTGTGATTCGAATGAAGCTGCCCTCAGTTCTATGCCACCTGCTTCTTTGGGCCAAACAACACTCTCACATGTATGACTGATGACACTATGCTGAGCATCACCTATGACCATTTTGTTCAGATTTTGGGCTTGTCCGATGTTGGTCATCACATCCACAGTATGGATCCTCACTATAGGCCCAAAGGGATTGATGCTTGCATGTCTCTTCTTAAGCCTATCTCTGAGCTCACTCCAGAGGAACATGCATATCCACCCAATGAGACATCCATTTTCTGGTCTCCCTACTACGTTATCTATCAATGTGTGCTTCGCACTCTCTATCCTAAGAAGGGAGATCGCTCAAGGGATCGCAACTAGTACATTGATTTGATGGTCCGTATGCATGATGCACCTACTGAGCCTCTTGACACAGCCCACTATATTTGGCATGAGATCCGTCTCTCCAGTTTTATTTAGACGCGCCAATTCCCTCATGCTCCATTCATTCAAGCAATAATTGATCACACTGCTCCATTTGAGGTTGCTAAGACCGTTGTGCATTCCATTTGGAAGCCTCCTGTTCATATGCGCATGGCCGCTCCTGCACCGGCTACTGCACCTCGACCTCCTAGGAAGTCTCATGCTATATCTCATCCCACGGGTTCCTCCGTGCCTTCCTCCTCGATTGCTCCTCGTGGACGTCTTGCCTCGTTCTTGGGCAAGGCTCAGTCCGCTATCATGAAGGCAATCACTTTCAACTATCAGCAAAACCATGATGTTCAGAAGCGCCTCATCATCTCCAAGAACCAGCTCAAGCAGTGCCTTCGCGACTGTGGGAGTCCCGTGAGTGATGACGATCCGATTCCCGTAGCTCCGTCCCCTTCCACCTTCGGTTTCCCGTCTCGTGACTAGTTTGCCGAGTTCTTTGATGATAATGATGACATCTTCCAGGAGTGACCGAGTTCTTCTAGTTCTTCGCCCCTTTTTAACTTGTTGTTGTCAAAGGGGGGAGCAGTATCTTAGTGTGGTCATGCTATATGTTGGCTATTTGTGTTAGCTATTATTCAAACTTTTAATGTATGACTCTTTGTGCATGCTACATAAGATACTTATCATTTGAGACTATGTTGTTATCTTTGTGGTTATGAAATATTGTTTGTTGTTTCACATGTGTTAATCATCTCATGCTCACAATGAGGGGGAGCTAAAGCAAATATGAACATATATTGTATTACTTTTTGCTCTCATGATTTACAATGCTAAATTTATTCATTGCATCTATGATACTACATGTATGATTGTCATCAACAAACAAAAAGGGGGAGATTGAAAGTGGAATCATGCCCTTACATCATGTTTTTATGTTGATGACAATATACATGTAGGGGAATAACAATGTTCGTCAAGTGAATCTCATGTGTTAGTCCCCGGTTCATCAAAAGTGTGTGGATCCTAAGCAGACGAAGTGGATTGTACTCAAGGAAGACGTATCAAAATGAATACATATTTGTTTTCTTGAGTATAGGATCTCACACTATTAAGAGGGGATCGATAGGGTTAGTAAAACACTTGCTCTTGCCAAAAATCTCCTTCCCAAAATTCATCAGATCTATCACTATACTCTCTGGCTCATTCTGCCTCTGGCCATGCCGGATGTCGGAGCCTCCTGCCAGATGTTCAGCCCGCACGCCGGATATCCAGACCTTGCTATCCAGAATACAATATATGGTTGCGTTTCCTTCTAGATGTATGGCCCTCCATGCCGGATGTATGGGCTCCCCATACACCCCGGATTTCCGGGCCGCCATGCCGGATGTCCGGCCACCTTGCCAGATGTCCGGGCCTTCCAGTATCACCGGATGTCCGGGCTGCGCCCCGGATGTCTGGGTCCTCTGTTTTGTTCTCTGCTTTCTGCCTCTGTCTGCACTTACTTCACTAGGAAGGTTGTCCGGGACCTGTCCCGGATGTCCGGCCTACCCTGTCACTTACACTACAATGGCCATATTTTCTCAAACGCTATATATAGCCCTCTTCCCCCACGGGTGAGGGTTGACTATTCACTTTGAGCAAACCCTAGAACACATTTCACTCTCTCTCTCTCTCTCATCCACACCAAATATTAGATCCCTAAGGGACTTGAGAGTATTTGAGAGACGTTGTCCGACCAAGTGATAGATCCACTCCTTTCCCATTGTTCTTGTTACTCTTGGAGGTTGGAGACTCCTAGGCAGTAGGAGTCTTTCGGAAAGGAATCGACCATTGTGATTACCCCGGGAGAAGTTTGTGAGGGTTTGGAGACCACCCCAAGGTCTACCACTAGTGGTTGAGAAACGCCTTCATGGTGTTGTCTCAAAGGGAGAATAGGGCGAGCCTTCGTGGTAACATCCACCTCTCTAACGGTGACGTAGCTTCCCTCTAAGGAAGTGAACATCGGCATACATCCTCGTCTCTCGGAGTTGCGGTTATTCCTAACCCTAACTCTCTACTTGTGGTTACTTGTCTCTTAGCACTTACTTATATTATATTGTGCTTGCTTACTCACATATTTGTGTTACTTGTTTATCTTGCTTAGCCCTTAGCATCATACATGCAATTGTTAGGCTCACTTCAATATTCTGCATTATTGCCTAAAATTGCTAAGTAATAATTAAAATTTGTAATTATACCTATTCGCCCCTAGGTCCATCTCGATCCTTTAAATTGGTATCAGAGCCTCGTGCTCTATTCTTGTGGCTTAACCACCCTAGACCGAGATGAACCCTGATGGGACTCCCCTTATTGTGGATCCGAAGAATACGGGCGCGACTTCCACGGAAGTCAAGTCCTTCACTTCTGAGGATCTGGAATGGGAGCTTGCTAAGCAAAAGGAGGAGCATGATGCTTCTCTTGAGGCCTTGGTCCAAATGAGACTAGCCACACTAACCATGATGCTTGCACCACTTTCTGGTGGTGCGGCCTCGAGGCCAGCTGTGCCTACTCCTTCACTTGGCCAACAACCTCCTAGTAATGAACACTCCAGTGTTCCTTGGCTTTATGCAAGACCCCAAATAGAGAAACCAAAGTATAACCCTCAAGGCAAACCTCCTTTACTTGATGACACTACTGAGGGAGTCCTGGATTAGGGGTCCCCGGGCGTCCGGGCTATGTGACATGGGCCGGTCTGGTGGGCCGTGAAGATACAAGATAGAAGACTTCCCCTTGTGTTTAGATAGGGCTCTCCTTTGAGTGTATGGCAAGCTTGGCGTCCAGATATGAAGATTCCTTTATCAGTAAACTGACTCTATACAACCCTAGGTCCCTCCGGTGTCTATATAAACCGGGAGTTTTGTCCATAGAGGCAATCACAATCATACAGGCTAGACGTCTAGGGTTTAGCCATTACAATCTCGAGCTAAAACAACTCTTGTAACCCCTATACTCATCAAAGTCAATCAAGAAGGAAGTAGGGTATTACCTCCATAAAGAGGGCTCAAACCTGGGTAAACAATGTCTCCCCCACCTCCTGTTACCTTCGATCCTCAGACGCACAGTTCGGGACCCCCTACCCGAGATCCGCTGGTTTTGACACTGACATTGGTGCTTTCATTGAGAGTTCCCCTGTGCTATCGACGGAAGGTTCGATGGCTCGTTCGATCATCTGCAACGATGCTATTTCGGAGGAGACTTTCCTCCCCAGCCAAATTTTCGTATTCGGCAGCTTCGCACTGCATGCCAACTCGATTGGTCACCTTGAGCAGATCGACAGCTACGCCCCTAGTCATTAGATCAGTTTCGGGAACCTAAACTATGTCGCCGATTTCCGAGGAGACTTGATCTTCGAAGGATTCGCAGCCCCGACCGCCGCTCCGGCCTTAGATCCAGAGTAGACCACCGGGTCCAAAGACGGGAATTCAGAGCCTGCCGGACTCCCTACAATTATGTAGCTCGCTATCAGAGATCAGGAGGGGACGACATCATCAACAAACCCAAAGAAGAACTGAACTCCCCTTATCGCTAGAGCGCCGGACTCTCCCTCGGACTCTGAATCCGAACTCTCGAGGTCCGCAACAAGCGGGCGCGGCCAGGAGACCCTCACCCCAGTCGGCCCAGCGGACTCTCGCCTCTATGACCAAACCTCGCTCCTAAAGAAGGCTCTGGACTTAATGCGATCCCTCGCCATAATAGAGTAATCAATTCTGAATTACGCCCAGCCCAGACTAGGGGCTGAGAGCGGGGAATTTTATGTCCCACCCACCACCCACTTCATAGCGACTGTCGAAGATCTAACCGACATGCTAGACTATGCCTCCGAAGACATCGATGGTATGGATGACGATGCCGGAGACGATCAAGGCCTAAACCCTCCATTTACTGGATGTTGGACGGCCACCTCCACATACGACGTATACATGGTGGATACACCCAAAGAGGATGACGACGACGGCAAGAAGGATCCGGTTGAAGACAAACCTGCCGAAGCACCTCCAAAACGTCGACGTCAGCGGCGCCGCTCAAAATCGCGTCGCGAAAAAGACAGCAATACCAGCACCGAAGACAATAACACTCCAGAGAACACCGAAGACCCCGAAGCCCCTATCGAGCCAACATCCGAACAGGATGATTGGGAGGATGGGCAAGTTAACCCTGACGATCCTGTCGGGAACGAGGACTCGGAGGACACAGTAACTACTTACCGATCTCCAAAGAGAATGTGAGCCTCGGCGAAGAAGATTTCATCGTGCCGGAGGAACCCCTCGAACAAGAGCGCTTTAAGCACCGGCTAATCTCCACTGCAATCAGCCTGAAAAAGAAGTAGCAGCAGCTTCAAGCTGATCAGGATTTACTCAATGACAGATGGACTAATGTCCTGGCAGCCGAGGAGTATGGCCTCGAACACCCAACTAAGAGTTACCCGAAGCGCAAGCTATTACCACAATCTGACGACGAGGCCTTGAGCCAATACCACCAAAGCACAAAACTGCTGATGAGCCCGACCGACCACCACGTGGACAGGACAGAACGACTACTCATGCCGAACACTAGCCCGCGCCACCCCGCCTTCGAGGTAGGGGGCAGCGGCCCCGGGCTACACCTACGACCTACGCAACGACCTGGTCAATAGAACCGGTCAGACAAGATCAATCTATTGATCGAGGGGGGGTGTCCCAACACGAGAGGACGACCATCAGACCTGGCGTGACAGGCACAACCTCACCCGGGCCGAAAACCGTTCGTTCGAACTACGCCGCGACATCGCCTGGTACAAGGGCGCCGCACACCCCCTATGCTTGACCGACAAAGTGATGGAACATCAGTTCCTAGAAGGTTTAAACCCATCAACATTGAATCATACGATGGTACGACAGACCCTGCATTATGGATCAAATATTTCCTTCTCCGTATCCACATGGCACGCGGCGATGACCTCCACGCCATCAAATATCCCGCTCAAATTAAAGGGACCAGCTCAGCACTGGTTAAACAACCTCCTAGAGAACTCCATCGGCAGCTGGCAAGACTTGGAGGATGCCTTTAGAGACAACTTCCAAGGTACCTATGTTCAGCCTCTAGACGCCGATGACCTAAGTCACATAGTCCATCAACCCGGAGAGTTAGCCCGGAAACTCTATACCAGGTTCTTAATTAAAAAGAACCAAAGTCTGGACTGTCCGAACGCTGAAGCCCTCGCAGCCTTTAAACACAACGTCCGAGACGAGTGGCTCTCCCGACACCTCGTCCAAGAAAAGCCGAAGTTCATGGCAGCCCTTACCGCACTTATGACCCACTTTTGCGCGGGAGAAGATAGCTGGCTAGCTCGTAGGAGCAATAGCACCGGTGACCCTGGCACCTCGGAAGCCAGGGATGACAATGGCAAGCCACGATGCAACAAAGCACAAGCGTCGAAGCAACAACCAAGATACCGAAGACACGGCGGTTAATGCCAGATTTAGTGGCTCTAAACCCAATCAGCGGAAGAAGCCATTAAAAGGAAACAGAGATGGTCCATCTAGTTTGGACATAATACTCGATCGGCCTTGCCAGATTCACAGCACCCTTGATAAGCCTGGCAATCATACCAACAGAAATTGTTGGGTCTTTAAACAGGCTGGCAAGCTCAACACCGAACACAAGGGGAAACGGCTGCCCAGCGAGGACGATGATGAAGAGCGTCGCCCATAGAAAATAGGGGGACAGAAGAAATTACCCCCCTCCCCCGAGGTCAAAACGGTGAACATGATCTACGTCACTCACATCCCTAAACGGGAGTGCAAGCGTGCATTAAGGGATGTCTATGCCATAGAGCTAGTCGCCCCAAAATTTAACCCATGATCAGCTTGTCCAATCACTTTTGATCGCAGAGACCATCCGACCAGTATCCATCACAGAGGCTCGGCCGCATTGGTTCTCGATCCAATTATCGATGGATTTGCACCTCACGCGAGTCCTTATGGACGGAGGCAACAGTCTTAATCTGCTTTATCAGGACACCGTCCATAAAATGGGCATTGATCTATCAAGAATCAAGCCCACTAAAACCACCTTTAAAGGGGTAATACCCAACGTAGAGGCCTGTTGCACTGGATCCATAATGCTGGAAGTCATCTTCGGCTCACCGAATAACTTTCGGAGCAAAGACCTGATCTTCGACATTGTCTCCTTCCGAAGTGGCTATCACACACTACTCGGACGAACCGCTTTCGTCTGTTTCAATGTAGTCCCACACTACGCTTATCTGAAACTTAATATGCCTGGACCACGTGGCGTTATAACAGTCAATGGAAACATGGAGCGCTCCCTCTGTATGAAGGAGCATACCGCTGCCCTCGCGGCCGAGGTGCAGGGTGGCCTCGCTAAGCCGAAAACCACACTACCAGTCAAGCACCCGGACATTGTTAAACGAGTCCGGTCTACCCTACAGAACGACAATCCGGCTCATCTAGAGTTAGATTAGCAATTCGGCCTCCTCCAATACCTCAGCCTGATGGCAGCATATGTACCGCGCGTACATAACTACGTGCTAAAAATACCATGGGCTAGGACGGAGGCATGCTAAACATAGGGTCCACGATATGGCTTAACCCTATCCGGACCTACATATTGCTCCACCTTTTTCTTCTCATTTTTATTTTTTCAGGTTCTTTACAACCCGCATCCATTTCTAGAGCTAACAAGGGCCCCCTTCTAGGCCCCTTAAACATACTCGATTGTCGATCCTCTCAAAGGATCCTAAACCAAGGTGAAAAGCGGCGCAGACGTGCGGCAGTATGTCCAAAGGATCTTCTAGATCATTTTTCAAATTGAGGACCTGTATACAGCTTTCCCTTGTTCTTAGCATGTAAAATACCCGTGATGCTTATTGCATCTTCTGTAAAAATACGTTTTGACGTACCAATCAGATTATAATGGAAACAGTTTCGCCCCGCCTCGTTTGGTATTGGCCTTTTTTTCTGTTTTCCCACTTTATGTTCAAATTGGCATATACAACTTGGTACGACTTAAATTGCCAAGGGCTCTATTCAAGCCATATAAATATCTTCAACAACAGAAAGTCCGAACACTCAGAGTATACTTCGGCGTCCCGAATACTACATTATATGCATCGGCTCCTGATCACGTCTTTGGTCAATAGTTGGGTTGCGCGGCTCCTGTGCTTGCCACCTTACATTTTGTTTTTTGGCTAAGGTAGTAAAGGGAGAGCTACTGCGATTGTATTTCCGGCTAGCCCGGTCAAGCACCTCAGTAGAGAAAGCTGAAAATTGACTGTCGTGATGCGGCGAGAGCTGGTCCGCAATTTGGTGACTTACTAAATCTCTAGCGATTTCTTTCGTATTACACGGAGGTCTGGCTTTGTTCAGACACGCGTCTAAAGGCATCTAAGTTCAATAGCTGCATATGCTCTAGGGGCTATCTTACAACCCCATTGTCAAACTCCTATGGCTAAGTGAGAGTGGTAAAGCTGCATAGTCCGATTGCCTCGCTCGCCGGACTAACACCTCCTTTACGAACAAAGACATTGGGTCAAGAGTGATTATGTGCTATCCCGAACACCCCCGTACTAGTTACATGGGGGCTGAAGCCGACGACTGGCAAACTCTCAAAGATACAAACGGCCGCACAGGAGAAGTAATTCAAGATAACAGGCACAAATATATTACAAAAGCCTCGGTTTATGATAAAATGCTTGGGTGGCTCGGATACATTTGCTCGAACATAATATCCTCCGAGCATTGACCCTCTATTAAACGGGAACCCTCAAGGACATCATCAAAGTAGCACTCTGGCGTGCGGTGGACCATGTCTCTGGGCGGACCTTCAATGGCTACGTTGACGGCCTTCATCTTTGCCCAATGCATCTTGACACGGGCAAAGGCCGTCCGCGCGCCCTCAATGCATGCGAGCACTTTACTGCCTCTATTCGGGGCAAGGCGTCGCCGAGTCACTTGACCAGGCCAAATTAGCTGCTCAGAATGGGTCCGGCTGGCGACAGCCGGACTATGATGTCCTTCATGGACAAACCGGACATCCTGTGCAGCTCTGCCAGCTGCATCATCGGATTGTTGAGTAGCGCTGGTCACTCCGGCGCCAAATGCTGCGACCAGAAGAGCTTCTCCATCGCATTCCTATCTTTGGCCCAGAAATATTGGGAGGCATTAGCCGCACTCCTCGGGAGATCCGCAAAAGCGTCTGGAGCACTCCATAGTCGATTTAGCAAAGCATATCTTCGACCGCCGAATATACTCTATAGAAGAAAAGGCTTACCAGCCGCTATCTATCTGGCCTGCTTGATCTCCTCGCGAGCAGCCCGGGACTCAGACTGTGCCTCCTTCACAGCTTGAAGAGCCTTCGTAAGATCGGCCGCTTGGGCCTTGTTACTCTCCTCCAAGGACTCACACTTGGTGGCGGCCTCCTGGTGCGCTTGCTCTACTTCGGTCACCTTCGCCTCATACTTAAGGCGGACAGCCTTTTCGGCCTCCACATCCACAGCCGCTTTCTCTGTGGCTGCTTTGCTTAACCTCGCCTCCTCAGCTTCGGCAAGGGTACTCTTGAGGGCCTCGACCTCGGTCGTGTTGCCTACAATCATTAATAGTTGGGAATGACGTAAAACTCTGCGTTTGCATTATAATTCAGGCTTGTAAGGGGTCTTTTAAAAGCATACCTTGGGCCTCATCGAACCGCTTGTTAATACGGTCGATCTCATCATCAGCCAGCTTCAGTTTCCGCTGGAGTTCGGAAACTTCCGCGTTTTTGGCCGAATATGCCCGCAGCGAAGCCTGTTCACCAAAATAGAAAAGTATGTTACCTTTGGAATATTCGACCCTCTGTTCGACTCTTTCTTCAAAAAGCCGAACAGTCTCAGGGGCTACTATCTATACATAGGTGTATGATTATACAGGCAAAAGCGACCATAGATATTACATAACATACCTCAAAACGTGTTAGCAGGCTAGTGAATGCTTCGTTCAGTCCGATTTTGGCAGACTGAACCTTTTCAACCACCGTACCCATCAAGGCACGGTGCTCATCCACGATGGAAGCACGGTGAAGTGCTTCCCTCAATGTATCCGGTGCGTCCGGATTGATGGAGGTCGTCAGTGGAGTTGGCACTCCCCCCTCTTTCGAAGGGGACTACTCGCTCGGGTCCGGAGCCGTGGGGGACTCCGGAGCAGTATTCGGCTGGGGGCCGGACTGGTCAAGGCCCCTGCCGTCAATATCCATGGGGATTATGCCCCCCATATCTCCATCCGCCGAGGCATTGCCCTCTGGCGTCGTTTCAGTGGCCCTCCGCACTTCTCCCTGGCCTGGAGAGGTCCTTTGGGATAACACCTCGGTGTCATCCGTGGCATGTGGAGGGGACTTGCTCTCCATCATCTCCGGCGCCAAAGAATTCTCCAAATACAATGATTGTTGGGGGAGATCACGGGCCGGACTAGAAAACATAGATGATATATCACCCTATAATTTTTAAAAAGCCGGACATATGCATTATCTTTGAATACTTATGATTCGGCCAGGGGCTTCGGCCTGGGGTTCCATTCGGGGATGGCTTCAACGTCTGATTCCGAATCGTCCAAAAGGGAGAGTTTCCCCTTCTTGGACGCCTCCGCCTCTAGGTCTACGGAAGCCCCCCTTTTAATATTTCCTCCCTTAAGGGGAGAATTTCTCTCCTCCTCTCCCTCTTCGTCTTCGTCTCCCTCGTGGGAGGAGGGAGCTTCGGTATCTTCGAATGTTATGTCCAAAGTACCTTTATGGCGAAGGCCACTTCTGGCCTCCTTGCCCTTCTTCTTGGCCTTCTTCTCCGGCACCTGGTACGGCACCGGAACTAGCATCTTCGTCAGAAGAGGAATAGCTGGCTATTCAGGCAGTGGAGCCGGACACCAGATCCGCTACGCCTTCTTGGTCCAGTCCTGAAGAATAAGGGGAAGGCTTAGTATGCTCCTTGGATCCACAAGTTGAGGATATGTTTGGAAATCTGAAAAAATTACTGGAGTAGCCGAATGAACACGGTCAAGGCCGAGGTGTTCGGTCATTTTCGGCCATGACTTCTGGGCCTTGAAAAGCAGCTTCCATATATCTTCGTGCATTGTGCCGAAGAACCGCTGCAAGGTCCGGGACTGGCCGGATCAAACTCCCACATATGGAGAGTTCGGCACTGGCAGGGGAGAACCCGGCGAAAAAGCATCACCGGGATCATGTTGGCAAGGTTGGTGTTCTTCTCTATCATGCTTTGGACCAACTTCTACAACGTCATCACCTCATCGGACGATGCCCAGTCCAGGCCCTTTTTGATCCATGATGTAAGCCGCATTGGAGGACTGGATTTGAATTCAGGGATGGCTTCCCATGTGGTGTCATGGGGTTCTGTGATGTAGAACCACTCCTGCTGCCATCCCTTCACGGTTTCAACGAAGGTCCCCTTGGCCCAGGTGACGTTAGGGAGCTTGCTCACCATGGCGCCGCCACACTCCACATGTTGACCCTCGACCACTTTTGGCTTCACATTGAAGACCTTGAGCCACATGCAGAAGTGGGGGGGGGGATCCGGAGAGACGCCTCGCACACGACGATGAACATCGAGATATTGAGGAATGAATTCAGGGCTCGATCGTGGAAATCTAGCCCGTAGTTGAACATGAGCCCGCAGAAGAAAGGGTCGAGTGGAAACCCTAGCCCGTGAAAAAAGTGGGGGATGAATACTACCCTCTCATTGGGCTCTGGGGTGGGGATGATCTGTGACACGTCTCCAACGTATCTATAATTTTTTATTGTTCCATGCTATTATATTATCAACCTTGGATGTTTTATATGCATTTATATGCTATTTTATGTGATTTTTGGGACTAACCTATTAACCAAGAGCCCAGTGCCAGTTTCTGTTTTCCCTTGTTTCAGTGTTCCGCAGAAAAGGAATATCAAACGAAGTCCAAACGGAATGAAACCTTCGGAAAAGTTATTTTTGGAAAGAAAGCAATACAGGAGACTTGGAGTGCGCATCAGGGGATCAACGAGGAGAGCACGAGGCAAGGGGGCGTGCCCACCCCCTGGGCGCGCCCTCCACCCTCGTGGGCCCCTCATGGCTCCCCTGATGTATTTCTTCCACCTATATATATATATATATCCATATACCCTAAAACTATCAAGGAGCACAATAAATCGGGAGTTCCGCCGCCAGAAGCCTCTATAGCCACCGAAAACCAATCTAGGCCCATTCTGGCACCCTGCCGGAGGGGGAATGCCTCTCTGGTGGCCATATTCATCATCCTGGTGCTCTCCATGATGAGGAGGGAGTAGTTCTCCCTCGGGGCTGAGGGTATGTACCAGTAGCTATGTGTTTGATCTCTCTCTCTCTCATGTTCTTGAGGTGGTACGATCTTGATGTATCGCGAGCTTTGCTATTATAGTTGGATCTTATGATGTTTCTCCCCCTCTAATCTCTTGTAATAGATTGAGTTTTCCCTTTGAAGTTATCTTGTAGGATTGAGTCTTTAAGGATTTGAGAACACTTGATGTATGTCTTGTGTGGGATAACCGTGCTGATAATGGGTTATTCTATTGATCCACTTGATGTATGTTTTGGTGATCAACTTGCGGGTTCCGCCCATGAACCTATGCATAGGGGTTGGCACACGTTTTCATCTTGACTCTCCGGTAGAAACTTTGGGGCACTCTTTGAAGTACTTTGTGTTGGTTTGAATAGATGAATCTGAGATTGTGTGATGCATATCATATAATCATACCCACGGATACTTGAGGTGACATTGGAGTATCTAGGTGACATTAGGGTTTTGGTTGATTTGTGTCTTAAGCTGTTATTCTAGTACAAACTCTTGGATAGATCGATCCGAATGAATAACTTTGAGGTGGTTTCGTACCCTACCATAATCTTTTCATTTGTTCTCCGCTATTAGTGACTTTGGAGTGACTCTTTGTTGCATGTTGAGGGATAGTTATGTGATCCAATTATGTTATGATTGTTGAGAGAACTTGCACTAGTGAAGGTATGAACCCTAGGCCTTGTTTCAACGCATTGCAATACCGTTTGTGCCCACTTTTATCATTAGTTACCTTGCTGCAAAAACCATTATCTACTATCCATATACCACTTGTATCACCATCTCTTCGCTGAACTAGTGCACCTATACAATTTACCATTGTATCGGGTGTGTTGGGGACACAAGAGACTCTTTGTTATTTGGTTGCAGAGTTGCTTGAGAGAGACCATCTTCATTCTATGCCTCCTACAGATTGATAAACCTTAGGTCATCCACTTGAGGGAAATTTGCTACTGTCCTACAAACCTCTGCACTTGGTGGCCCAACAACGTCTATAAGAAGAAGGTTGTGTAGTAGACATCAAGCTCTTTTCTGGCGCCGTTGCCGGGGAGGTTAGCGCTTGAAGGTATATCTTTAGATCTTGCAATCGAATCTTTTTGTTTCTTGTTTTAGCACTAGTTTAGTTTATAAAAGAAAACTACAAAAAAATGGAATTGAGTTTGCCTCATATGCTTCATCTTTTTAATATCTTTCGTGAGTATGATGGAAAGGAAAATTGTGCCAAAGTGTTAGAAGAAGAATGCATTAAAATGTTTGGCACCAAATCTTTGAATGATGAGCATGATTGCAATGTTGTTAGTATGAACTCCTTGAATATCCATAGTACTAATGATGATTGCACTAGTTATGATGAAAATGTCTCCTATAAACATTTCAATTTTCGTGGAGTGCATTGTGTTTGCAAGTACACACCAATTAGGGAAGATAGATTTTGCAAGAGGCATAAGTACTTAGAAACTAAATTGTTGCAAGAAAGGCTAGATGTTTGTGCTGAAAATTTAAATTTTCTTGGACATACTTGTGAGCTTTGCAATGAACGTGGTCATTTAACAATCCGATGCAAATTGTTTCATGATCTAATCGTTTCCAAAAATTGTGATGACTTGATTTCTCTTGCACATCATAATGAACTTAGTTTGCTTATGGGTTACGAAGAAATGAAATGTATAACTAACTATCTTCCAGTATTTGCCCGTGATAAACTTCTTGGCTTTGATCTGGAGGAAATTTATATGTATTGTGCGGTGAATTGTAGTGAAAACCCTTATATTGCCAATTACATAAAGAAAAGAAAACAAATAGAAGATGAAGAGAATACTAATGAAAGGGAAGAGACTTCCCAATATCCTCCTATTATTTCTTATGATGAATCAGGTAATGAGGAGGAGCCTTCTATTCAACCAATCTCGTTAATAAGGAGCTCCAAAAAGAGAATTGAACCCACACATGATGTGGTGAAGAAGAAGAAAAGAAAAAGGAAGAGAGGTAAAAAGATATCTCCCCCAAATAATGTTGCTCCTATTATTGTTGTGCCTCATGAAAATGAATCAAAAATAATTGTGGAAGATGATGCACTTGATGATGATCTCGTTATGACTATTTCTTGTTGTGATGATTATGATTGGGAAGATAATGATACTTCTTATGATCTTGAAAATCTTTTTGGCACTTTCTTGGAAGAATATGATAATTGCTATACTATTGGTGCTATCCATACTATTCATGATGAGAGTGATTATGCTTATGATATGAGCAGGCCCAAGCTTGGGGATGCTATGTTTGATGAAGATGATGTTTTTGAGAATATATTTTGCTGCAATTAATGTTTGTCCCAAGCTTGGGAATGCTACGTTTAATGAAGATGATATTTTTAGTCTCCCAAGTTTTGATATGCAAATTTATAATGATGATAGCCCTCCTACTTATGATGATTATTGTGATGATACTTATGCTATAAAAAGTAGTGATTATATTTATAAAACTTGTCATGATTATGATTACCCCTTTTCTGAACATTACTCTTTTAATGTGGAAACAATTTATAGTATTCGAGTCTCTTATGATACTCCCACTATTCCGAATGAGAAGAATTTTGCTTATGTGGAGAGTAATAAAATTCTATGCTTATGCATCATGAAAATAATGCTTTAGGTGCTGGTTATATTGTTGAATTCATTCATGATGCTACTTAAAATTATTATGAGGGAGGAATATATGCTTGTAGGAATTGCAATAATATCAAGTTCCCTCCCTATGTCCTTAAAGTTTCAAAGTTATGCTTGTTTTGCCTTCCTATGCTAGTTGATTATTGTTCCTATAAGTTGTTTGCTCACAAAATCCCTATCCATAGGAAGTGGGTTAGACTTAAATGTTCTATTCATATTCTTCATGATGCTCTATTTATGTTTCAATTCTTATCCTTTATGTGAGCATCATTGAAATCATCATGCCTAGCTAGGGGCATTAAACGATAGCGCTTGTTGGGAGGCAACCCAACTTTATTTGTATTCCTTGCTTTTTGTTCCTGTTTAAGTAATAAATAATTCATCTAGCCTCTGTCTCGATGTGGTTTTATGTTTTAGTTAGTGTTTGTGCCAAGTAGAACCTTTGGGAAGACTTGGGTGAAGTCTTTGCGATCATGCTGTAAAAAACAGAAACTTTAGCGCTCACGAGATTTGCTGCCATTTTTATTGGAGAGTGCTATTTAGTTAATTATTTTTGCAGATTATTAATAGATAAATTCCTCAGGTCCACCAATTTATTTTAGAATTTTATGAGTTCCAGAAGTATACGTTTGATCCAGATTACTACAGACTGTTCTGTTTTTGACAGATTCTGTTTTCTATGTGTTGTTTGCTTATTTTGATGAATCTATGCATAGTATCGAAGGGTATGAACCATAGATAAGTTGGAATTCAGTAGATATTACACCAATATGAATTTATAATGAGTTCACAACAGTACCTAAGTGGTGATTTATTTTCTTATACTAACGGAGCTTACAAGTTTTCTGTTAAGTTTTGTGTTGTGAAGTTTTCAAGTTTTGGGTAAAGATTCGATGTATTATGGAATAAGGAGTGGAAATAGCCTAAGCTTGGGGATGCCCAAGGCAACCCAAGGAAATATTCAAGGACAACCAAGAGCCTAAGCTTGGGGATGCCCTGGAAGGCATCCCCTCTTTCGTCTTCGTTCATCGGTAACTTTACTTGGAGCTATATTTTCATTTACCACATGATATGTGTTTTGCTTGGAGCGTAATTTTATTTTATTTAGTTTTGCTTGATGTTTGAATAAAATACCAAGATCTGAAATTCTTAAATGTTAGAGAGTCTTCACATAGTTGCATAATTATTCGACTACTCATTGATCTTCACTTTTATCTTTTGGAGTAGTTTGTCATTTGCTCTAGTGCTTCACTTATATCTTTTTAGAGCACGGTGGTGGTTTTATTTTATAGAAATAATTGATCTCTCATGCTTCATTTATATTATTTTGAGAGTCTTTTATAACAGCATGGTAATGTGTTTTGGTTATGAATTTAGTCCTAATATGATGGGCATCCAAGATGGATATAATAAAAACTATCATATAAAGTGCATTGAATACTATGAGAAGTTTGATACTTGATAATTGTTTTGAGATATGGAGAGGGTGATATTAGAGTCATGCTAGTTGATTAGTTGTGAATTTGATAAATACTTGTGTTGAAGTTTGTGATTCCCGTAGCATGCACGTATGGTGAACCCTTATGTGACGAAGTCGGAGCATGATTTATTTATTGATTGTCTTCCTTATGAGTGGCGGTCGGGGATGAGCGATGGTCTTTTCCTACCAATCTATCCCCCTAGGAGCATGCGCGTAGTACTTTGTTTCGATAACTAATAGATTTTTGCAATAAGTATGTGAGTTCTTTATGACTAATGTTGAGTCCATGGATTATACACACTCTCACTCTTCCACCATTGCTAGCATCTCTAGTACCGCGTAACTTTCACCGGTATCATAACCCACCATATACCTTCCTCAAAACAGTCACCATACCTGCCTATTATGGCATTTCCATAGCCATTCCGAGATATATTGCCATGCAACTTTCCACCATTCCATTTATTATGACACGCATCATCATTGTCATATTGCTTTGCATGATCATATAGTTGACATCGTATTTGTGGCAAAGCCACCATTCATAATTTTTCATACATGTCGCTCTTGATTCATCGCAATCCCGGTACAATGCTGGAGGCATTCATATAGAGTCATATTTTGTTCTAAGTATCGAGTTGTAATTCTTGAGTTGTAAGTAAATAAAAGTGTGATGATCATCATTATTAGAGCATTGTCCCAGTGAGGAAAGGATGATGGAGACTATGACTCCCCCACAAGTCGGGATGAGACTCCGGAAGAAAAAAAGGCCAAAGAAGCCCAAATAAAAAAATAAAAAAGAGGCCATAAAAAAAAGAGAAGGCCCAAATAAAAAAATTAAATAAATAAATAAATGAGAGAAAAAGAGGGAAGGGACAATGCTACTATCCTTTTACCACACTTGTGCTTCAAAGTAGCACCATAATCTTCGTGATAGAGAGTCTCCTATGTTGTCACTTTCATATACTAGTGGGAATCTTTCATTATAGAACTTGGCTTGTATATTCCAATGATGGGCTTCCTCAAAATGCCCTAGGTCTTCCTGAGCAAGCGAGTTGGATGCACACCCACTAGTTTCTCTTGTTGAGCTTTCATACATTTATAGCTCTAGTGCATCCGCTGCATGGTAATCCCTACTCACTCACATTGATATCTATTGATGGGCATCTCCATAGCCCGTTGATACGCCTAGTTGATGTGAGACTATATTATGCCTTTTGTCTTCTCCACAACCACCATTCTATTCCACCTATAGTGCTATGTCCATGGCTCACGCTCATGTATTGCGTGAAGATTGAAAAAGTTTGAGAACATCAAAAGTATGAAACAATTGCTTGGCTTGTCATCGGGTTTGTGCATGATTTGAATACGTTGTGTGGTGAAGATGGAGCATAGCCATACTATATGATTTTGTAGGG
Organism: Triticum aestivum; assembly: GCF_018294505.1. Classification (NCBI taxonomy): domain Eukaryota; kingdom Viridiplantae; phylum Streptophyta; class Magnoliopsida; order Poales; family Poaceae; genus Triticum; species Triticum aestivum. The sequence continues at coordinate 368,134,987 of NC_057800.1, read as the reverse complement.
TTAACTTTCTTTGGCCCTGTTATTTTGAAGAGACATAATTGCTTACTTAGTATGCTTGAAGTATTATTATTTCTATGTCAATATTAAACTTTTGTCTTTAATCTTATGGATCTGAATATTCTTGCCACAATAAAGAAGAATTACTTGGATAAATATGTTAGGTAGCATTCCACATCAAAAATTCTGTTTTTACCATTTACCTACTCGAGGACGAGCAGGAATTAAGCTTGGGGATGCTGATACGTCTCCAACGTATCTATAATTTTTGATTGTTCCATGCTATTATATTATCAACCTTGGATGTTTTATATGCATTTATATGCTATTTTATATGATTTTTGGGACTAACCTATTAACCCAGAGCCCAGTGCCAGTTTCTGTTTTTCCCTTGTTTCAGTGTTTCGCAGAAAAGGAATATCAAATGGAGTCCAAACGGAATGAAACCTTCGGAAAAGTTATTTTTGGAAAGAAAGCAATACAGGAGACTTGGAGTGCACGTTAGGGGATCAACGAGGAGAGCACGAGGCAGGGGGGTGCGCCCACGCCCTGGGCGCGCCCTCCACCCTCGTGGGCCCCTCGTGGCTCCCCTAATATATTTCTTCCGCCTATATATATCCATATACCCTAAAACTATCGAGGAGCACAATAGATTGGGAGTTCTGCCGCCAGAAGCCTCCGTAGCCATCGAAAACCAATCTAGACCCGTTCTGGAACCCTACCGAAGGAGGAATCCCTCTCCGGTGGCCATCTTCATCATCCTGGTGCTCTCCATGATGAGGAGGGAGTAGTTCTCCCTCGTGGCTGAGGGTATGTACCAGTAGCTATGTGTTTGATCTCTCTCTCTCTCTCTCGTGTTCTTGAGGTGGTACGATCTTGATGTATCGTGAGCTTTGCTATTATAGTTGGATCTTATGATGTTTCTCCCCCTCTACTCACTTGTAATGGATTGAGTTTTCCCTTTGAAGTTATCTTGTCGGATTGAGTCTTTAAGGATTTGAGAACACTTGATGTATGTCTTGCATGGAATAACCGTGGTGACAATGGGTTATTCTATTGATTCACTTGATGTATGTTTTGGTGATCAACTTGCGGGTTCCTCCCATGAACCTATGCATAGGGTTTGGCACACGTTTTCGTCTTGACTCTTCGATAGAAACTTTGGGGCACTCTTTGAAGTACTTTGTCGGATTTCGGGTTCCGGCAGACCCTTGAGGTTTGAACACTGGGGTGCGCGTGGAGATTCGCCTCCTACCTACTTGCGCCCCTCTACCTCGCTAAGATCCGAGCTATGGAAAGAACAACACGAGAGATACAGGGTTCATACTGGTCCGGGCCACCGTTGTGGTGTAATACCCTACTCCAGTCTGTGGTGGATTGCCTCTTGGGATGATGATGATGAACAATACAAGGAAGAACAACCTCGCGAGGGTCTGTTCTTGGCTGGGGGGATGAACTGGTGGGAGGAGTTCAGTCACCCTTCTCCCTCTCTCTCTCTCTTCTCGGTTGTCCTCCTTTACCTCTCGTGGGTGGCTGGTCCTATTTATAGAGGCCCTGGTCCTCTTCCCAAATATCAAGCGGGAAGGGAGCCAACAATGGCGGGCTAATTTGAAGGGGGACAGCTAGTACCAGCTATCCTCACAAAAGTAGTCTTCGCCTGCACAAAGCTCTAGTGGTGACGCTGTCATGGTCTCCACAATGACCTCCGTCTTGCAGTCCTCCTGGTCTTGGTCTTGTTGCACCGAAATGGCAACCTTTGCCTGATGCCTCGGTACTCCGCGGCTGCGCTTGCCCCCTTTGCACCAAAGGGGAAAGGAGGACACCGCACGGGCCTAGCGCCCCTGGGTCGTCATGGCTTGCGTCACGGGCACCTCATGAGGTACCCCGCCTTGATCTCTCCGCCTCCTCGCGAGCCAGCCGGACGAGGCCATGCCTGAGGGAGCTCCGTGTCGTCCGCACTGCGAGGCTTGGCCCCTCGCGAGGGTCTTGGGTCTGTGTTGATGAAGATGGGCCATGCTGGGGCCCCCTTTGAGCCACGCCGCAGGCCACAGGCAGGAAAGTCTAGGGACCCCCGTTCCCAGAACACCGACAATAGCCCCTTGGCCCAAGGCGCGCCCGGGCTTGGCCGTGTAGGGAGGCGAAAGGGCAAGAGCGATGCGCCACGGGCCCTAACAGCCTGCGGTCTTGGGCGCCGCATGGCGGTTGATTGGACGTGGGCGTCTCCACTTCCCCATGGCACCTCAGCAACTGCACGGATTGGACAAGTCCCTGCATGCAGAGCGGGTCATAATTACCGGCGATCGTGGGGGCCGTCGGTTGGCCCTCGCCAGCTATAAGTACGGATTGGCGCGCGCCCTTCCGGTTCATCCCCCCTTGCTTCTCCTTCTTATTCATGGCCCCGTCGAGGAGGTTCTCGGCCGCAGAGAAGGGGAAGGGTCGCCAGGTTGAGCCTGCCTCTCCCCCGCCCAAGCGCGGCCGAGGGCGCCCTCGCAAACATCCTATGGCCACCACGGCAGCTCCCCGCGGTCGTGGAGACAATTTCCAGCACAGCGACGGGCAGATTGCTGCAGCCGGGGGGCGCGCTCTGGTTGTGCGTCCCCCTAGGCCGCGCTTTCGTGCTGCTGAGGTGCTGCCGGAGTTCGTCGTGTGGTTGGCGGAGCCGACTAGCACCCGGCTTCCACTTCCTTGCTTCCTCCTCGGCGAGCTCCCGGCCGGCACCCCGGGCGGCCTCTGGCTTTAGGCCGACGGCTGCTGCAGCCGGGCCTCATGGGCTTCACTGGAGGTCTCCGCAGCCGGGAGCCTGGCTCTGGCCCGCGGTTGGCAGACGTTTGCCCGCGCGCGTGGCCTGAGCCATCGGTGCACCCTGCACTTCAAGTTCGATGGCGATGCCACCCTCTACGTGAGGGTGTTTGGGGAAGATGGTCGCCGCGCAGGGTGCTGCCCCGAGGGCGACGACCGCGGCCGAGAACCCAGCTCCGGCGATGATGGAGAGGGCAGCGCTCGCGTGGCTGGCGGCGCTCAGGGTTCCCCAAGCTTCTCCGGTTCTTCTTCAGGCGGCGACTCTTCTAGCGGTGGCCGCGGTTAGCCTCCACGCCGTCGTATCTGCTTGGGAGGTGGTAGCGTGTCCGCCTGCTGTCGCGCCCCGGTGAAGCGCGAGAGGGAGTCTGCCTGAGCCCCGGAGGCAGCTCGGGTCTTCCCTGCGGGCTGGTGTGAGGCGAGCTGCGCCTGATTTGTTCTTTCCTTTCCTTTTTCCTGCATAAAAAGACAGTAGTGTGGAGCCCCGCGGGGGCATGTTTGGGTTATTGCTGTTAATCATCATTTTGCTTCTGTTATCGTACCTTCCGGCTACGTGCCCGCGCGTGGATAGTTCCTGGCCCCAGCCGTGGGGGGCGACCGACCCAGGCCATGTGTTCGTGTCGCGGTGCCCGTGGGGCACGGACTGGAGGGGTACTCCTGTAATGGGCCCAGGTCGTGAACCCTTTGAATGACTAGGATAGGAACACTCGCGAGGACGCTCGGCTGCCCCCCCCCTCGCGAGGCCTTGCATAAGAGAAATCGAGGCAGGAGAGTGAAAAGTCGAAGAACCACAAGCCAAAGATGGCAACAACTTCAATAAAACTTCGAATGAGAAGGAACGAGCCAATTGCGGAAAGCAAATGAAAAGCAGCGTCCGGCACCTAATCTAGTCTTCGACGTCTTCTCACCAGAACGGAGCTAAGTGCTGCCACTGGGCGTGGGAGGGAGCCCCAGGGCCTGAGGCCGGCGCTCCTGAGACTCCGGGGCGTGTACAGCCCCAACTCATTATTACGTGAGAGTGTCACGGGCGGCGAGCTTCACATGCGTTGGCCTTCTTCACAGGCTCCGGGCCTTTTCCAAAACATGACGGCTTCACAGGCATTCGCCTTCTTCACAGGTCCGGGCCTTTTCCAAAACGCGACGGCTTCACAGGCATTCGCCTTCTTCACAGGCTCCGGGCCTTTTCCAAAACGCGACAACTTCACAGGCATTCACCTTCTTCACAGGCTCCGGGCCTTTTCCAAAACACGACAACTTCACAGGCATTCTCCTTCTTCACAGGCTCTGGGCCTTTTTAGGGGTAGAACCTCCGGAGGTGCTGGATGTTCCATGCGTTCTGGACAGGCACCCCCTCCTGAGTCTCCAAGCGCGCGGAACCGGGCCTGGAAACATGAACAACTTTGAACGGGCCCTCCCACATCGGAGAGAGCTTGTGCAGCCCCTCCCTGGAGAGAACCCGCCTGAGCACGAGGTCTCCTACCTCAAGAGTTCTGGGGCGGATGTTGCGGCAGTGATATCGCCGCAGTGCTTGTTGGTACCTCACCGCTCGCAGCGCGGCTTCTCGGCGACGTTCCACCCCAGCACGAGGTCCATCCTCCACATGGCATCCTGCTGCGCCTCGTCAAACGCTAGGACCCGCGCGGAGCAACGTCTGACCTCGTGAGGGAGGACCGCTTCGGCTCCGTAGACCAAGAAGAACGGGGTCTCTCCAGTCGGCTTGGTCGCGGTTGTGCGGATGGACCACAATACGGACTGAAGCTCATTGTACCAACCTCTGCCGTAGGCCTCCAGCTTCTTCTTGAACGTCCTGGTCTTGAGGCCCCTCAGGACCTCTGTGTTGGCTCGCTCAGCCTGGCCGTTGCTTCGAGGGTGCGCCACCGAAGCGTAGCATATCTGCGTTCCAAGGTTAGCACAGTATGTTTTGAAGAGGTTACTGGTGAACTGCGAACCGTTGTCCGTGATGATGCGGTTCGGCACCCCGAACCGGCTCACGATGCCCTTGATGAACTTGACCGCGGAACCCGCGGGAATGGTGCGGACAGCCTCTACTTCAGCCCACTTGGTGAACTTGTCCACAGCGACGTAGAGGTAGCGGTAGCCCCCTGGCGCCCAAGGAAACGGGCCCAAGATGTCCAGCCCCCAGACTGCGAATGGCCATGAAAGGGGTATGGTCTGCAGGCCTCCTGCTGGCTGATGGATCTGCTTGGCGTGGAACTGGCAGGCCTCACAAGCTTTCACTAATTCGACGGCGTCATTGAGCGCGGTGGGCCAATAAAACCCACTGCGGAACGCCTTGCCGACGAGGGTCCGTGATGATGAATGATGTCCACAGTCTCCGCCGTGTATATCTTCCAGCAGTTCCTTCCCTTGCTCCCTGGAGATGCAGCGCAGGGATACATCGTTTGGTCGCTTCCGGTAGAGCTCTCCATCCTTGATGCAGTACGCCGTGGCCTGGCGTGCCACTCGCTCCGCTTCCTCCTCCTTCTCCGGCAGGGTCCCTTGTGTTAAGTAACTCCGGAGCTCCGTGATCCAGCATCCCTCCTGAGGTTCCATCGTCAGGAGCAGGCGTGCTCCTGAGGCCGGGCCACAGGCCGGAGCTCCCTGAGGCAGGTGGCTGGGGGAGCTCCTCCCGAGGCTGAGCCGTGTTTGACAATGACGGCAGGGCTGAGGGCTTGAAGAGCCGCTCCTCGAAAACGCCAGGCTCCTGAGGTAACCGCCTGGACGCCCGTTTGGCGATGTCGTCGGCCTCCTGATTGGTGCCACGGGGCACATGCTGCAACTCCAACCCCTAGAACTGCTTCTCCATCTTGCGGACCTCCGCAAGGTAGGCTTCCATGTGCTCATCTTTCGGCTCGTACACCTTGTTGGAGAAATTGACAAGGAGCTGCGAATCGCCCTTCATGGTGAGGCGTTTCACTCCCAGGGCAGCTGCGGCCTTCAAGCCCGTTATTAAACCTTCATACTCCGCTATGTTGTTGGAGACCTTTTCACCTTGCTGGAAACAGAGCTGCACAGCGTAGTAGAGCTTGTCCTGAGTGGGCGATATAAGCACCGCCCCAGCCCCAGCGCCATGCCTGGAGAATGCCCCATCGAAGTACATGACCCAGCCTTCTGGCACCTCACTTCCCGGGGAGAGGGATCTATCCTTGTCTGCCTTGAGGCCTGGTGCCTCCGTCCATTCTGCCACAAAATCCGCAACGCTGCTCCCTTAATGACTCTGGTCGTGCTGAATTCGAGCTGAAATGCTTGCAGTTCTATGTTCCACTCAGCGACCCTTCCAGCTGAGTTAGGGCTCCTGAGCACTCTCTCCAGGGGGTATGACGAGACGACCTTGATGGGGTGACCTTGAAAGTAGTGCCGCAGCTTGCGCGAGGCCACCAGTAGTGCGAGGAGGAGTTTCTGAGGCATGGGGTACCGTTCCCTCGCATCCCGCAACACCGTGCTGACAAAGTACACTGGGTGCTCAACGAGATTGGGTGCGTCAGTGCTGGCGGCTCCCTTCGGAGACCATGGCGCCTCTTGAGGCGATGAGGCCTCCTGAGACTGGCCATCTAGGAGAGGGGCCTCTTCCGCCTCCGGTGCATTCCTCTGCGGCGGCTGATCCTCCTCAGCCGCGGTGGCGGTTTCTGTGGGCCTTCCTTGTTCCTGTTCTTCCTTGTCCCGGGCTGCTGCCGTGGTTTTTATTCGACGCTCTTCTCTAACTGCCACCAGGGCTGCGCTGGCGGAGTAGGGAGTGGCGGCGAGGTAAAGCACCAGGGCTCTTGAGGGCGCGGAGCCACCATGACCGGTGGGCTGGTCAGGTATCTCTTGAGATCCTGGAACACCTTGTCGGCCTCTTCAGTCCACTCAAAGGGCCCCTTTTTCTTCATTAGCTGGAAGAAGGGCAGCGCTCGTTCCCCCAACTTGGAGATGAAGCGCCCTAGCGCGGTCACACGCCCCGTGAGCTTCTGTATTTCTCTGAGGGTCTTTGGCGGGCTCATGTCTTCCACCACCTTGACCTTTTCTGGGTTAGCCTCAATGCCTCGGTGGGACACGAGGAAACCCAAGAGCTTGCCCGAGGGGACTCCGAACACACACTTCTCTGGGTTGAGCCGTAGGTTCACTGCGTTGAGGCTCGCGAAGGTTTCCTCCAGGTCTTGTATCAGGGTCCTGGCCTCCCGAGACTTTACCACAATGTCATCGACGTAAGCTTCAACATTCTTCCCGAGCTGCGGGCCCAAGGTGATGTGCATCAGCCGCTGAAAGGTCGCCCCTGCGTTACGCAGCCCGAATGGCATGCATGTGTAGCAGTACACCCCACACGGGGTTAGGAAGGCTGTCTTTTCGACGTCTTCTACCGCCATCTTGATCTGGTGATACCCAGAGAAGGCATCCAAGAAGCATAGCAGGTCGCATTCCGCGGTGGAATCAACGATCTGGTCGATGCGGGGGAGCGGGAACGGATCTTGCGGGCATGCTTTGTTGAGGTTGGTGAAGTCGACACACATGCGCTCCTTCCCTCCCTTCTTTGGCACAACGACAGGGTTGGCCAACCAATCCGGGTATCGGACCTCGCGAATGACCCCAGCGGCTTCTAATTTGTGGGTCTCTTGGACGATGAAGGCCTGCTTTTCTGTGGACTGCCGCCTGGCCTTCTGCTTCACAGGGCGCATGTTGGGGCACACGTTGAGGTGATGCTCGATTACACTCCTAGGGATCCCTGCCAACTGGTCAGGCTCCCAAGCGAATACCTTCTTGTTTGCACGCAGGAACCCGACCAGGGCCTCCTCCTGCTCGGGTTCGAGGTTGGCGCCTATGGTGAAAGTGGCTTTGGTGGACCCGTCCTCATCGACGGGTATCTGCTTGGTTTCTGCCTTGTCTTGGGTGAAGAACTGTTTCTTCTTGGAGGGTGCAGCCCCCTTGGGCTCGGGGGTCTCCAAGTCGGCGGGCTGTGCCGACGCCGCCGTCTTGAAGGCGAGCTTGAGCACCCGCAGCGCATCTCTGGTGTCCTCGTGCACGGTGAGGACACCGCTGCTCCCGGGCATCTTCATGAGGTTGTACGCCGGGTGCGTCGCGGCCATGAACTGGGCCAGCGCTGGGTAGCCGAGGATGGCATTGTAGGGGAGGCCGATGGGGGCGATGTCAAAGTCGACCAGCTCCGTGCGGAAGTTGTTGTAGGTGCTGAAGGTTACTGGGAGCCGGATCTGTCCCAAGGAGCTGGATGATCCGCCCCCAACGCCTGAGAAGGGCCGGCTGGGTTGCAGCCGTTCCAGGGGTATGCAGAGGAGGTTGAAAGCCTCGACCGAGAGCACGCTGAGGCCCGCACCGCCATCAATGAGAGTTCTGGTGACGGCCACCTGGCAGATGGTGGGGGTGCACAGCATGGGGACCGCACCCGAGCAGGCCGAGTTGGAGGGGTGGTCCTCCGAGCTAAAGGTCAGGCCGGTCTCGGGCGCCGCCCGGTCCGGGAGAGCCCCCTGCCGCGTGGAAGCGGTGCTGACCCGGCAGATGAACGGCTTGATGTGGTGACTTGTAGGCGGCGCCTGCGAGCCGCCCAGGTGGGCCGCGACGACCAGGGGTGTTGGTGTAGCGCGATGGGCGGGGAAGAGGCTGCGGGGCTCTTCCCGAGAGGCCACGGAGGCTGCCGGCAGGTGGAGCAGCCATGTGAGCGCAGCGCCGATGATGGCCATGGGGAGCCAGTTGGCCACGACCCCATCGTCACCTCCGGCTTCGAGGAGGGCATCCTCGCTCGCCAGCTAGAAGGCCAGCGGGTCTGTCGCGCCGCCGTAGCGCGGCGGCGGTGTTGGCTTGAACTTGTCCGGCCATCGTACCCGTTGCGGGGCTGGGGCCAGGGCTCGGAGCCCCCTGGCCCCCGTGCTGGCGCCGGCGGCCGGAGCGGGCGACGCGCTACTCATCGAGAGGCAGGCTGTGGCGGTGGCGGAAGAGAAAACTCCGGCGCACCCCTACCTGGCGCGCCAAATGTCGGATTTCGGGTTTCGGCAGACCCTTGAGGTTCGAACACTGGGGTGCGCGCAGAGATTTCACCTCCTACCTACTTGCGCCCCTCTGCCTCGCTCAGATCTGAGCTATGGAATGAACAACACGAGAGACACAGGGTTTATACTGGTTCGGGCCACCGTTGTGGTGTAATACCCTACTCCAGTGTGTGGTGGATTGCCTCTTGGGCTGATGATGATGAACAATACAAGGAAGAACAGCCTCGCGAGGGTCTGTTCTTGGCTGGGGGATGAACTGGTGGGAGGAGTTCAGTCACCCTTCTCCCTCTCTCTCTCTCCTCGGTTGTCCTCTTTTACCTCTCATGGGTGGCTGGTCCTATTTATAGAGGCCCTGGTCCTCTTCCCAAATATCAAGCGTGAAGGGAGCCAACAATGGTGGGCTAATTTGAAGGGGGACAGCTAGTATCAGCTATCCTGACAAAAGTAGTCTTCGCCTGCACAAAGCTCTGGTGGTGACGCTGTCATGGGCTCCACAATGACCTCCGTCTTGCAGTCCTCCTGGTATTGGTCTTGTTGCATCGAAACGACAACCTTTGCCTGATGCCTCGGTACTCCGCGGCTGCGCTTGCCCCCTTTGCACCAAAGGGGAAAGGAGGACACCGCGTGGGCTGGCACCTTCCTGGCACCCCTGGGTTGTCATGGCTTGCGTCGCGGGCACCTCATGAGGTACCCCGCCTTGATCTCTCCGCCTCCTCGCGAGCCAGCCTGACGAGGCCGTGCCTGAGGGAGATCCGTGTCGTCCGCCCCGCGAGGCTTGGCCCCTCGCGAGGGTCTTGGTTCTATGTTGATGAAGATGGGCCGTGCTGGGCCCCCCTTTGAGCCACGCCGCAGGCTGCAGGCAGGCATGTCTGGGGACCCCCGTTCCCAGAATGCCGACATACTTTGTGTTGGTTTGAATAGATGAATCTGAGATTGTGTGATGCATATCGTATAATCATACTCATGGATACTTGAGGTGAGATTGGAGTATCTAGGTGACATTAGGGTTTTGGTTGATTTGTGTCTTAAGGTGTTATTCTAGTACGAAATCTTGAATAGATCGATCCGAACGAATAACTTTGAGGTGGTTTCGTACCCTACCATAATCTCTTCGTTTGTTCTCCACTATTAGTGACTTTGGAGTGACTCTTTGTTGCATGTTGAGGGATAGTTATGTGATCCAATTATGTTATTATTGTTGAGAGAACTTGCACTGGTGAAAGTATGAACCCTAGGCCTTGTTTCAACGCATTGCCATACCGTTTGTGCCCACTTTTATCATTAGTTACCTTGCTGTTTTTATATTTTCAGATTACAAAAACCATTATCTACTATCCATATACCACTTGTATCACCATCTCTTCGCCGAACTAGTGCACCTACACAATTTACCATTGTATCAGGTGTGTTGGGAACACAAGAGACTCTTTGTTATTTGGTTGCAGGGTTGCTTGAGAGAGACCATCTTCATCCTACGCCTCCTACGAATTGATAAACCTTAGGTCATCCACTTGAGGGAAATTTGCTACTGTCCTACAAACCTCTGCACTTGGAGGCCGAAGAATGTCTACAAGAAGAAGGTTGTGTAGTAGACATCCATCTGCTTCTTGGCAGGGAGTCGGTGGGTGTTTTCTTTCGCTAAGTACCCCGCTTCCCGGAGTTCCTTGATGTTCTCCTCCGTGACGGAGGAGACTATCCACTTGCCCTGCGCTGCAGATCTGGACATGGCTAGAGTGTTGGTTGGGGCGGAAGGGGTTGAAGCTGGGGCGCTAGAGCTCGAGGACAGATTGGCTGAGGAGGAAGAAGGCATGGGGGTAGAAATGTGGATCCTTATCTTCTTAAAAAGGCAGTGAATATCGAGCACCCCCACAAGCCTTAAAACTCACCTATTCCCCAGGGGTCGTGCTAACGACACAATTGGATTACCCAAACCCGTATTGATGAGAATCCCGCAATAAGGGGGAACAATCTCCACTTTGATGAGACGTGTCAATGAAGACCGCATACCAAAACGCGAAGCGGGAGGCTGAAAAACGGTTAGAAATAATAATAAGGCCAGAACACAGCGCCTCGCTGAAAGTGCTGTCAGAAGACATGACCTATTTTTGTTTAAGTATTTTTCCCTTGTGGTTTAGAGTTGTAACTACAGTACGGAGCTAGATATAGTTCTTTTGATCAACTACTTTGGAGTGTTCGGAGGAGGAACCCGCCTTGGAATGCCGAAGACTATCTGCGTGCCGGACACATTGTCATTGAAGCCTGGTTCAGGGGCTACTGAGGGAGTCCTGGATTAAGGGGTCCCCGGGTGTCCGGGCTATGTGACATGGGCCGGACTGGTGGGCCGTAAAGGTACAAGATAGAATACTTCCCCCCGTGTCTGGATAGGGGTCTCCTTTGCATGGATGGCAATCTTGGCGTCCAGATATGAAGATTCCTTTCTCTATAACCCAACTCTATACAACCCTAGGTCCCTCTAGTGTCTATATAAACCAGGGGGTTTAGTCCGTAGAGGCAATCACAATCATACAGGCGAGACGTCTAGGGTTTAGCCATTACGATCTCGAGGTAAAACAACTCTTGTAACCCCTATACTCATCAAAGTCAATCAAGCACGAAGTAGGGTATTACCTCCATCAAGAGGGACCGAACCTGGGTAAACATCGTGTCGCCCGCCTCTTGTTACCTTCGATTCTCATATGCACAGTTCGGGACGGCCTACCCAAGATCGGCCGGTTTTGACATTGACAACTACTGATTTTGCTTTGTGGAGAGTTTCTATGCAGGATCATCTTCGATATGGAAATGATGAGATGTTGGAGATCTTGGAGTATGCCTACAAAGCAGTTGACCCGAAGAATCTTACTCCAAGAGAGGTGTATGACAAGAATCTCAACAACACAATAACCATGTGCATAAGGAGAGGTATGACTGACAAGCAAAGGAGACCATACATACATATCACAAGTGCCAAGGAATTATGGGATAACATTGTGAGGACCAAGACCGGTACCTCAACTCTCTGGCTTGCTCAATATGAAATTGCCAAGGGTCAATTGCAAAACTTTTGTATGGAGAAAGGTGAATCTCCCAACCAACTCCTTGAGCGTCTCATGACTCTCACCGCTGACATCGAGTCATGTGAGTGTGACAAGACACAAGATGGATTCAACTTGTCTAAGCGATTTCTCATGGATAAGTTGCTCCATGCTCTTGGTCTATATCATCACCAAATGGTGTGGGACATAAGACAACACCATGGATTCAAGGAAATGACTCCAGATGACATCATATACACTTTCCAACTATTTGAAGAGTCCAAGGCAAATGCTACAAAACATCTTGCCATGCATGGTACCTCAACATCACAAATTATTCTTGCTTTCAAGGCCAAGCATGTATATAAAGAAGAGCAAAGTGAAGAAGAAGAAGATGACGAGGATGAAGACGGTGATGAGATTGACTCCGATGAGAGCTCTTCATATGAAGACATTGCCCTCTTTGTCAGGAAGTTTAGCACGGGAAAATTCAAGGGAAGATTCCAGAAGAAGAAAGTGAGAAAATGTTACAACTCCGAAGAAGCCAACCACTTCTCCAACGATTGCCCCTAAGAGAAGAGAGAAGATAAACCAAGGTTTCACAAGACCTTTCGCAAGAAGAAGTTGCCAAACCCCTCGAACTCAGAGCTCAAGAAGAGAGATGGTAAAGCAATGGTTGCTCATGAAGAATCCGATTCAGATGATGTTAGTGGTGTTGTCAGAGTTGCTCAAGATTCTCAAAACACCTTGAGGCTAGTCAATAAGAGTGGTGATTTTGTCACCTACAACTATATGAAAGACTACAAGGGAAATGCTCACAAGTTCCTAATGGCAAAGTCTGTGGTAGAAGATGGAGAGGACCAAAACTCTCCTGACAAGGTCAAGGTAACTCCACGATCAGATCGTCCTCTCTTCGCACCTCCTACTCCTAGTGATGAGTACCTTGATGCGGAGGATAATTATGATGATAATGATATAGATGACCCCATGTTTGCTAAATTAAATAAGGTCATGTGCTCCCTCAAAGGAAAGAAGCTCACTATGTTTCATATGCTTATGGAGATGGTGGGTAAGCACACTGTCACCATTAAGGAACTCGAAACCCTCGTAACCGAGGGAAAGGAAAAATATGAAATCCTTGAGCGGAAAGTCCAATATGAGGAAGCTTGAAAATTGGTGCAAACATTGGTGTTCATGCTAAAGATCTTGCCTCCTTGAAAAAGGCTAAGGACTCTTGTGAAGAGTTGATGAATGATAAAAGTAAGCTTGCGAAGTCTCATGCTTCTCTCTCTAAGGATTGTGAGCTCCTTTCCGTGTCTCTCAAGACTAAGGAAGAAGAGCTCACCCTTATTACAAAGAGTTTTGAGATGCTCGAGCTTACTTATCTTGAAACTCTAGCCAAGGCTTACTCTTCTCCTATTATTAATGTTGATGCATGTACTACTAACTCTAGTAGTGACCTAGCATCCATTCTTGAGGAGAATCGCTTTCTCAAGGCTCAAATCGAGAAAGGTCTCGTGACATGTGCTCAAGGACAAAAGAACATAAATGAGGTATTGAGCCAACACAATGATGTGTTTGCCAAAGAGGGGCTCGGGTTTGACCCAAGCACAAGCAAGAAGAAGATATCTTCTCAAAAGTGCACCACTCCTCTAAAAGAAACATTTGTACGAGAAGGGCACAAGGAGAAAGGTAAGGTTGTTAGTGGGAAGGCCACAAGGGGCATGCCCACTATCAACAAGCCAAAAGAGTTCATGCCTCCATCCTATGTTCTCCTCCATCTTGCAGCTATAGAACTTGTTGGAGACTTCATATCTCTCAACCCAGGCATTTGCTTGAAATATTAACTTCAACTCCTGGAACATCTTATATGCTCCATGACGTTCAAAACGTCTTTGAAGTCCCAATTCTAAGACGTAAAGCATGACACACTAAACTATCGAGTAGTCGTCAGCTTTAGTCTGTCAGACGTTCATAATGTCCGGAGTTGCTCCTATAGCGGGTCTTGCACCTAGCGGTGCTCCCAGGACGTAATTCTTCTGTGCAGCAATGAGGATAATCCTCAAGTTACAGACTCAGGCCGTGTAGTTGCTACCATCATCTTTTAACTTAGCTTTCTCTAGGAACACATTAAAATTCAAGGGAACAGTAGCACGAGCCATTGATCTACAACAACATAGATATGCAAAAACTATCAGGACTAAGCTCTTGATAAATTAAAGTTCAATTAATCATATTAATTAAGAACTCCCACTTAGATAGACATCCCTCTAGTCATCTAAATGATCACATGATCCATATCAACTAAACCATGTCCGATCATCACGTGAGATGGAGTAGTTTTCAATGGTGAACATCACAAAGTTGATCATATCTACTATATGTGTCAGGGAAAATATATAGGGGCGGACATTTTCCCCTGACTTGTGCACGAACAAGCTAGGGACAAGTTAGAGATTGAAGAACCAAGAGGTTCGAAGAACAAACATGCAGCTCAGAAGGACCAAGATTGAGCCTAAGGAGCAACATATCGGCAAGAGACGGGCCTCCCTTGCCGGGCAGGCGAGCCCGGCAAGGGGCAAGGCCACCACAAGAAGCAAGCTATTGAGGCTCCTCGGCAGAGTCTGCCAGGGCTTGAGGGGAAAGAACCACCCCACTAACTACTCAAGTACTCACATCGTCAATCAGTGCAGTGTCAAGCCGCAAGATGATTAAGTGGCAGCCATTTCCTACAAAGATGCCTGCAAATGAGACCCGTCTTGAGACATGTCAAGAAAACAGGTGCGGAGCTCACGAGATAGCCCGGCAGGCATTGCCGGGCGCCCAGTGATGTGACACTAAGCAACATATTTAATGCACCCTGTCAGCCCACAAAGTTAGGTATGGCAGCACTGTTTGCTATCATATCAGTGGATAATGACCACTTTGCCATAGTGGTGACCCCTTAATCTATAAAAGGAGGCCCATGGCACTCGTAGGAGGGGGTTAGGAGGTTGGAAAGTTGACAACCCCAAGCCACCACACATGTGTAGTCGCTGCGCCCATGAGGCAAACCTTGCAGGGCTAGTGTACTATGCACCACCACATTCATTCTTCCATCAATCCACTAAAGCAGGAGTAGGGTCTTACGCCTCGCAGCAGCCCGAACCTGGGTAAATCGCTTCTGTGCTCTCTATTGTGCTGCCGTATGCTTGTCTGCTCTTTGTGCAACGCGTCGTCCCCCCGCCGAACCAACAAGGGGCCACCCGGTCCCATAGGTGCCCGCGGAAATCCCGCAACATCTTTGGCGTGCCAGGCTGGGGGAGTGCTTGGCGAACCTGAGAGCGTACACCACGTGTCATCTTCATCAAAATCTTCATCGTCGACTGTGCCATCGACCGTGGCGCCCATGGAGGCGCAGAAGTGGAGCAGGGGAAGATTCACCCTCGCGTCGTGTTGCCACCTTCCAAGATTTACCATGGCAACGGTCACGACCAAGACCATGGCTGATGGCAATAGATTTACTCTGGTGGCTCGTATGGTGTTATCGCCATCTAAATGCTGTCTAGAGGAAGGGGCACAAGATTTGCGGACACGAGCTCCATCCTTCCTGTTTCCCCCACCTCGTCAACAGTCGAGTTGCTTTAGCCTCAGCGTCATCAATGTCAACGATTACCACACGACGCTCGGTCCAGTATTTTCCCCATCATGGGAAATCCTGATCAGAATGCTGGTATGATTCCATCGATTGATGCCCCGGCAAGCACACTTTGGCGAGGCTGCTCGCACTGGCACATTATATACGACGGCAGACGCTGCACTGACTCGAGGGGGGAGCGAAAAGGAGGAGGACCGGGTAAGCCTGACACCATGTCCCTATGCCCGCCAGCTACAAGAGATACATGACAATCCTTGATGGGAATGAAGAAACCTCCGGACCGCCTTCTGCTTCTCCAGGCGCCGCGAACGTGTAGAATGCGTGCGGCCTGACAAATAGAAAAAGAAGCCTGAAATGAAAGCTAAGTCCACATTATCACTCCATTTGATGCGTTTTCAGATTTCTGCAGTCGTCTATCCCTTAACTCCAGTAAGTGTTTGTATCGTGAAAGCCCTCATGCGATGGAACCTTGGCTAGTTTCTTTGATCGCTCCATCGTCCTGTCCAGAGCCACACTCACAGAACGAGAGGCTGCGTTGAGAGCTACCTAGGAAAAATGTGCCGAGACACATCCACGCCAAGATGACTGTTAAGGGCCGGACCCTTACGACAATTGCGGCAATATGATATCGGCAGGCATCCAGAGCATGCATAGGAATTGATCATACGAACACGAGCATATAGGGTTTAAAGGGATAAACACACACTTAAAGATCTAGCTAGAAGTATCAGCCTCGCACAAACACTAGAGATGAAATGACTAAACACAAAATATACATCATGTTCTGTTACAGGACCAGAAGGGATAACTTAAAAATGGAGAACCCTGTCGGCAAGGGGAGCGACCTTCCTCTCAGCGGCGGCAACGTCAGCACCCGCTAGTGGCTTCCTGAAGCCATCACCAAGGTAGAGCTCTGGGTGGAGACAGGTGATGTTGCTCAAGACCATGAAGAGGGCGTCATGAGTGAGCCTCCGCGACTCGGACGCGAAACGCTCGACCCTCCCCTCTTCATGCACCTTCAACTTGTCAACCAACTCGTCGAAGAAGATCCCGAGCTTGACACTCGGGACCTCCTGCGTGCTGGCTGAGTAGATTGGGCCGTCCATGCCCATTGTCGCAGCTTGGGCGCCAAGACGTTCTGCAATGTCAATCAGGATCTTGATCTAGAGGTTGTTCATATCGACCCGGTTCTTCAGCCTGTCCTCTTCATCTTGCTGGAGGCGCTTGGCGGTCTCCAAGTCCTTGGACAATAACTGGTGTTGGGATTCAAGGGATTCTACCGACCGCTCCAGCGAGTCGATTCTTGCCTTCATATCAGAGATGTTGCCATTGGTGGTCTCAAGGCTTTGGGTCTTGGAGGAGAGCTGAGACTGCACGTCAGCCAAGTGAAGCTCTGCTTGTCGTGCTTCTTCTTTGAGTGCACTACAAAAAAATACACTTCCGTGATGATATGTGTTTGTCACAGTAGGTCGCATTTTTTGTCATGCATGTACATCCATGACAAATTTATGAAAGAATCAAGATAGTCATACATGTGCTGTCGAAGAAGTGTTCCATGACATTACCAAAATTATCATCACGGAAGTGTCCACTTCCATGATGACAAATCGCGCGCCACAGAAGTGCTTTCGTCAAGGGTGGCCGACACGTGGCATCCACCGTAACGGAACACCGTTAAGCTATCGGGTCGGGTTTTGGATCCGATAACCCATTAACAACCCCGACCAATGGGGATTTTCCATGTGTAAAATCATCATTGGCTGGAGGAGACACGTGTCAGGTCCGCGTTGGCACAGGGTCACTCATCCAATGGGCGAGACGCGCCTATGATATGTTGACACGTGGACCGGCCCATCAAGTTTAAATGGGTCGGCCCAACTAAAGGCCCACAAGATTTTGCGGACCATAATGGGCCGGCCCAGCTAAAGGCCCACGAGATTTTGCGGACCATAATGGGCTGGCCCAGCTAAAGGCCCACAAGATTTTGTGGGCCATAATGGGCCGGCCCAGGTAAAGGCCCACAAGATTTTTGTCTGCCATAATGGGCCGGCCCAGGTAAAGGCCCACAAGATTCTTGCGGATCATAATGGGCCGGCCCAGCTAAAGGCCCACGAGATTTCGCCGACATTAATGGGCCGGCCCAGCTGTAGGCCCACAAGATTTTGAGGACCCTAGTAGGCCGGCCCATTAACTGGCTGATCTCGAGGTTGACCATACTTCCCTCCTCACAGGAACTACATCCTGACATGAAGTTACTTATTTTTTAGATCAATACTCAAAGCAACCTAGATCCATTTAGTAGAAGCAGATAAATAGAACTCAGAGAAGTGAATTCAAAATGAAAAATAAAAAATAAAAATAGACTACAAGGTGAGAACACCACTTCCTACATCAAGCTAAAAACGAAAGCATTAGGACGATTAAGACTCTTCTTGTTACACATCGAAGAACACCACGCTTAAGAGAAACAGAAACTACAACATATACACATCGAAGAACACGAGGCTACATGAAAGTAATTGAAAGGGTGTTACTTACCAAAGCTCGTTTTACAGGTTTGGTGCAGCTCCTCTTTAACTTGCCACGCTCCTTGAAGATGTCCCGAATATCCCGTGTTTGGGCTTCATTGCTCCTCTGCATGTTCGCACTCGTGGTTTTAAAATCTCAACATGGCAAGAAAAATATACTACTAGTAATACTCGCGCATCTTGTGGGCAACATTAAAGCACTCAGCTGCCATGTTAGAGCATCTCCAACAGAATCGCAACGCGCGGTGCTTTAAAAATCTCAACATGCTATCTCTACTGTTATATTTATTTAATATTTAATATTTATCTCTACTTCCTTTACTGTCTACTTTTTTTCTTGCAATATAGGCCGTCCGATTTATATTTGACAGATAGGAAGGAAACAAATGGGAATTTTGCAAAAAGATACCCATACCCCTCTCCAGATTTACAAATAAGGCCTTCCCTCATCCATCCTTTTCTCCCACAAGATAAACTACTCATACAAATGCATCTTGATGCTTGCAACGCATGGGGATCTTGCTAGTTCTAAAAACCTTTCCATCATTTGCCACACTACTGGTTGTAGATGAAAAACCTACCCAAGCACAACGCGATACAGGAGCAATGCACAATTACAAGATGATATTCTGTTGGACAATGGAGGCTATAACCAATTACTTTTATGGGAACAATAGCACCCAGGAAATTTGAAGGGTAGGTATGAACAAAATTGGAATTGCGCATGTACTGCTAAGTGATTCAATACACGCATTACCAATCGAGGAGGAGAACGATGGTCGGGGCGGCCTCTGTGAGTCATGGTCGGCAAAGACAGTCAGTTCATTGTCCACGACGGTGGTACTTCTGCGCTTGGCGTTGGCTTCCGGGAAGCAGATCTGAGACCATGGAAGACGATGCTAGGGAAGAGCCTCCGTGTATGACGACGACGGTGGACCAGCTCCTGTGCGGCGTATGAGGTCGTCGATGAGGCAGATGCGCTGCGATGGACGAGTGCGCCGATGTAAAGGGGAGGAGCACGAAGGCTGCGGTGCCGTGGAGAAGTCTATTTTCCGGTGGGGATAGAAAATGGGGAGTATTCAGGTGTACTACTCTGGGTGCCGGGGTGGGGTTGGCTGGGTAGGGTGAACCTGAAGTTATGAAAACAGCCCCCTACGAAGCGTCATCCGTAGGCCTGTTCCAAAGGCTATGATGGTAACTTCCCACTGCTCGAATCAGGGTCGCGGGAGATTTTCCCGCCGACCTCAAAATTTTGTGACACTGGACTCCCCGTGTGGCATGTTGAGTGATTCGGCTAAGCAACTAGCGAGTAGTAGTAGTAAACTCTACATATTAGGTTTGACTGAGGTCAAACTTCCTAAAGTTTGACCATGTTTATAGAAAAATATAAACATTTACCATAACAAATATGTATGATGTGAAAGTACATTCAATAATGAATCTAATGGTATTTATTTGTTATTGTATATGTTAATATTTTTTGTTATAAGCTTTCTGAGAGTTTACAAAACTTGACTTTGACTAATGCTAATACACGGACTTAAATAAAAACGGAGAGAGTACACATTTGTTTTCTTAGTTTGTAGTGAACTAATCATTTGTTGAAATTGTGAAATAAATATATTAGGCTATTGACTTCGAATGTAATGGTCTATACAATTCAATAGTTACAATCATTGTCGAATCCCAAGATGTATACAAGGTCTATAGTACTTCACAACATGCTCAAACTCACATAATCCCAGTCAAATGAGAATCTAAATGCATTTCATAGTTATTACTTTGTAGGATGCAACAAAAACAACCAACTCTACATCAGCCATTATAGAAGCAACATTTTGACATATCCCAATGTGTGAATGAAACGTGCAGAGAGAGCTTTTGAAGATGGAGCAGATAGGGCGGGAAAGATTGTATGTATGTGGACAAGAGAGTAGGAGACAAACCTAACGAGACAGAGAGAGAGAGAGATAGAGAGAGAGAAAGAGAGAGGAAGAAGTTAGGTCTGTGAGAAAGATGGATACATGTAATATACATGAGATGCGTGTGCATCTGGATTCTGTATACGTGGAAGGAGAAGAGACAACATGTTTGATGAGAGAGCTGGAAAAACATGGACGAGAGGGGAAGGATCTCGTGGGTTGAGGGATTTACAATTTTGTGCGGGGGAGAGAGGGATTGGTAATTTTGTGCAAGAGAGAGAGAGAGGGTGGGGGAGGAGTCAGTCAGCCGTCGTCACATCACCCTGCTTCCAAATGACCCCGCATTCTCTAGCGCGGTGTGGTCGCCGTCTTCGATCTGCTCGATGCCCTCTTTGAAGATTGAGGTGTTGTGCATGTTGGGGTGTAAAGAAGCACAAGCGAGAGTGGTCGCCGTATAACCTTGGATGGGGATGAATTGTGTGCTCGAGGAGTGTGTGTGTGTGTTGTGCTGCGTGTGTCTGTGTGTGTGTGTGTGTCAGATATTGAGAGAAAACAAACCTAAGGAGAGAAATGGGTATTCACGAAGAGATTGTGCGGGCCTTGAGGTGGGTAGGGGCCGGGTGAGGGTGTCAAAATGTGCGCGTTGATGCATGTGTTGCATGCGACCGTGCGAGGGACGGATGAATCGAGAGAGATGGTTGTTGTGTTATGGATGCTCCTCTCTCTCTCTCTCCCTCTCTCTCTCTCTCTCACACACACACACACACAAGTAAGGCCCTGTTTGGTTCCAAATAAGTCACCAACTTATAAGTCAAAAAGTGCAAAAAGTGACTTATTTTACCAAACGGACCCAACTTATAAGTCACCCCAACTTATAAGTCATAAGTTGCTCCACCCCAACTTAAAACTTATAAGTCACTCCTTTATACGTGGGTCCCATCACCTTTACATTAAAAAAGGTGGGAAGGTGTGGTCAGGTGACTTATAAGTCAGATGACAACCAAACAGGCGTGACTTATAAGTCACTGATTTTAAGTCACCTGACTTATAAGTCAGGTGACTTATTGGAACCAAACAGGCCCTAAACTAGAATATTGTTCTCTCATGTATACACAACGTATCGGCATCTGTCTATGTCTCACTCATGCGTGATCATTTGCACATTCACACCTCTCTATGTATGTATCACACGCACACCGTCTCCACATTGCCCTTCCACCACAACACACATATGGACACATACACACATTCTCTCTCAGCCACACACACAAAATCAGTATTAAAAAAATTAGGGTGCACCTAAAACGTCCAAATCCAAATAAACATGAACTGGAACTAAATTCAAATATATGGAAATATTGCAGCGTCAAGAACTTTCACAGGAAAAAAAGTTGAGTAATATTCGAGGATTGTTTTCACACACACAAAAAGGTTCGGTGGATGTCCTTCGAGCATGATACGGTGACACACCGTTCGATCGACCGCGCGGCCGCGGTTCACGCGCTTGCACAAGATTCCGTATCGTGGCTGTGGTACTAACTAATAAAAGCACTGCCTAAGTCTAATGTTTACATGTACTAGTACGGTTTTATTTTAAGTTTGACCAACCTTATATATATATAACTAAAGTAAGCTCCCACACGCGCACTCATCAATATGCCACTGCCGTTGCGCATGTCGGCGCCCGCCTGCTCCGGACAACAATTTCTCGCCCATCACCGCCGTGTCACTGCCATCCCTGTGCCATGAAGCCGAAGGCTCGCCCGCTCACGTCGTCAGTAGTCCCTCCTCGCGATGCCACCATGCTGCCAAGCACGCGAGCAGCTGGTGGAGCCGCGTCTATGCACGCAACGTATGAAGAGGAGGATGAGTGCGTGCTCCAGCACGCCGGCGAGGAGGAACTACCGTGTCATTGTCGTCTCCGGCCGCGCGGAGGAGGTGCACATGGTGGCTGTCGCGGCAGAAGCCGGTCACGCGCGCGTCGAGCCCGCAAATCGGGTGCGGACGCAGAATCTACCTTCGAGACCTTCAATGCCATGTGGATCCTGCAATCTGAAGGAGCAATTTGGGTCAGTCGACTCATGTGAGCCATTTGATGCAACATGGATGGCTAGAAGGGCTTCTTCCACCTCTTTTGTTGTCTTCTTCCTTCGCTCCGTCGAACTTCTTTCACAAATCTACTGACCCAAATTATACTACTAGTACGAACGTATTAAGTACAGTAGGAACACGAAGATACAAGCAGTAGTACCAACTACAAGAAGAACAGTAGTAAGACATAGTACTAGTACTACTGTACGTACTAAAGAGTTCAAATAACGAGAAAGAACATAAACGTAGTTCTGCTGGGGCCTCAACACAACACACCCTTGAAAATAAACTAAGCAACTAGTCCGCTTGACACTGCAGTAGAACTAGCATGAGCGATGGCACTGCCACCTACTCGGAGTTTGAGTCCACGTCCTCGACTTCGTCCTTGTCCCTCTTCCTCTTCCTCTTCACCGACGCTTCTTTGCTTGAACCGGACACTGGGCTCTGCTTCTTCATCCCACCCTTGTAGATATTTAAACAAAGGTAGGCATCCATTGCTGCGTACAGGATGTGATCTTCATCTAATGTCTTCGACTCCCATGCATGATGAAACTCGTGATGAGGTTTCTTCAGTTTAGCGTACGAAGGATCAATCATGGCTGCTGCCAGGGTCAGCATTGAAGGTTGAGAGGAGGACACCAGGCTTGCCTTCTGGAGATCGAAGGGCTGGCCTACAACGAGACCTATCCGACGCAGGACATCCCTGTCGTTCTTAAAGCCTACAGTAACGAATTTCACTCTTTTGTCCTTGAGGAAGTTCTTAAAATCCTGGCACTCAACGTCGGCATGGCATATGTGGTAGACCAAGCAAACGTTATGTACGCAAACCTGGATCACGGCGGGCTTCTTCCTCTCTTCGTCCTTTAGATCCTTCTCTCGTCCCAGGACTGTGGTGTACTCAACATCTAGCCCAGCGACCCACTCATCCGTTGAACTGTTGAACATGCGTAGGAAGCGAGCAAGCCATGCTTTCACCGTCTCGGATCCACGTGTGTAGATGACGATGAACTGATCGCCGGTGATGGCTCTAACCTGGTACTCAGCGGCGACCATGGAGATTTGGGAGGCCATGGATTTTGGAGGAGGGTTAGGAGAAGTTGAACTGTTGTACCCCGCAAAAAAAACTGGGAGCGAACTAATGTGAAAGGACGGGACGACTGGGAGCGAACTGTTGTAAGGTAGAAGACGGGGACGAGTAGGGCGTGCGAACGGCGTGGGGTTGCTGGCTTGCCCGGTGGATAAACGGCTGCAAGCCCCCAAAGAGTTCTCGAGAACTATGCGGGACCCACTAGATGTCATGTCTACTAGACCCATATCGTAGGCCTGACGGTATAGCTTCTGCCTGTTCGCACGCCATGCCGGCGCGTGGATGTAACTTCACTTAATTCCGTCAAACGTCGCGCCTCCCACGACCTTCGCCTCCCTCGCGCGGTCGCGCCCTTTGAGACTTCGACCGGCTATAAATGAGCAATTTTTTTGCCTTTTTTTAGACAAGCAATTTTTTTGCCTACTCCGCATGCATGATACTCCCTCTGGTCCTTTTTACTCCCGTCAACCGTTTGCAAAGTGTTTGACCAAATTTATACTTTTTTTGAACACCACCTTATATTAATTAACCAGCCACACCAGTACACTCATTCGATACAATATTCACCACACAGGGCGGTACGTTATTTACAAGAATACCATCTAATCTATTGTCAAAGCTATACTTAGCGATTAAGTGTGCCACCTTATTGGCCGAACGGCTAATCTTTGACAATTGAAGATTGTTGATCAACTTCGAGATGCTCAACGCTTTCATCTTCAGGTCACGCATAGCAGACCTGTCATAGTCCCCCGATGCAAGAGACGCTACCACAAAAGCGCAATCAGTCTCTAAAATTACAGGATTATGAAGAGAAATACCTATGTAGAGACCGGCAATGCAAGCCCTAAGCTCCGCTTCCTCCACGCTTTGACAGGCATCAATGAAATCCCACGACCAAATTTATACTAAAAATATCAATATCTACAATACTGATTATAATGAGTATAAGAACTACGTTTTATAATGAGTGTAAAAATATTGATTTGACATTGTGAATGTTGACACATTTTTCTATAAGTCTGGTGAAAGTAGAGGTACATTGACTTCAGACAAAACTTAAATGCACAATGCAGACTAGTTCCTCCGTCCAGGTGCGTGCCATGTCCTATCTTGTCATCACAACAAGGTTAGCTATTAGAGTACCACTACCTCCCTTCTAGTTTAAAGGGCTCGATTCAAAAATTTCACCTACTCTTAGCAAGATAGTAGAGGCGGTGGAATAGTTTTTGAAGTCTGCAAAAGTACTCAACTAGTGCTGTCGTTCTTCACAAAAAATGTGTTTACCAATGCATGCATGAACACTAGTTACTCTAACCCCCCTCTCTTCTTTAATTCTTTGCCACATCAGCATGTTTGCTATTCCCGTGTGCATGATACCAGCTAAGATACCACCATTATGGCCAGCCTTAATCATCGCATGCAATAATTTAGTGCACCTTGAAATATGAACATGTGTGGGGCGTGTATGTTTTTAATGACTTGAGACTATACCTAGCCCGGCATGCAAGATGACTTATTATGCACCGTTCCCCATACCTGCAGGAAGCCCGTTCGTCTCCAAATCTTTTCCTCTCCATGTGTGGAAACAATATGCCTGCCAAACTCTCCTTCTCCCTCCGGCGGTCCCACCACTCCACCCCGTGTGAAAAAATCTGCATGCATGACTCTCCTCCCCCCACGCTCGTCCAATCCGTTGTGACCAGCAATATTTCCACCCCTTCGCTCCCCCGTAATTTACTCCAACAAATATGCCCACGTAGCTGTTACTTAACTGCAGGTGCATTGGGTCACTGACATATGGGCCCAACAGGGGTCTGGCCCACATGTCAGTGACGCAACTGGACCTGCAGTTAAGTCAGTGCAGCTCAGTCCATATCTTACGTAGGTGTGCCATTGCTCGCTATAAATACTGCGCCTCCCACGACATCGCTATCTCCCCCCCTCACGTTCACGTTCATCGCTATCTCCTCCCCCTCCCTCTCACGTCGATCCTCCAGCGACTCCGGCATGGTGAACGGGTAGCACGTCTCGTACTTGATGTTCTCCGCCAAGGGCCAGCAGTGACCGCTGCACGCATCCGTGAGGTGATGCACCATGTCCGCCGGCGAGCCACAAAACGGCATCGGGCACTCATAGCAGTGGACGAAGGGCTCCTTGGAGGCATCGACCAGGCCGTCCATGAAACGGGAGTGGCTGTAGGGGACGTTGCGCCAGTTGAATATATGAGCAAGTTACTACGAGATTTAATCCGAATAAGCACAAAATAAATCATGAATTCTACCACGATTTCGAACAGGAAGGACAGAAACACATACGGTGCAACGGGAGCAGCACCGTTGGCGTTGAGGTTGTCGCCCATGTCCAAACACCACGTAGACACGGTCTTTGAGCACGGTTCGTAGTCGTTCCACGCTCGGGCATTGAAGTTTGTAACTATTTTAGATTAGAATATACTACTCCTCCGGTGCTAGTAGTAGAGCAGAGTCCTACTCTACTACTCTACTCAAGCAAGTTAGGGCATAGCACTGTAGGGAGTACCAGTACTGTGATCACTCAAGCAAGTTGTCTGGCATCGACATGACCCTACGCTGCTGGTATGTGTCTCGTAAGTCAAGCGGCGTGCTGTAGTCATCATCACCTGTCCACTTCCCGCAGCACATATTCGCTTCTCCATCTTTGTCCGCACATAATCTCGTCCAATCTTCCATCCCCGCTAAGGCGCCTCCCCCCTCGTCCGAAACCCAAGCACTAACAATGGCAGAACCGAGCAGCGTCCGCCGAAAGAGTGGCTGGAATTCGCTCCCCACAGAGGTAATCAAGCTCATTGTTTCGCGTGTGGACAATCTCAGTACCATGCCGCTCGCCGCGTGCTCGTCGGGGCTGTACCGTTTACTCAAAGCCCTCAGGCCGGAGCTTTTTAAGCCAGCTCCTTGCTTGCTGATGCCGCCTGATCTTCAGAAACGGCGTGTCACGCAGCATAACGATCGTAGGGTGGCGAGCATCAACCCCCTTGACTGCGATCCGATCCCCGTCAGCCTCAACTACATTAACGGTATGTACTGGGTCGGCATGAACATGTCTTGGATGGTGCTCGTCGACGGTCGCGGCAGCTGGATGCTCGTGGAGGTCTACACCCGGCGATTGATCCCCCTTCCTTCGATTAACACTGCACTGCTTTGGCACCGCGGCCCAGAATACTCGGAATCTTACAGTAGCCAACATGATACCAAGTTTGATTTGCTCAAGGTTGTAATCTGCCAAGTGCCCACAAGATCTGTGAATTATAAAGACTTCAGGCTAATTGCGTTCTTCAACCGCGGTCTCGCCTATCTGACAGGTCACTGCGGTAAGTGGATAAATCTGCACGTCCATCGCAGGATCATACATCCTCCATGGTTCTCTGATGCCATTGAACACAAGGGCTTCATTTACGCTGTCGACTCCTTCTATGGCTGGACGTATTGCTGGCCTACTCCAGTCATCGCTACAAACGGCTGTTACAGCAGTATGTTACTTTCCTATGATATCATGATGGCTTGCTTATATTACTGTCAACATTTGCTGAAAAAATATTCATGCTCATAACATGCTGTTCTTAAGATTGACTAAATCAAGAGCCCTTTTTTATTTGACTCCAACTTGATATGATGTTGTAGGCCGCCTGGTGTCCCTACCCTTCCTAATCCCAGAACCTTTCAAAGAAAAGCGGCATGGCAGTTGCAGGTGGTTCCTGGCTCGATCAGACGACGGCGAAAGATTGATGATCGTTCGCACGTACCGGACGTGTTGTTTCGCGGAATACAATCACAGTCACTGCAAGGTCTTTGAGCAGGATCCCAGCTTCTCTGGGCCTTCAGGAATTTTTGACTGGAGGCTGGTAAGTAGCCTTGGTACACGCTCTCTGTTTGTCGGACTGAATTATCCGATTAACCAGGAGATAACCGACGGCAAGGATCATGATGGCAGCGCGGTTTCGTTCATCAGGCAAAACTGTGTGTACACAGCGTACCATGCGTCTCTGCATGCACCATACCCTGATATGTGCCGCCACGCTCTGCAGCCCAAAGTAGGAGAGAGGGTCGCAAGTATCAGACTTCGACCTGCTGGCTGGAGTTTCCCCCGTCAGGCACCCATCTGGTTCAAGCCGTCAGCCAATCTCCACAGCTTAATAAATAGTAACGTCTAACTGAGCCAGTTAGTTAGATGCGTACACTTGGTGTAGTAGGATCTTTATTTAGTTTGATGCATACACTTGTTCTTTTTTGGTAGCCCTTTTGTAATGATGGCTGATGTTTGGTTTGGAAGAGAGAGCTGCGTCTTCACTCTTCTGGCCTGCTTACTGCTTCTGTTGCACCCCCAGCCCTGGTTGCTGCTGCTGCTGTTTTCAATGTACAATCAGTAGTATATTTCGTCTGTTGGTTGAATAAATGTGTTGTTAGAACGACAAACACAATGTTTTGGAAGTCGTTGCACGGTTCGATCCTTTAGTGCCCCGTACCGTACGTAGCGCATACTATTTTTCGTACGGAACACATTTTCCACTTGTTGATAACATGCAGCCCACTGATGAAGGCCCAATAGAGAAGCCCATAATTAACTGGAAGGGAGGCTCTCACATGAATCCGGCCCAGGTACATGCTCATGGTCCCCTAAACATAAATAAGTAAATAAATAAATAAAGCTAAATGCTCATGCACCAGTTCTTTGGGAAAATAGGTAGCCCAGTATTTCTTTTTGAAGAATACCCAAGCTAGGCCTATTTGTTTTCTCCGAATTACTGGGCTGCAAATCTTTCAAGACGTGGAGGGATGCATTCCAGCCTGGCTTAAGAGTATGGTCAATGTCTGTTAAAAGTAATATCAAAAGGGGTTGAAAATTCCAAAAAATTATAGCAAATGGGATATAAGTTTCTTTTTTTGTTTTTGTTCTTCACTGATATCTTATACGTATTTCATTGGATTTAACATGACATAGTACTAATTTATTTTTAAATTTGTTTTAGTATGGCTATTAATTTTTGGATTAAGAATATTTCGTCCACCAGCAAAAATTTGCGAATTTTCAAAATTTCCCACATATTTAGTTAATTTTTTGACCCTGGTACTGACCAGAAAATGGCCAGCAATTCTAAAAATGGAAAACGGGCTGCAATAAATTCCATATGAATTAGAAAATGAGTAAAAATTATAAAAATAATAGCAAATGGGCTGTACACGCCACAGATTTCGAGGCTGACTTGTTTACGCAAGGCTTTGTCAGTGAACACACGATTCTAGCAGCAGTGACTGTTGGATGTCCATCCAACGGCCGACGTGCTTCTTCAATCTCTGATCTTCCTGCTCCAGCCGCCTAAACTAGCGCCGGCGGGACTGCCTGCTCCCTCCTCTTGTGGCCCGCTGTGATGCCGCGCAGGCTTCCCCGGCCCACCCTACTCCCTCCGCTGGCCTGGCCGCACGCAATCAACTGCCTCCTTATTACGCGAAAAAAATGATTCCTCCCACTGACATCTGGGGCGCACCGGTTGGGAGGCTGACCTGTGGGCCTACTAAGTTGACGCGTACGCAGGGCTTGTCAACTTAGTCAACAAACGATTCTAGCAGCAGTAACCGTTGGATTTGAATCGAACGGTCCTGCTGCTTCTTCAATCGCTGCTCTTCTTGCACCAGCCGCCCAAACCAGCGCCGGGGAGACCGCCTGCTCCTGCCTCCAGTGGCCGGCTGTGCTGCCGTTGAGGCCTCATCGCCCCCTACTACTCCCACCGCTAGCCAGGCCCTGCGGCGACGGCAGCCTCACACCGCAGCCGAACCAGTGAACCCTCGTACTCCTCTCCGCGTGGGCATCCACTGCCGCGTCTTCCCCGGCTCCGCGTCGTCCCCTTCCTAGGCCTCGCCGTCGTCCACCGCCTTGGTGCTCTCGGCGCGGCGTGGTCAACGTGGTCAACGACATTCCATCGGAAGAGTACTGTACGTGGAGAGGCTGACAGCTGGGTCCACGGCCACAACCCAGTTTTTTTGTGATTTGCCAAGTAAGTCGCTTTGTCAGGCCTGTTGGGCTGCAAATCTTTCAAGACGAGGAGAGCTTTCATTCGGCTGGCCGAGAAAATGGCCCATCAGTAATGAGAAATGGGTTGTACATTTTTAAAACACATCAAACCGGCAATTAGTTTCAAATATCTTTTTTTTCATTTCGAGATTTTAAATTACATTAATTTTTATGCGTGGAGAATTTGTTGGATTTTATATTGATATACATTTATTTTTAAAATCAGTTTGAATGTGAGTCGAAATTTCGGGATTAAAAACAGTTCGGACCGCACCGAAATATGCAAAATTTCGTATAATTTTTTAACCGTGGCCACAATATGGGCTATAATGCTAACAAAAAGAATATGGGCTCCAAAAAAACCTTAATAATTAGCAAATGGGCTGTAAATTATTAGAAATAATGGCAGATGGGTTGTATGCTGTTTTCCACAGATTTGAGGCTTTCCTAAAAAAAGGTTGACACACAAGCAGTGACTGTTGGATGGCCATCCAACGGCCGTCGTGCTTCTTCAATCTCTGCTCTTCCTGCTCCAGCCGCTCAAACAAGCGCCGGCGGGACTGCCTGCTCCCTCCTCCCCGCGGCCGGCTCTGCTATCGCGCAGGCCTCACCGCCACACCATACTCCCATCGCTGGCCTAGCCATCCCTCTACTCACCCACACCTGCTGTTATTCTCCAGCGACAGCAGACGAACCAGTAAACCCTCGTACAGTCGTACTCCCCTCCGCGTGGGAAACAACTGCCGAGTCTTCCCTGCCTCCGTGTCGTTCCCTTCCTAGGCCTCGCCGTCGTCCACCGCCCTGGTGCTCTCGGCGCGGCCTGGTCAACGTGGTCAACGACCGACATGCATCTGAAGTGGACTGTACGTGGAGAGGCCGACAGCTGGGTCCACGGCCGCACGCAAGGAAATGCCTCCTTATTACGCGCAAAATAATGATTCCTCCACCTGACATCAGGGACCCACCGAAAGGGCCTCTGTATTTCGCGAAAAAAACGTTACCGCCGCTGACAGCTCGGACCCACCAGCTATATCTTCGCACGCAAGGAAGTGCCTCCTTATTACGCACAAAAAAATGAATACTCCCCCTATTAGCTGGGACCCAGTATAGTGGTAGGCTGACTTGTGGGCCTACTAAGTTGACGGGGACGGAGGGCTTTGTCAACTTAGTCAATATGCACGATTCTAGCTCCAGTGACCGTACGATGTCCATCCAACGGCCGTAGTGCTTCTTCAACCTCTGGTCTTCTTGCTCCAGCCGCCCAAACCAGCGCCGGTCGTGCCTCGTGCTCCTGCCTCCCGTGGCCGGCTGCAATGCGGCGGAGGCCTCACTGCCCCCTACTACTCCCACCGCTGCCCAGGCCATCCCTCTACTCACCCACACCCCCTGTTATTCCGCGGCGACGGCAGCCTCACACCGCAGCGAACCAGCGAACCCTTTTACTTCTGTACGCATGGGCATCCACTGTCGCGTCTTCCCCGGCTCTGTGTCGTCCCCTTCCTAGGCCTCGCCGTCGTCCACCGCCCTGGTGCTCTCGGCACGGCGTGGTCAACATGGTCAAGGAACGACTTCCATCGGACGTGGACTGTACGTGGAGAGGCTGACAGCTGGGTCCACAGCCGCAGCAAGGAAGTGCCTCCTTATTACGTGCAAAATAATTATTCCTCCACCTGACAGCAGGGACCCACCAGACGGGCCACCGTATTTCACGAAAAAAAACGTTTCCCCCCTGACTGCTTGGACCCACCAACTACACCTTCGCACGCAAGGAAGTGTGTCCGGGCAAAAAAAATAAAATGATTCGCCCCCCTGACTGCTGGGACCCACCAGCTAGATCTTCGCATGCAAGGAAGTGCCTGACAGTCGGGACCCACCTGGTCGAAGCGTACGTAGCGTTGTCATTCTGGTCGCGAATGTGTATGTACATACTGGTCGATGTAGAGGCGCGCACGTGTCGTAGTAGAGGCGCGCACGTGTCGTAGTAGAGGCGCGCACGTGTCGTAGTAGAGGCGCGCACGTAGCATGTACACGTACGTACATCGGCCAGGGTGCAAGAAAGAAAATACGACCACGTATGTGTACATACGGGCGGGGTCTTGAACGCCTACTCGCGCATACGTACGGCCAAGGCTCGTGTACATGGCTGTGTCGGAACGGAGAAACAGCGTCGTCGTCGTGTTCATGGGGAGGCAACGGAATGCGTTGTGTTCATGTGGAGGCAACGGAATGCGTCGTGTTCATGGGGAGGCAACGGAATGCGTCGTGTTCATCGGGAGGCAATGGAACGCGTGGGAACCAACCGGCTGGGTCGGAACGGAATGCGTGGTCGTGTTCATCGACAGGGCTTGGACGGAACATGCGATGGAACGAGGCCTGGCGTACCGCAGAATGGAGGAAACGGACCTCCTATGGCCGAAGCAGGGGTCCTGTTGATCGGGAGGGGTGTGGCGTACCGCAAAATGGAGGAAACGGACCGCCTACGGTCGAAACGGGGGTCCTGTTGATTGGGAGGGGTGTGGCGTACCGTAAAACGGATGAAACGGACCTCCTACGGTCGAAACGAGGGTCCTGTTCATCGGGAGGGTGTGGCGTACCGCAAAACGGGACTCCACGGGGTACTGTTCATCTCCACCGTCGACCTCCTCCAGCCTCCAAGGGCTACCGTCGACCTCCTCCAGCCTCCACGGGCTCCTATTCATCCAGCCTCCACCGCGCGCTACTCCACCAGCTACTGTTGAACCACCCCTCCACCGTCTAGTGTTCATCCAACCCTCCACACCATGGGGTCCTGTTCAACCACCCCTCCACGGGCACCCTCCACCGTCTACTGTTCATCTAGCCCTCCACCACACCGCAGGGTCTTGTTCATCCAGAGGCAACGCCACCGCTCACTGTTCATCCAACCCCCCGCAATGCTCACTGTTCATCCAATCGATCGGCTTCAGTTAGCAGCAGTAGCGAAGGAATCGCTTGATCGGGTTCAGTTAACAGCCATCGATCGATCGCTCGGGTTTAGTAACGCATAGCCTGCAGTGCAATCGCTCGGGTTCAGTTAGAGCCCAACACCTCGCTCGGGTTCAGTTAGAGCCAACGCCTCGCACACACGCGCATACGTGTACGAGAGAAACGTGCATCACTCGTCCCCCGACCTCCCACCGTAACCGGGAACTCCCTGAAATTTTCCTCGCCCTCGCTTCCAGCATGGTTTTTTCCGTCATGGACAGCCCAAAGAATGTCATGCAGCTGCGTCTCCGGCCCGCCCAGGACGAAAAGCCCATTTTCTGTCATGATTTTTTGTCATAGAAGTAGGAGCCCACCACATCTATGATGATACCGGTATTGTCACAATTATCGTCATAAAAGTGTCTTATGTATGACAGAATTTTTTTTCATTCGGCCCAAAAAGTCACGGATGTGTCTTTTTTTTGTAGTGGTGCCTTCACCTCCTTGGCACTCCCGGCAAGGTCTTCATTTAGTTTGGCCACCTGCCGGTCAGCTCGGCCTTGGTGGAAGACACAACATCCAGATCTTCAACAAGCTTCTTCAGCTGGGCAGCATGGTCAGTAGTGAGGGTGTCCAAAGCAGCCCCATGCTTGTCATTCAATTCCTTGGTGCGTTGCTGCACAAAGGCCTCCAGATTTTCATCCTTGGCACGGAGGGTAGCTTCAATGTTCTCCTCCAGAAGGGAGATCTCTCGCTCCCTGGCATCCAAAGATGCTTTGTGGTCCGCCAAGCGCCCCTCCCGAGCCACGAAATCTTCCCTCATCGTCTGAATGACCTCTTGCTGCCTCATGAGTGCCTTGAATTGCTTTTCATACCATTCCCACAATTCCAGGCACTTGTCCTTCAGCTTCTGATCCACTTTGCTGACGGATTCACGCTGCTCCTTGAGCTCCTGCCACTTCTGGTTGTGTCGGGCCTGCAGTTCCTTCAAGCCCACCGCCATGGGCTTGATGAAGGACAAATCCATGGTGATGGCAGCTGAGTCGTCGGCCTCCCCACTTCCCAGATGCAACGGTGCTAGAAGACGCTGAAGCTCTTCGTCGAGCTCTGCGTTTGTCAAGGACGGGCCCGGGGCTTCGATATCAGGCAACAATGGTGCCACGACCAGTGTGTTCAAAGAAGATGACGGGGCATCAGCAGCGCCCCCGGAAGAAGGGAGTGGACCCATGGTTTGAAGAGGAATCTTCGCCTCGATGACCACTTCATCCACCAAGGCGCTTTCCAGGGGATGCTCCACCACTGCCAAGGAACCTTGGGCTCCCCCGACAGCCATATCCTGCCCCTCAGTAGCCGCGACATTCACGGCTTCATCTGCGGCAGACCTCCCTATGTCCGCCACCACCTCCAACAAGTCTGGTTCTTCAGCCTGGGGGGCTGCAGATGGAAGGGGCCAGTGAACAAACGAAGGAATGGAAGTCTCGAAGCAAATAAAGAAATCATTGGAGACAGCCAGAATATGAAAGGGAAGAAGGATTAAGCTAGATACCTGGCGAAGTCTGCCGGGCATGGGTCTCTGTTTCCCCGACAACAATCGTTGCCGGGTCATGAACCTCGCCCTCTGCCGGGGATGATCCGACAGCCTTTTGTGTTATCTCTGCCGTGGAGGATTCCATGACCACGTCTTCGGCTTGAGCGGCAGGGGACACATGCTCCTCCAGAGGGAGCTCGTCCTATGTTACCTCGCCCCCTCCTCCGCGTGATGGGGCGGAAAGACTGTCTCCACCACCTCCAGCGGGCGAGGCCAAGTCTCTGCTCCCAGGCTGGGGGCTGGGTTGGGGGCTCGACACGAGGTCTTCGACGTCCCTCCCCGCCGAAGCCGAGCCCTTGACGCCCTCTAGTGACCCGAAGCGCCGGAGCTTCCTCCGGGAATGATCGATGAGGGTCTCCATCTCGTCTTCCACTTCCCTACTAGCAACAACAAGAACAAGAGGTCATTCAGCAAAATCATTCAAATATGCTTAGGAAGATGTTTGCCACAAAGAGAAATTCTCCTTACTCTTCCGCAATGAGCATGGAGTTCAAGTTGAACTCCGTGGGAGGAGGGGACTCTCATCTTCTCTTTAGAGATGGAAGGGTGGAGCTCTCCTGCAGCTTCGGCGCCTGCCGTGACTTCAGGGGCTCCAGGGGAGATGAGCTCTGCGAGGAGCTTGAGCCAGAACATGAGCTGGACTCTGCCTCCGTGGCCACCGACCTCTTGGCAGAAGGCGCCTTGGCCTGAGCAAGGCGAGGAGATTGGCGACATGCCACCTCGGCCTTGGAAGACTTGGTGGAGATCTTCTTCACCTTCTTTGTGGGTGGCATCGGGTTGAAGGTCATCGGTCCTCGGCAGGCGGCGTGCCTACGGGTACGCTGGTCTGGGTCCGGTGCGGGGGCTTGCGGCCCTACCGCAAGCCATTCCTCTTCAGGGGCTGCTACCGCGCCCTCCTTCCACTCATCCCCCTCTCTCTCTTGGAGCTTCGTTGATGCCGCAGCTAGAGCATCTAGCCCGTCAAAGTTATCCCCGGCAAGCTCTCCCCCGGCAGTATCATCTGTGGCTTGTGTATCGCTGCCGCCCTGGGAAGAGCTCTCGTTCCCAGCCTTCCCTTTGGCTTTCCCGACCTTTGCGGCCTTCTCCATCTGTACGCGGCGGGCATCTTTGTCCTCCGCGACCCTCTTCAGAATGAATGCTACCTTTGCAGCAGAGGTGAGTTTATACATTTCCCCTTCGTCCCTGGTGGCCTTCTCCACCAAGGTGCTCAACCACTGGAGCTCTTCATCAAGGGAAGGGTGCTGCTAAGTGCCCGATACTCCCTCAGTGTTGCAATCTGGCATCCACTTCAGTATCTGATCATGGGCAGAGTTGGTGTTCAGGGGAACGACGGTAGCTGAGAGCTTGAACATCTTGAAGCGACCAAATAGCTGGTCGCACAACCAAGCATGGCCATAAACTGACAAGTTATTGGCCGACCCCGACAACAGTCTCATCCTATCCGCAGCGCCGCTGTACAGCCACGCAGGCCTATCCCCCTCCTGCAACATTGAGATGCAGCAGAGGAGGAAATATGCCCCCACATGCTTGATGGTTAACCCCGCAGCCGCCAGGCGGATGACCCTATTAATTGTTGGGCGCAACCTGTCCTCAGAAAGGCCCTTGGCGCTCCAATCCTTGCCGCACTTCACAAAACTCGGGGGATTCTTTGTCCTGAGTCCAGTACCAATCCCCTCTACATTCATCCCATCCCTCGCGTTGGTACCCCGGGAGGTAATTCTTCTTTGACATGGTATCCAACTGATGATCCCAGAACGGTTAACTTTGCTCTCCACCCGCAGGACAAAGTAATGCCGGAATAAATCCACATCGGGCTTCACCCCGACGAAATTCTCGCACAAGTGCGTGAAGGTGGCCATGGTCGCCATTGCATTCGGCATGAAGTCAAGGAGGTGAAATCCGTAGATGTTCATGATTGCCTCAAAGAACTCAGAAAAATGAGGACAAAGACCACAGATGAAATAAGCGGCAAAGAACCGATAAGAATCGGGGGGGGGATTCACCTCGCCTGCTTCAAAGACCACGGACACTCCATGCCCTTTCTCAGTGGGTTGCCCCCACAGGTACCCGTACTTCGTCCGAAGGACGGGGCCGCTCAAGGTGGATGGAATGAAGACGACGTCCTCACTCTGCTTCTTGTTCAGCTTCACCAACCTTTTGTCCCCCTCGGCGGTGGGCTCCCTCACCACGGTCGTCGACTTCTTCTTGTCCGCGGGTCTCTTCCCCATTGCTGCGGCAACGCGAGAAGGATTCATTGGAGAGAGTGGCGGCGGAAGGGGGAGCGAGATGGGGAACTGTCGCTTAGCTTGCGGAGGAATAAGATGGGGGAGCGGGGCGAGAAACAGATGGATCGTGCCGCTCCAATTTGCCCTACTCTTAAGGGGGGGGGGAAGTGGGGCAGAGGCGTGACACTTCAGAAAGTTACCGTTTTACCATAACTACAACCACCCCATGACCCCACGATGCATAGTAATTGCGCAAAGTGAACACTGGATTGACTAGTCATCGTGGCAAACCGTCACAGCCCTCTCCCAACATGTGTTTGTGCACTGTTTGGGGCCTAACCCAACGTGCCACATGACACGTATGGCTAAGGCCCGGGGGCTTATGTCGAGGAAAATATATAGGGGCGGACATTTTCCCCTGGCTCGTGCGTGGACAAGCCAGGACAAGTCAGAGATTGAAGAATCAAGAGGTTTGAAGAACCAACATGCAACTCTGAAGGACCA
This sequence comes from Triticum aestivum, assembly GCF_018294505.1. NCBI lineage: Eukaryota > Viridiplantae > Streptophyta > Magnoliopsida > Poales > Poaceae > Triticum > Triticum aestivum. The sequence continues at coordinate 368,098,614 of NC_057800.1, read as the reverse complement.
AGATTAAGCCTAAGGAGCAACATATCGGCAAGAGAAGGGCCTCCCTTGTCGGGCGGGCGAGCCCGGCAAGGGGCGAGGCCACCACCAGAAGCAAGCTATCAAGGCTCCCCGATAGAGTCTGCCGGGGCTCGAGGGGACAGAACCACCCCACCAACCACTCAAGTATGACTCAAATTGTCAATCAGTGTGGTGTCAAGCCGCAATATGATTAAGTGGCAGCCATTCTCCACATGGCATCCATTTCCTATAGAGATGCCTACAGATGACACCCGTCCTGCGACATGTCAAGAGAACAGGTGCAGAGCTGGCGAGATAGCCAGACAAGCCTTGCCAGGTTCCCAGTGATGTGACACTAAGCGGCGCATTTAATGCACCCTGTCAGCCTGTAGAGTTAGGTATGATAGCACTGTTTGCTATCATATCAGTGGATAATGACCACTTTACCACTGTGGTGACCCCTTAATCTATAAAAGGAGGCCCACGACACTCGTAGGACGAGCTTAGGAGGTTGGAAAGTTGACAACCCCAAGCCACCACATGCACGTAGTTGCTGCGCCCACGAGGCAAACCTTGCCGGGCAAGTGTACTACGCACCACCACATTCATTCCTCCATCAATCCACTAAAGCAGGAGTAGGGTCTTATGCCTCGTGATGGCCCGAACCTGGGTAAATCGCTTGTGTGATCTCTGCCTCGCTGCCGTACGCTTTGTCTGCTCTTTGTGCAACATGTTGTCCCCCCGTCGAACCAACAAGGCTCCACCCGGTCCCATAGGTGGCCGCGGAAATCCCGCGACAATATGATTCTCGTTCGACCTTTCTGTCTCAGTGTTCCGAGGTCATTTCTGCATATTCTAGGCTCGTCAAGTTTAATCCGAGCATTCTGCACGTGCAAAACTGGCTTGCACCCGTTGTATGTGAATGTAGAGCTTATCACACCCGATTATCACGTGGTGTCTTGCCACAACGAACTATAGCAACAGTGCATACTCAGGGAGAACACTTATACCTTGAAATTTAGTGAGGGATCATCTTATAATGCTACCTCCGTACTAAGCAAAATAAGATGTATAAAAGATAAACATCACATGCAATCAAAATATGTGACATGATATGGCCATCATCATCTTGTGCCTTTGATCTCCATCTCCAAAGCACCGTCATGATCTCCATCATCACCGGCTTGACACCTTGATCTCCATCGTAGCGTCATTGTCGTCTTGCCAACTATTGCTTCTATGACTATCGCTACCGCTTAGTGATAAAGTGATGCAATTACACGGCGATTGCATTTCATACAATAAACCGACAACCATAAGGCTCCTGCCATTTGCCGATAACTTTTACAAAACATGATCATCTCATACAACAATTTATATCTCATCACATCTTGACCATATCACATCACAACATGCCCTGCAAAAACATGTTAGACGCCCTCTACATTGTTGTTGCAAGTTTTACGTGGCTTCTATGGGCTTCTAGCAAGAACCGTTCTTACCTACGCATCAAAACCACAACGATTTTTTGTCAAGTGTGTTGTTTTAACCATCAACAAGGACTGGCCATGGTCAAATTCGATTCAACTAAAGTTGGAGAAACAGACATCCGCCAGCCACCTGTGTGCAAAAGCACGTCAGTAGAACCGGTCTCATGAACGTGGTCATGTAATGTTGGTCCGGGCCACTTCATCCAACAATACCACTTAATCAAGATAAGACATTGGTGGTAAGCAGTATGACTATTATCGCCCACTGATGTCACTTGAAGCTACGTTGGTATTTCCCCAAAGAGGAAGGGGTGATGCAGCACAACGGCAGTAGGTATTTCCCTCAGATGTTAAACCAAGGTTATCGAACCAGTAGGAGAACCAAGAAACACAATGTAAATAGCACCTGCACACAAATAACAACTACTCGCAACCCGACGTGTAAAAGGGGTTGTCAATCCCTTTCGGGTAGCGGCGCCAGAAATTGGCAAACGAACGTGAGGGAGTTGTAAATATTGATAGATCGAACGCCAAATAAAATAAATTGAAGCAAGGTATTTTTGTATTTTTGGTTTAGTAGATCTGAAAATAGAAGGCAAATAAAATAGATCGCGAAGGCAAATAATATGAGAAAGAGACCCGGGGGCCGTAGGTTTCACTAGTGGCTCTCTCTAGAAAAATAGAAAACGGAGGGTAAACAAATTACTGCTGGGCAATTGATAGAACTTCAAATACATGATATCCAGGCAATGATCATTACATAGGCATCACGTCCAAGATTAGTAGACCAACTCCTACCTGCATCTACTACTATTACTCCACACATCGACCGCTATCCAGCATGCATCTATTGTATTAAGTTCATGGAGAAATGGAGTAATGCCATAAGAACGATGACATGATGTAGACAAGATCTATCTATGTAGAGATAGACCCCATCGTTTTATCCTTAGTAGCAACGATACATATGTGTTGGTTCCCCTTCTGTCACTCGCATCAAGCACCGTAAGATCGAACCCACTACAAAGCACCTCTTCCCATTGTAAGATAAATAGATCAAGTTGGCCAAACAAAACCAAAATCTCGGAGAGGAAATACGAGGCTATTTGCAATCATGCATAAAAGAGATCAAAGAAATTCAAATACTTTCATGGATATCAAAAGATAGAGCTGATCATAAACTCGAAGTTCATCCGATCCCAACAAACACACCACAAAAGGAGTTACATCATATGGATCTGCAAGAGGCCATTGTATGAGAATCAAATGAGAGAGAGGAAGCCATCTATCTACTATCTACGAACCCAAATGTCTACAAACAACTACTCACGCATCATCGGAGAGGCACCAATGGAGGTGGTGAACCCCATCCGTGATGGTGTCTAGATTGGATCTGATGGTTCTGGACTCTACGGCAGCTGGAATTGATTTTCCTAGACTCCCCTAGGGTTTCTGGAATATTGGGGTATTTATAGAGCAAAGAGGCGGTTTGGGGGGAACACGAGGTGGGCACAACTCACCAGGGCACATCTGGGCCTCCTGGCACGCCCTGGTGGGTTGTGCTCTCCTCGGAGCACCCCCAGGCGCAGCCTTGGCCCATTAGGTGTCTTCTGGTCTATTTCTAAGTGTATCCATGGGCAACATAAAGTAAATTCAATTTTCATTTCGGGACTGGGCATCCCTAATACCTTTGCCTTACTCTCGTGCAATGGCAAGTGCATAAACACTTATCGTGAGAATAACACATCTAGCATGGAAAATATTAGCCACCTCTCACCGCTTCGCGAGAGAAACGAACACACAAAAGAGAAGTTTATTTTGAAAATTAGAGATGGCACATACAAATTTGCTTAGAACGGCAAAAGAATACCGCATATAGGTAGATATAGTGGACTCATGTGGCAAAACTGGTTTAAAGGTTTTTGGATGCACAAGTAGTGATCATACATAGTGCAAAATGAAGGCAAGCAAAAGATTGAGAAGCGACCAACCAAGAAACGAATAATCTCATAAGTGAGCATTAAGCATAACTAACACCGAATAATGCACCACAAGTAGGATATAATTTCATTGCATAATTATTGACTTCCGTGCTTGCATAGGGAATCACAAACCTTAACACTAATATTCTTACTAAAGCATAATTACTCATCAACATAATTCACATATCACATCATCATATCTCAAGACTATTACTAAGAATCAAGTTTATATTGTCCAATGATCTTCATGAAAGTTTTTATTATATCCTTCTTGGATATCTATTACTTTGGGACTAATTTTCATATGTTGCTTTTGACAAGCTCAAACAAATATAAGTGAAGATCATGAGCATAATTTTTCTTTCTCTCAAAATAATTTAAGTGAAGAAAGAGAGAATTTCTTGAACATTTTACCAACTCTCAAACAAATCTAAGTGAAGCAAGAGAGCATTTCTTCAAAAATACTAAAGCACACCGTGCTAAAAAAAGATATAAGTGAAGCACTAGAGCAAGTCCATAGGTCATAAATAATTTAAGTGAAGCATAGAGAGCAATTCTAACAAGTCATGACATAATTTTGGCTCTCTCAAATAGGTGTGTCCAGCAAGGAATCAAGACTTAAAACACACAAAAAAACAAGAAAATACTCATATCATACAAGACGCTCCAAGCAAAACACATAGTATGTGACGAATAAAAATATTGCTTCGAGTAAAATACCGATTGTCGGTAGAAGAAAGAGGGGATGCCACTCGGGGGCATCCCCAAGCTTAGTTGCTTGCTCTCTTTTTGATAATAGCGGGGGATGTTGGGACATACCCAATCTTAGGCTCTTCTTACTCCTTATTCCTTCGTCCATTGTAAGATAACCCAAAACTTGAAAACTTCAATCACACAAAACTCAACAAAACCATCATGAGATCCGTTAGTATAAGAAAATAAATCAATAATATAAGTGTTGTATCAGACCAATTCATATTTTGTTCTTGAATTATATCTACTGTATTCCAACTTTTCTATGGCAAAAACTCATCAAAGATAACCATAGAGCCATCAAAACAAGCACACAACACAAAAAAAACAGAATTTGTCAAAAATAGAACAGTCTGTAGAAATCTGGACATTTTGAATACTTTTGTAACTCCAAAAATTCTGAAAAATTAGGACGACCTGAGAAATTTGTATATTGATCTACTGCAAATAGAATGGGTATTTTATCACTTTCTGGTTAAAAATGGTAATTATTTTTGTGAGCGCAAAAGTTTCTGTTTTTTCAGCAAGATCAAACAACTATCACCCAAGAAGATCCTAAAGGCTTTACTTGGCACAAACACTAATTAAAACATAAAAAACAATCATAACAGTAGAATAATTGTGCTAACACTCAAAATAAGGAAGCAAAACAATAATAAATTTTTATTCATTGGGTTGCCTCCCAACAAGCGTTATAGTTTTTATGCCCTTAGCTAGGCATAAAGCAAGGATCTAAGTTTTGTCATCTTTGGTTTGAGATCCATAAAATGCCCTCATGATTGCTTCATAAGGTGGCCTAATTATTGTTCTAGGGAAGTGTTCCATACCCTTCCTCAAAGGAAATTGGAACTTGATATTGCCTTCTTTCATATCAATCACGTCAACGATAGTGTGTAAAAATGGTCTACCAAGAATAATTGGACAAGACGGATTGCAATCAATATCAAGAACAATAAAATCTATGGGCACATAATTCCTATTTGCAAGAATAAGGACATCATTAATTCTTCCCATAGGCTTTTTAATAGTAGAATCCGCCAAGTGCAAATTTAAAGAACATGATTCAATATCGGTAAGACCATGCACATCACATAAAGATTTCGGAATAGTAGAAACACTAGCACCCAAGTCACACAAAGCAAAACACTCATAATTTTTAATCTTGACTTTGATAGTAGGTTCCCATTCATCATGCAATTTTCTAGGAATTGAAACTTCTAATTCCAACTTTTCTTCTAAAGCTTTCATCATAACATCAACAATATGTTTAGTAAAAGCTTTATTTTGTTCATAAGTATGGGGTGAATTTATCATGGATTGCAACAAAGAAATACAATCAATAAAAGATCAAATATCATAATTAAAGTCTTTGTAATCCAAAAGAGTGGGCACATCACTAGCTAAAGTTTTGACCTCTTCAAACCCACTTTTATCAATTTTCTCAAGAAGATTTTCACCCTCTGAAATAGCGGGACGCCTTCTAACTAAAGTTGACTCTTCTCCAGTCCCTTTTTCATCAATCTTAAATTTACTAAACAAGGAATCAATAGAAGAAACATAAATCATTTTAAGATCTTCATCACTTTTGCGAAAGTAATCACTAGAAAACACTTTTTCCAAAAATTCTCTTTTAGCTCTAAGCATAGCGGTTCTTTCCTTACTTTCATCCATAGAAACATAAAGAGCTTTAATTGATTCCTCAACTTTAGGCACAAAAATTTTCATCTTGAGATTTTCTACATCATGGGAAATTCTATCAACACTTCTAGACAAATCATCAATCTTATTCAACTTTTCTTCTATGGTAGTGTTGAAAACTTTTTGCATGTTGATAAATTATTTTATATTATTTTCAATATCATAGGTGTTCCTATTATTATAATATTGATTTCCATAGGAATTACCATAATTATTGGAGGAATTACTAGGAAAAGGCCTAGGATTGAAATTACCTCTGTAAGCATTGTTGTTGAAATTATTTTGAGAGATAAAATTCACATCTATGGCATCACTATTTTTCTCAATCAAAGTAGAAAAAGGCATATAATTAAAATCCATAGGAGCACTTCTACTAGCAACCATTTTCATAAGAGCATCAACTTTTTCACTCAAAGAAGAAATTTTCTCAACCGAATTAACTTTTTTACCAGTAGGAGCTCTTTCGGTATGCCAATCTGAATAATTTGTCATGATATTATCAAGCAATTTTGTGGCTTCACCCAAAGTAATTTACATAAAAGTACCACCCGTGGCAGAATCTAAAAGATTACGATAAACAAAATTCAATCCCACATAAAAAATTTGTATGTTCATCAAAGATTTAACCCATGAGTTGGGCAATTCCTTAGCATCATTTTCATCCTTTCCCAAGATTGTGCAACATGCTCATGTTCAAGTTGCTTGAAATTCATGATCTGGGTTCCAAGGGATATATAGTTTTTGCGGGCGGAAAATACTTAGTGATAAAAGCATCTTTGCACTTATTCCAACAATCGATACTATTGCAAGGCAAAGAAGAGAACCAAATTTTTGCAGAATCACGCAAAGAAAACGGAAATAATTTCCTCTTCACGACATCATTGTCCACATCTTTTTTCTTTTGCATATCACATAATTCCAAGAAGGTATTAAGATGGGACGCGACATCCTCATTAGGAGTACCGGAAAATTGATCTTTCATAACAAGATTCGGTAAAGCAATATTAATATAGTATGTCTCTGCACTAGTGGCGGGAGGAGCAAGCAGAGTGCCAATAAAATCATTGTTGTTGGTATTTGAGAAATCACACAACTTGGTGTTCTCTTGAGTTATGATGACTACACAACAAGATTGCACTAAAAAAACAGACCCAGCAACAAAACGGCGAACGGGAAAGAGGGGCAAATAAAGTGGCAAATTTTTGTGAAGTGGGGGGAGGAAAATGAGAGGCAAATGCAAATAATGTAAATTGCAATGATATGAGATTTATGATTGGGAACCTGGTATATGTTGATTATCCCCCCCGACAACAGTGCCAGAAATTCCTTTTGATGTCGCTTGAAGCTATGTTGGTATTTCCACAAAGAGAAAGGGATGATGCAGCACAATGGCGGTAGCTATTTCCCTCGGATGTGAAACCAAGGTTATTAAACCAGTAGGAGAACCAAGAAACACAACGTAAACAACACCTGCACACAAATAACAACTACTCGCAACCCAACGTGTAAAAGGGGTTGTCAATCCATTTCGGGTAGCGGCGCCAGAAATTGGCAAACGGACGTGAGAGAGTTGTAAATATTGATAGATCGAACGCCAAATAAAATAACTTGCAGCAAGGTATTTTTGTATTTTTTGTTTAGTAGATCTAAAAATAAAAGGAAAATAAAATAGACTGCGAAGGCAAATAATATGAGAAAGAGACCCAGGGCCGTAGGTTTCACTAGTGGCTCTCTCGAGAAAAATAGCAACTGGTGGGTAAACAGATTACTGTTGGGCAATTGATAGAATTTCAAATACTTATGACGATATCCAAGCAATGATCATTACATAGGCATCACGTCCATGATTAGTAGACCGACTCCTGCCTGCATCTAGTACATTTACTCCACACATCGATCGCTATCCAACATGCATCTAGTGTATTAAGTTCATGGATAAATGGAGTAATGCCATAAGAACGATGACATGATGTAGACAAGATCTATCTACGTAGAGATAGACCCCATCGTTTTATCCTTAGTAGCAACTATACATACGTGTCGGTTCCCCTTGTGTCACTAGGATCAAGCACCGTAAGATCGAACCCACTACAAAGCACCTCTTCCCATTGCAAGATAAATAGATCAAGTTGGCCAAACAAAACCCAAATATCAGAGAAGAAATATGAGGCTATAAGCAATCATGCATAAAAGAGATCAAAGAAACTCAAATACTCTCATGTGTAAAAAAGATAGATCTGGTCATAAACTCAAAGTTCATCCGATCCCAACAAACACAACGCTAAAAGAGTTACATCATATGGATCTCCAATAGAACATTGTATTGAGAATCAAATGAGAGAGAGGAAGCCCTCTAGATACTAACTACGGACCCGAAGGTCTACAAAGAACTACTCACGCATCATCGGAGAGGCACCAATGGAGGTGGTGAACCCCATCCGTGATGGTGTCTAGATTGGATCTGATGGTTCTGGACTCTTCGGCAGCTGGAATTGATTTTCCTCGACTCCCCTAGGGTTTCTGGAATATTGGGGTACTTATAGAGCAAAGAGGCGGTTTGGGGGGAACACGAGGTAGGCACAACCCACCAGGGCACGTCTGGGCCTCCTGGCACGCCCTGGTGGGTTGTGCTCTCCTCGGAGGACCCCCAGGCGCAGCCTTGGCCCATTAGGTGTCTTCTAGTCCATAAAAAATCTCCGTAAAGTTTCCTGGCATTTGGGCTCTGCTTGGTATTGATTTTCTGCGATGTAAAAAACAACAACTGGCACTTGGTACTATGCAATAGGTTAGTACCAAAAAATGGTACAAAATGACTATAATAAAATGATTATAAAACATCCAGGATTGTTAATATAACAACATGGAACAATAAAAAATTATAGATACGTTGGAGACGTATCACCCACAACTCATTGTCTTCTACTCGTGCAAATCATCTACGCATAGACATGGCTCGGATGCCACTGTTAGGGAACGTAGCATGCAATTTCAAAAGTTTTCCTATGATCACACAAGATCTATCTAGGAGATGCATAGCAATGAGAGGGGGAGAGTGTGTCCATGTACCCTTGTAGACCGAAAGCGGAAGCGTTAGGTTAACACGATTGATGTAGTCGAACGTCTTCACGATCCAACCGATCTTAGTACCGAATGTACGGCACCTCTGTGTTCAGCACACGTTCAGCTCGATGACGTCCCTCGAACTCTTGATCAAGCAGAGGGTCGAGGGAGAGTTCTGTCAGCCCGACGGCGTGGTGACGGTGATGGCGATGTGATCCGCACAGGGCTTCGCCTAAGCACTACGACACTATGACCGGAGGAGTAAACAATGGAGGGGGGCACCGCACACGGCTAAGAGAACAAGATGTGCCTTTGGGGTGCCCCTCGCCCCCGTATATAAAGGATGAGAGGGGAGGCCGACCCTAGGGGCACAACAAGTGGGGGGAGTCCCACTCAGACTCCTAGTCCTAGTCGGCTCCCCCTTCCTTCCAATGGAGAGGGGGAAAGGGGAAATAGGGGGAGAGGGAGAAGGAAAGGGGGGCTGCGCCCCCAACCCTTTTCCAACTCGGACAGCTATGGGGGCACACCTCCTGTGGCCTTCCTCCTCATCTCCACTATGGCCCATGAGGCCCATTAACTTTCCCGGGGGATTCCGGTAACCTCCCGGTACTCCAAAAAAATCCCCGAACCTCTTCGGAACCATTCTGGTGTTCGTACATAACCTTCCAATATATGAATCTTTACCTCTCGACCATTTTTGAGACTCCTTATTATGTCCGTAAACTCATCCGGGACTCCAAACAAACTTCGGTCACCAAAACACATAACTCATAATACAAATCGTCATCGAACGTTAAGCGTGCGGACCCTACGGGTTCGAGAAATATGTAGACATGACCGAGACACATCTCCGGTCAATAACCAATAGCGGAACCTGGATGCTCATATTGGTTCCTACATATTCTATGGAGATCTTTATCGATCAGACCGTAATAACAACATACGTTATTCCCTTTGTCATCGGTATGTTACTTGCCCGAAGTTCGATCGTTGGTATCATCATACCTAGTTCAATCTCGTTACCGGCAAGTCTCTTTACTCGTTCCGTAATACATCATCCATCAGCTAACTCATTAGTCACATTGCTTGCAAGGTTTATAGTGATGTGCATTACCGAGAGGGCCCCGAGATACCTCTCCGATACTCGAGTGACAAATCCTAATCTTGATATATGCCAACCCAACAAACACCTTCGGAGACACCTGTAGAGCATCTTTATAATCACCCAGTTACATTGTGACATTTGATAGCACACAAGGTGTTCCTCCGGTATTCGGGAGTTGCATAATCTCATAGTCAGGGGATATGTATAAGTCATGAAGAAAGCAATAGCAATAAAACATAACGATCATTATGCTAAGCTAACGGATGGGTCTTGTCCATCACATCATTCTCTAATGATGTGATCCCGTTAATCAAATGAAAACACATGTCTATGGTCAGGAAACTTTGATTAACGAGCTAGTCAAGTAGAGGCATACTAGGGACACTCTATTTTCTCTATGTATTCACACATGTATTAAGTTTCCGGTTAATACAATTCTAGCATGAATAATAAACATTTATCATGATATAAGGAAATACAAATAACAACTTTATTATTAACTCTAGGGCATACCTTCACATTTTCCCTTAGGGACGCGATGGTGGGTTGCAGATGTACTGCGGTGACATAAGCTATCTCCCTTCTTCCCTAAACATTCGATGGTAGATTATCATAGACCGCCTTTAGGTACATCCAGTGGAAACCCTTAATCAATGTTCTATAACCTATCATGGGAATAAATGGTGGTGGCATATGTGATATGTGGCCATGACATGTATGCACATATATGTACTTGGGTGCCAAAGAATAAGCGGTTTTCATTTCTGCTTGCTCGTGGGCAGCATGCTTCAATGAACTATGTCCAAATCATCCTCACCGTCCTCAAAACCTGTCCCTTTGAGTTTCTCTTCTGAGGTGCACCATGGCCACCTCGACCCCTCCCACGGAACCTACCACGAGGGTAGGTTGACCTGCGGGCTATCTCCTGGCTGCCCTGGATCACTCTCCTCTTTGCTAGTAGACACTTACCCCATTATATGTTTGTCGGAGGATGTACTCCATCCCTACATTCTTCCATGCCACGACCAAGGAGGCCACAAAACTACACAAAACTAGTCAATTTTCTTGTACTTGATCTTAAGAAAAATTCTCTCACCGGCGAGATTCAGGGGCGTCCAACAGATTAACGGCGTTGAGACATCTATGCTTGCCCACACACGCACATAATTCCCTTCAAAGTACCAAGTTGGATTGAGCTCGGTACTCTGGACTATGTTGATTCTCCTTGCCAACTGATCAAATATGGGTTCCTTCCAGTATAGGTTTGGGATTTTATGAATTTGAGCCCAAACTGGCGCCCTCTGCAAATTTATCGATTCCAATGCGCGTTTACCGTCAAACTCCTCGCTTAGCACCATAAGGCCACGGAAGATCCATGGACTATGGAACATTACCCGCTTCCAAACTCCAAGGCACAAAACATGGATCACGAACAAGTTGTCGTCCACCTCTCTACAACAACAACTAGATGGGCCTCCTCCTTTGTGATCTTCCCGATCTCCTCTTCTCCCACATAGACCTCGCCAAGTTCCCCCACTGGTATAGCGAGGTGCTATACAAATGGTTTTTAACCCCTTTTTGCGATGATATTTTGAACCATCGCTGTGTGAGTGTGTGCGATACGGGGGTCCTTCCCACATGACCCAGAAAAACGTTGGGGATAGGGAGCCTTGATGCATACAGTTGTCCCTATAAAAGTGTTCACTACAAAAAAAGAAACATCTGTGAAATTTTGGGCCGAACGAAAAAAAATTATGTCATACGTATGACACTTCTATGACAAAACCTGGTATCATCGTAGATGTGGTGGGCTCCTACTTCTATGACCAAAAATCATGACAGAAAATGGGCTTTTCGTCCTAGCCGGGCCGGAGACGCAGCTGCATGACATTCTTTGGGCCGTCCATGACGGAAAAACCATGGTAGAAGCGAGGGCGAGGAAAATATCAGGATGTTCCCGGTTATGGTGGGTGGTCGGGGCCGAGCGGTGCGTGTTTCTCTCGTACACGCACGTGCGTGGGTGCGAGGCGTTGGGCTCTAACTGAACCCGAGCGATTGCACTGAAGGCTACGCGTTATTGAACCCGAGCGATCGATCGATGGCTGTTAACTGAACCCGATCGAGCGATTCCTTCGCTACTGCTGCTAACTGAAGCCGATCGATGCTGCCTCTGGATGAACAATGAGCATTGCTGGGGGGTGGTTGGATGAACAGTTCCCGGTGGGGGTGGATGAACAGGACTCCGAGGTGTTGCCTCTGGATGAACAGGACCGCGATCGATCGAGCCAGTTGGGGCTAGATGAACAGGACCCCGTGGAAGGCTGGATGAACAGGACCACCCTGTGGGGGGCTGGATGAAACAATAGACGATGGAGGGCTGGATGAACAGTATCCCGTGGAGGGGTGGTTGAACAGGAACCCATGGAGAGGGCTGGTTGAACAGTAGCCGGTGGAGTAGCGCGTGGTGGAGGATGAACAGTAGCCCGTGGAGGCTGGAGGGTCGATGGTGGAGATGAACAGTATCCCGTGGAGCCCCGTTTTGCGGTACGCCACACCCCTCCTGATGAACAGGACCCCCGTTTCGACTGTAGCGCTCCAACACAAGTCCGTTTCCTCCGTTTTGCGGTACGCCACACCCCTCCCGATGAACAGGACCCCCGTTTCGACCGTACGAGGTCCGTTTCCTCCGTTTTGCGGTACACCAGACCCCTCCTGATGAACAGGATCCCATTTCGACCGTGGCTGATCGAACACAAGGCCGTTTCCTCTGTTCTGCGGTACGGCAGGCCTCGTTTCCATCGGCTGTTCCATCCAAGCCTTCCCGATGAACATGACGATGCATTCCATTCCGACCCAGCCGGTTGGCTCCCCATGAACACGACGACGACACAGTTTCTCTGTTCCGACCCAGCCATGTACATGAGCCCTGGCCGTACATATGCGTGAGTAGGTGTTCGAGACCCTGCCCATATGTACGTACGCGGTCGTATTTTCTTTCTTGCACACTAGCCGTTGTACGTACGCGTACATGCTACGGGCGCGCCTCTACTACGACACGTGTGCGCCTCTACATCGACCAGTATGCATGTACACGTTTGTGACCAGAATGACAACGCTACGTACGCAACTACCAGGTGGGTCCCGACTGTCATGCACTTCCTTGCGTGCGAAGATGTAGCTAGTGGGTCCCAGCAGTCAGGGGGCAAATCATTTTTTATCCCGGACGCACTTCCTTGCGTGCGAAAATGTAGCTGGTAGGTCCCAGCAGTCAGGGGGGGACGTTTTTTCTCGTGAAATATGGTTGCCCGTCTGGTGGGTCCCTGCTGTCGGGTTGAGGAATCATTATTTTACGCGTAATAAGGAGGCACTTCCTTGCTGCGGCCGTGGACCCAGCTGTCAGCCTCTCCACGTACAGTCCACGTCTGATAGAAGCCGTTCCTTGACCATGTTGACCACGCCACGCCGAGAGCACCAGGGCGGTGGACGACGACGAGGCCTAGGAAGGGGACGACGTGGAGCCGGGGAAGACGCAACAATCAATGCCCACACGTAGAGGAGTATGAGGGTTCACTGGTTTGCTGTGGTGTGAGGCTGTCGTCGCCACAGAATAATAGGGGGTGTGGGTGAGTAGAGGGATGGCCTGCCTAGCGGTGGGAGTAGTAGGGGGCGGTGAGGCCTCCGTCGCATCGCAGCCGGTCACGGGAGGCAGGAGCATGAGGCACGACCGGCGCTGGTTTGGGCGGCTGGAGCAAGAAGACCAGAGGTTGAAGAAGCACTACGGCCGTTGGATGGACATTGTACGGTCACTGGAGCTAGAATCATGGATATTGACTAAGTTGACAAAGCCCTCCATCCCCGTCAACTTAGTAGGCCCATAAGTGAGTCTGCCACTATACTGGGTCCCAGCTAGCAGGGGGAGTATTCATTTTTTTGTGCGTAATAAGGAGGCACTTCCTTGCGTGCCAAGATGTAGCTGGTGGGTCCCAGCAGTCAGGGGGAAATGTGTTTTCATGAAATATGGTGGCCCGTCCGGTGCGTCCCTACTATCAGGTGGAGGAATAATTATTTTGCGCGTAATAAGGAGGCACTTCCTTGAGGCCATCGTGGACCCAGCTATCAGCCTCTCCACGTACAGCACTCTTCCGATTGAAGTCATTCCTTGACCACGTTGACCACGCCGCGCCGAGAGCACCAGGGTGGTGAATGACAGCGAGGCCTAGGAAGGGGACGACACGGAGCCGGGGAAGACGCGGTAGTGGATGCCCATGCGTAGAGGAGTATGAGGGTTCACTCGTTCGCTGTGGTGTGAGGCTGCCATCGCCACAGAATAACAGGGGGTGTGGGTGAGTAGAGGGATGGCCTGGCCAGCAGTGGGAGTAGTAGGGGGCGGTGAGGCCTCCGCGGCATCGCAGCCGGCCACGGAAGGCAGGAGCACGAGGCATGACCGTCGCTGGTTTGGGCGGCTGGAGCAAGAAGACCGGAGGTTGAAGAAGCACTACGGCCGTTGGATGGACATCGTCCGGTCACTGGAGCTAGAATCGTGCGTATTGACTAAGTTGACAAAGCCTTTCGTCCCCGTCAACTTAGTAGGCCCACAAGTCAGCCTCCCACTATACTGGGTCCCAGCTTGCAGGGGGAGTATTCATTTTTCTGTGCGTAATAAGGAGGCACTTCCTTGCGTGCGAAGATATAGCTGGTGGGTCCAAGATGTCAGCGGCGGTAACGTTTTTTTTCCAGGAAATACAGAGGCCCTTTCGGTGGGTCCCAGATGTCAGGTGGAGGAATCATTATTTTGCGTGTAATAAGGAGGCATTTCCTTGCGTGCGGCCGTGGACCCAGCTGTCAGCCTCTCCACGTACAATCCACTTCAGATGCATGTCGGTCGTTGACCATGTTGACCAGGCCGCGCCGAGAGCACCAGGGCGGGGACGACGGCAAGGCCTAGGAAGGGAACGACACGGAGCCAGGGAAGACTCGGCAGTTGTTTCCCACGCGGAGGGGAGTATGACTGTGTGAGGGTTTACTGGTTTGTCTGCCGTCACCCAAGAATAACAGCAGGTGTGGGTGAGTAGAGGGATGGCTAGACCAGCGATGGGAGTATGGTGGGGCGGTGAGGCCTATGCGGCAGCACAGCCGGCCACGGGGAGGAGGGAGCAGGCAGTCCCGCCGGCGCTTGTTTGAGCGGCTGGAGTAGGAAAAGCAGAGATTGAAGAAGCACGACGGCCGTTGGATGGACATCCAACAGTCACTGCTTGTGCGTCAACCTTTTTTTAGGAAAGCCTCAAATCTGTGGAAAACAACATACAACCCATCTACCATTATTTCTAATAATTTACACCCATTTGCTAATTCTTAAGGTTTTTTTGGAGCCCATATTCTTTTTGTTAGCATTACAGCCCATATTGTGGCCACGGTTAAACAATTATATGAAATTTTGCATATTTCGGTGCGGTCCGAACTGTTTTTAATCCCGAAATTTCGAGTCACTTTCAAACTGATTTTAAAAATAAATGCATATCAATATAAAATCCAACAAATTGTCCATGCATAAAAATCAATGCAATTTAAAATCTCGAAATGAAAAAAAAGAATTTTGAAACTAATTGCCTGTTTGATGTGTTTTAAAAATGTACAACCCATTTCTCAGTACTGATAGGCCATTATCTCGGCCAGCCGAATGAAGCTCTCCTCGTCTTGAAAGATTTGCAGCCCAACATGCTTGACAACGCGACTTATTTGGCAAATCACAAAAAACTGGGCTAGCCATTTTCAGAAAGAAAAAAAAACTACTGGGCTAGTCTGTGGTAAACATAAAAGAGAAGGCTGTCTAGACAGGCCAGAGTGCCCCACACAGCCCAGTTGACACCCTGCTTCCATCTCAAAAACAAATTAGATAAATGCCACTCCAATTATGGTGATTTATAAAAATGCCACTGCAATTTCCAAACTTTGAAAAATGCCACTGCAATTTTTGCAAACTTTGGAATGCCACTGCAATTTGCAAACTTTGAAAAACGCCACTCCAGACTTCGAAAAATGCCACTAGAAATGGCATGAAATGACATTTTTCAAAGTTTGGAAATTGCACTGGCATTTCTCGGAAACACCAGATTTGGAGTGGCATTTATCAAATTAACCCAAAACAAAAATAATTGGGCGAGCTGCTGGGTCCCTGGTGTCAGCCGCTCGTTGTGCAATTCTCTCGTTTATTGACTACGTTGACAATGGCATGGGACCAAGATGTCAAAAATCCATTAAAAGGAGCCATTTTTTATTGGCTTGAAATAAGGAGGCACTTGCTTGCGTACTGCCATGACCATGGCGGGTCCCTGCTATCATCCTCTCCACGTACACTCATCTGCTGATTGTGTACGCGTCAACTTGGTAGGCCCACAAGTCAGCCTCTAAACTCGTAGAGGACAAATACAACTGATACGTCTCCAACGTATCTATAATTTTTGATAGTTCCATGCTATTATATTATCAACTTTGGATGTATTATATGCATTTATATGCTATTTTATATGACTTTTGGGACTAACCTATTAACCCAGAGCCCAGTGCCAGTTTTTGTTTTTTCCTTGTTTTAGAGTATCGTGGAAAAGGAAAATCAAACGGAGTCCAATTGACCTGAAACTTCACGGAACTTATTTTTGGACCAGAAGAAGCCCACGAAGTATCGGAGGTGGACCAGGAGAGCCTCGGGCTGCCCACGAGGGTGGGGGGAGCGCCCACCCCCCTGGGCACCCCCCTGCCTTTTGGACAGCCCGGAGATCCACCGACGTACTTCTTCCTCCCATATATACCAAACTTCGAGGAGCAGAATAGATGGGGAGTTCCACCGCCAGAAGCCTCCGCAGCCACCGAAAACAAATCTAGACCCGTTCTGGCACCCTGCCGGAGGGGGGAATCCCTCTCCGGTGGCCATCTTCATCATCCCGGCGCTCTCCATGACGAGGAGGGTGTAGTTCACCCTCGGGGCTGAGGGTATGTACCAGTAGATATCTCTTTGATCTCTCTCTCGTGTTCTTGAGGTGGTACGATCTTGATGTATCGTGAGCTTTTCTATTATAGTTGGATCTTATGATGTTTCTCCCCCTCTAC
Source organism: Triticum aestivum (assembly GCF_018294505.1). Taxonomy (NCBI): domain Eukaryota; kingdom Viridiplantae; phylum Streptophyta; class Magnoliopsida; order Poales; family Poaceae; genus Triticum; species Triticum aestivum. The sequence continues at coordinate 368,081,425 of NC_057800.1, read as the reverse complement.
TCTCTTGTAATGGATTGAGTTTTCCCTTTGAAGTTATCTTATCGGATTGAGTCTTTAAGGATTTGAGAACACTTGATGTATTTCTTGTGTGGGATACCTGTGGTGACAATGGGGTATTCTATTGATCCACTTGATGTATGTTTTGGTGATCAACTTGAAGGTTCCGCCCATGAACCTATGCATAGGGGTTGGCACACGTTTTTGTCTTGACTCTCTGGTAGAAACTTTGGGGCACTCTTTGGGGTCCTATGTGTTGGTTGAATAGATGAATCTGAGATTGTGTGATGCATATCGTATAATCATACCCACGGATACTTGAGGTGACATTGGAGTATCTAGGTGACATTAGGGTTTTTGTTGATTTGTGTCTTAAGGTGTTATTCTAGTATGAACTCTAGGGCTGTTTGTGACACTTATAGGAATAGCCCAATGGATTGATTGGAAAGAATAACTTTGAGGTGGTTTCGTACCCTACCATAATCTCTTCGTTTGTTCTCCGCTATTAGTGACTTTTGAGTGACTCTTTGTTACATGTTGAGGGATAGTTATGTGATCCAATTATGTTATTATTGTTGAGAGAACTTGCACTAGTTAAAGTATGAACCCTAGGCCTTGTTTCAACGCATTGCAATACCGTTTATGCTCACTTTTACCACTTGTTACCTTGTTGTTTTTATATTTTCATATTACAAAAACCATTATCTACTATCCATATACCACTTGTATCACCATCTCTTCGCCGAACTATTGCACCTATACAATTTACCATTGTATTGGGTGTGTTGGGGACACAAGAGACTCTTTGTTATTTGGTTGCATGGTTGCTTGAGAGAGACCATCTTCATCCTACGCCTCCTACAGATTGATAAACCTTAGGTCATCCACTTGAGGGAAATTTGGTACTGTCCTACAAACCTCTGCACTTGGAGGCCCAACAACGTCCAGAAGAAGAAGGTTGTGTAGTAGACGTCAAGCTCTTTTCTGGCGCTGTTGCCGGGGAGGTGAGTGCTTGAAGGTATATCTTTAGATCTTGCAATCGAGTGTTTTAGTTCTTGTTTTATCACTAGTTTAGTTTATGAAAGAAAATTACAAAAGAATGGAATTAAGTTTGCCTCATACGCTTCATCTTTTTAATATCTTTCGTGAGTATGATGGAAAGGAAAATTGTGCCAAAGTGTTAGAAGAAGAATGCATTAAAATGTTTGGCACTAAGAGCATAATTGGTTTGCTACCAATATTTGGCTTGCCAAATGTTGGCACTGCCAACTATTGGCAATACCGAGACTTGCCAACTATTGGAAACTTTATGTGAGAGAGACAAAACAACTCGTAGCCAACCAAGTAGTTGCCAATATTTGGCACAATGCCAAACATTGGCATGCCAATTTTTGGCAGCAAACCAATTATGCTCTAAATATTTGAATGATGAGAATGATTGCAATGTTGCTAGTATGAACTCCTTGAATATCCATAGTACTAATGATGATTGCACTAGTTATGATGAAAATGTCTCCTATAAACATGTCAATTTTTGTGGAGTGCATTGGGTTTGCAAGTACACACCAAATAGGGATGATAGATACTGCAAGAGGCATAAGCATTTAGAATCTTAATTTTTGCAAGAAAGGCTAGATGTTTGTGCTGAAAGATTCAATATTTATCGCCATCCTTGTGAACTTTGCAATGAACATGGTCATTTAAAGCTCCAATGCTATTTGTTTCATGATCAAGTCGTGTCCAAAAATTGTGGTAACTTGATTACCCTTGAGCATCATAAAGAGCTTAGTCTTCTTTTGGGTTATGAAGAAATGAAACATATAATTGAGGGTATTCCAAAATTTAATCTCGATAAATTTCTTGATTTTGATCTAGAGGAAATTTATATGTATTGTGTGGTGAATTGCATTGAAAACCCTTATATTTACAATTACATAAAGAAAAGAAAACAAATAGAGGATGAAGAGAATACTAATGGAAGGGAAGAGACTTCCCAATATCCTCCTATTATTTCTTATGATGAATCAGGTAACGAGGAGGAGCCTTCTATTCAACCAATCTCATTAATAAGGAGCTCCAAAAAGAAGATTAAACCCACACATGATGTGAAGAAGAAAAAGAAAAGACGGAGAAGCAAAGGTAGAAAGGTATCTCTCCCAAATAATGGTGCTCCTATTACTCATTATGATGATGATAATTGCTATACTATCGGTGCTATCCATACTATTGATAATGAGAGTGATTATGCTTATGATATGAAAAGGCCCAAGCATGGGGATGCTATGATTGATGAAGATGATGTTTTTCAGAATATATTTGCTGCAATTAATGTTTGTCCCAAGCTTGGGGATGCTATGTTTAATGAATATGATATTTTTAGTCTCCCAAGTTTTGATATGCAAATTTATAATGATGATAGCATGACTCCTACTTATCATGAATATATTGTTGAAAGTGGATTTGGAGAGTTCATGACTTTATTTCGTAATGATTCCACTATCTTGGAAGAGGTTTCAATTGATTATGATGAGAACAAAGTTGCTACTTATGATGATTATTGTGATGACACTTATGCTATAAAAAGTAGTGATGATTATATTTATAAAACTTGTCATGATTATGATTACCATTTTTCTGAACATTACTCTTTTAATGTGGAAACAATTTATAGTATTCGAGTTTCTTATGATACTCCCACTATTCCGAATAAGAAGAATCTTGCTTATGTGGAGAGTAGTAAATTTTCTATGCTTGTAGATCATGAAAAGAATGTTTTAGGTGCTGGTTATATTGTTGAATTCATTCATGATGCTACTGAAAATTATTATGAGGGAGGAATATATGCTTGTAGGAATTGCAATAATATCAAGTTTCCTCTCTATGTGCTTAAAGTTTTGAAGTTATGCCTGTTTTGCCTTCCTATGCTAGTTGATTATTGTTCCTATAAGTTGTTTGCTCACAAAATCCCTATGCATAGGAAGTGGCTTAGACTTAAATGTGCTAGTCATATTCTTCATGATGCTCTCTTTATGTTACAATTCTTATCTTTTATGTGAGCATCATTGAAATCATCATGCCTAGCTAGGGGCGTCAAGCGATAGCGCTTGTTGGGAGGCAACCCAATTTTATTTTTGTTTCTTGATTTTTGTTCCTGTTTAGTAATAAATAATTCATCTATGCTCTATTATGATTGAGTTTTTATGTTTTAATTAGTGTTTGTGCCAAGTAGAACCGTTGGGAAGACTTGGGGAAAGTCTTGTTGATCTTGCTGTAAAAAACAGAAACTTTAGCGCTCACGAGAATTGCTGCCATTTTTTATTGGAGAGTGATATTTAGTTAATTCTTTTTGAAGATGATTAATAGATAAATTCCTCACGTCCAGAAATTTATTTTAGAATTTTAGGGGTTACAGAAGTTTGCTTTAGTTACAGATTACTACAGACTGTTCTGTTTTTGACAGATTCTGTTTTTCGTGTGTTGTTTGCTTATTTTAATGAATCTATGGCTAGTAAAAGAGTTTATAAACCATAGAGAAGTTGGAATACAGTAGGTTTAACACCAATATAAATAAAGAATGAGTTAATTACAGTATGTTGAAGTGGTTTTTTGTTTTCTTTCGCTAACGGAGCTTACGAGTTTTCTGTTAAGTTTTGTGTTGTCAAGTTTTCAAGTTTTGGGTAAAGATTCGATGGACTATGGAATAAGGAGTGGCGAGAGCCTAAGCTTGGGGATGCCCAAGGCACCCCAAGGTAATATTCACGGACAACCAAAAGGCTAAGCTTGGGGATGCCCCGGAAGGCATCCCCTCTTTCATCTTCATTCATCGGTAACTTTACTTGGAGCTATATTTTTATTTACCACATGATATGTGTTTTGCTTGGAGCGTCATTTTATTTAGTTTTGCCTGCTGTTTGAATAAAAACCAAGATCTGAAATTCTTAAATGTTAGAGAGTCTTCACATAGTTGCGTGATTATTTGACTACTCATTGATCTTCACTTATATCTTTCGGAGTAGTTTGTTGTTGCTCTAGTGCTTCACTTACATCTTTTTAGAGCACGGTGGCGGTTTTATTTTATAGAAGTAGATGAAGTCTCATGCGTCACTTATATTATTTTGAGAGTCCTAAAAAGCATGGTAATTTTCTTTGGTTATGAATTTAGTACTAATATGATAGGCATCCAAGTGGGATATAATAAAAACTTTCATATAAAGTGCATTGAATACTATGAGATGTTTGATTCCTTATGATTGTTTTGAGATATGGAGATGGTGATATTAGAGTCATGCTAGTTGAGTAGTTGTGGATTTGAGAGATACTTGTGTTAAAGTTTGTGATTCCCATAGCATGCACGTATGGTGAACCGTTATGTGATGAAGTCGGAGCATGATTTATTTATTGATTGTCTTCCTTATGAGTGGCGGTCGGAGACGAGCGATGGGTCTTTTCCTACCAATCTATCCCCCTAGGAGCATGCGCGTAGTACTTTGTTTCGATAACTAATAGATTTTTGCAATAATTATGTGAGTTCTTTATGACTAATGTTGAGTCCATGGATTATACGCACTCTCATCCTTCCACCATTGCTAGCCTCTCTAGTACTGCACAACTTTCGCCGGTACCATAAAACCACCATATACCTTCCTCAAAACAGCCACCATACCTACCTATTATAGCATTTCCATAGAGATTCCAAGATATATTGCCATGCAACTTTCCACCGTTCCGTTATTATGACACGCTTCATCATTGTCATATTGCTTTGCATGATCATGTAGTTGACATCGTATTTGTGGCAAAGCCACCATTCATAATTCTTTCATACATGTCACTCATGAGTCATTGCACATCCCGGTACACTGTCGGAGGCATTCATATAGAGTCATATCTTGTTCTAAGTATCGAGTTGTAATTCTTGAGTTGTAAGTAAATAAAAGTGTGATGATCATCATTATTAGAGCATTGTCCCAGTGAGGAAAGGATGATGGAGACTATGATTCCCCGACAAGTCGGGATGAGACTCCGGACGAAAATAAATAAATAGAAGAGGCCAAAGAAGCCCAAATAAAATAAGGAAGAGAAAAGAGGCCATAAAAAAAGAGAAGGCCCAAATAAAAAAATAAAAAATAAAAAATGAGAGAAAAAGAGAGAAGGGGCAATGCTACTATCCTTTTACCACTCTTGTGCTTCAAAGTAGCACCATGATCTTCATGATAGAGAGTCTCCTATGTTGTCACTTTCATATAGTAGTGGGTATCTTTCATTATAGAACTTGGCTTGTATATTCCAATGATGGGCTTCCTCAAAATGCCCTAGGTCTTCGTGAGCAAGCGAGTTGGATGCACACCCACTTAGTTCTTTTTGTTGAGCTTTCATATACTTATAGCTCTAGTGCATCTGTTGCATGGCAATCCCTACTCACTCACATTGATATCTATTGATGGGCATCTCCATAGCCCGTTGATACGCCAAGTTGATGTGAGACTATCTTCACCTTTTTGTCTTCTTCACAACCACCATTCTATTCCACATATAGTGATATGTCTATGGCTCATGCTCTTGTATTGCGTAAAGATTGAAAAGGTTTGAGAACATAAAAAGTATGAAACAATTGCTTGGCTTGTCATCGGGGTTGTGCATGATTTAAATATTTTGTGTGGTGAAGATGGAGCATAGCCAGACTATATGATTTTGTAGGGATAACTTTCTTTGGCCATGTTATTTTGAGAAGACATAATTTCTTTGTTGGTATGCTTGAAGTATTATTATTTTTATGTCAATATTAAACATTTGTCTTGAATCTTATGGATCTGAACATTCATGCCAAAATAAAGAGAATTACTTAGATAAATATGTTAGGTAGCATTCCACATAAAAAAAATCTGTTTTTATCATTTACCTACTCGAGGACGAGCAGGAATTAAGCTTGGGGATGCTGATACGTCTCCAACGTATCTATAATTTTTTATTGTTCCATGCTATTATATTATCAACTTTGGATGTTTTATATGCATTTATGTGATATTTTATATGATTTTTGGGACTAACCTATTAACCCAAAGCCCAGTGCGAGTTTCTGTTTTTTCCTTGTTTTAGAGTATCGCAGAAAAGGAAAATCGAGCAGAGTCCAATTGCCCTGAAACTTCACGGAACTTATTTTTGGACTAGAAGAAGCCCACGGAGTATCAAAGGTGGACCAGGAGAGCCCCGGGCTATCCACGAGGGTGGGCGGTGCGCCCACCCCCTGGGCGCGCCCCCCTGCCTCGTGGACAGCCCGGAGGTCCACCGACGTACTTCTTCCTCCCATATATACCCATATACCCTAAAAACTTCGGGGAGCAGAATAGATCGGGAGTTCCACCGCCAGAAGCCTCCGTAGCCACCGAAAACCAATCTAGACCCGTTCCGGCACCCTGCCGGAGGGGGAAATCCCTCTCCGATGGCCATATTCATCATGTCGGCGCTCTCCATGACGAGGAGGGAGTAGTTCACCCTCGGGGCTGAGGGTATGTACCAGTAGCTATGTGTTTGATCTCTCTCTCTCTCTCGTGTTCTTGAGGTGGTACGATCTTGATGTATCGCGAGCTTTGCTATTATAGTTGGATCTTATGTTGTTTCTCCCCCTCTACTCTCTTGTAATGGATTGAGTTTTCCCTTTGAAGTTATCTTATCAGATTGAGTCTTTAAGGATTTGATAGCACTTGATGTATGTCTTGCGTGGGATACCCGTGGTGACAATGGGGTATTCTATTGATCCACTTGATGTATGTTTTGGTGATCGACATGTGGGTTCCGCCCTTGAACCTATGCATAGGGGTTGGCACACGTTTTCGTCTTTACTCTCCAATAGAAACTTTGGGGCACTCTTTGAGGTCCTATGTGTTGGTTGAATAGATGAATCTGAGATTGTGTCATGCATATCATATAATCATACCCACGGATACTTGAGGTGACATTGGAGTATCTAGGTGACATTAGGGTTTTCGTTGATTTGTGTCTTAAGGTGTTATTCTAGTATGAACTCTAGGGCTGTTTGTGACACTTATAGGAATAGCCCAACGGATTGATTGGAAAGAATAACTTTGAGGTGGTTTCGTACCCTACCATAATCTCTTCGTTTGTTCTCAGCTATTAGTGACTTTGGAGTGACTTTTTGTTGCATGTTGAGGGATAGTTATGTGATCCAAATATGTTATTATTGTTGAGAGAACTTGCACTAGTGAAAGTGTGAACCCTAGGCCTTGTTTCAACGCATTCCAATACCATTTATGCTCACTTTTACCACTTGTTACCTTGTTGTTTTTATATTTTCAGATTACAAAAACCTTTATCTACTATCCATATACCACTTGTATCACCATCTCTTCGCCGAACTAGTGCACCTATACAATTTACCGTTGTATTGGTTGTGTTGGGGACACAAGAGACTCTTTGTTATTTGATTGCAGGGTTGCTTGAGAGAGACCATCTTCATCCTACTCCTCCTAAGGATTGATAAACCTTAGGTCATCCACTTGAGGGAAATTTGCTACTATCCTACAAACCTCTTCACTTGGAGGCCCAGCAACGTCTACACGAAGAAGGTTGTGTAGTAGACATCAACAACCCATTTAAAAATTAACAGCCCATTTCGTACGTTCAAACGGAAAGGTCAACATTTAGAGCAAAGTAACAGTTCTGATCCACATATAGAGTACTGAACTTCCACGTTGACAACCATAATAGCCAAGTTAACTATCTACTCCCACTAATACTCTAGTAGCGTATAAGTACTAACTTACTCTTAGCTAACTAGACGACGTCGGCCGCCATCTGTGGTAGACGCTAAACGCCGGCGCCAGCGTCCTCCGCCTTGCCTCGCCTCGCATTCGTCTCAATATCAGAACCCAAGAAAGTTGAAGAAGCCTTCATGGAACCTGAATGGATTGAAAGTATGCAAGAAGAGCTTCAATAGTTTGAGCTGAATAATGTATGGGAACTGGTTAAGCGTCCTGATCCACGGAAGCACAACATAATAGGCACCAAATGGATATACCACAACAAGCAAGATGAGCATGGTCAAGTTGTCAGAAACAAAGCTCGTCTCGTTGCTCAAGGATATACTCAAGTGGAGGGCATTGACTTCGATGAAACATTTGCTCCTGTGGCTAGGCTTGAAGCCATACGCATATTGCTGGCCTATGCAAATCATCATAACATACTTCTATATCAAATGGATGTGAAAAGTGCCTTCCTCAATGGCAAGATTGAAGAAGAAGTGTATGTTGCACAACCGCCTGGCTTTGAAAATCCAAAACATCCTGACATGGTATACAAGCTCAACAAGGCACTGTATGGCCTCAAACAAGCCCCTAGGGCCTGGTATGACACACTCAAATACTTCCTGAAGAGCAAAGGCTTCATACCTGGTTCCCTGGATCCCACTCTTTTCACGAAGACATATGATGGTGAACTGTTTGTGTGCCAAATATATGTGAATGACATTATCTTCGGCTGCACCAATCAGAAGTACAGTGAAGAGTTTGAATATATGATGCAGGAGCAATATCAGATGTCCATGATGGGGGAACTGAAGTTCTTCCTTGGTCTTCAAATACGACAACAATGCAATGGCATCTTCATATCTCAAGAGAAGTATCACAAAGATTGCCTGAAGAAGTTCGGTATGCAAGACTGCAAAGGCTTCACAACACCAATGCCAGCCAAACATCATCTAGGTCCTGATGACAATGGTAAAGAGTTCGATCAAAAGGTATACCACTCCATGATTGGTTCTTTGCTTTATTTATGTGCATCTAGGCCAGATATTATGCTTAGTGTTTGCATGTGTGCTCGATTTCAAGCGGCACCAAAGGAGTCGCATCACTTAGTTGTGAAGCGAATTCTTCGATATTTGGCTCACACCCCAACTCTAGGATTATGGTATCCAAAGGGCTCAGAGTTTGATTTGGTTGGATTCTCGGATGCTGATTATGCTAGTGACAAAGTTGATCGCAAGTCTACATCAGGCACATGTCACTTTCTGGGACGATCACTTGTATGTTGGTCTTCAAAGAAGCAGAACTGTGTATCTCTCTCCACTGCTGAATCTGAATACATTGCTGCTGGATCTTGCTGTGCTCAGCTTCTGTGGATGAAGCAAACACTCAAGGACTATGGCATTCATCTAAAGCAAGTGCCACTTTACTGCGACAACGAAAGCGCCATCAAGATTGCCAACAACCCAGTTCAGCACTCGAAGACAAAGCACATTGAAATTCGTCACCACTTTCTTAGAGATCATGTTGTGAAGGAAGACATTGATATCATACACGTCAACACTGAAGAGCAATTGGCAGATATCTTCACCAAGCCTTTGGATGAGAAGAGGTTTGCAAGTTACGGTGTGAGCTAAATATCCTGGAATCCTCAAATGTCCTGTGATCAGGCACACATCCTAACCCTTATGCATATTGATGACTTAGATGTGCAACACACGAAGTGAAGTATATCTTCAATCAATGGAGACATACATTCTAAGTGTGAATACATTAATGTGGAATTTGACTCCGGAGCGCCACGATAATTGTGCGCCGTGTCTGGGTCTAATACTTCCTATACGGTGGGTAACGCCACCACCAAACGTTCTATTTTGAAGTGTTTCACTCATGGCGTTACCTTGCAATGTCTTCACATTTGGTTTGGCTTCGAACTCAACATATATATGCTAGTGTTCTGTCCTCTACAGCATTCACTTATAGCTATATCTTCGTGTTGAATCTTTTGAACTAAGTGAATGTGATCGGACCCCAACTTCTCTATGCTTTCTATCTCAAACTCTATCTCTCCAAGTCATATGCATTCTATTGAAACTATTGAATGTCTTCACTGCGTCCTTGTCAGCAGAAGATATAGAGACAACCATAAAGTCCGTTTTCAATGCTCATTCCTCCACATAAAATCCGGAGAAGCAGGAACGACCGCCCGACAATCCAGGCGTGCATGGGACGTGGAACAAACCCCAAACTTCCGCAAACTGGCCACGCGTTCCTCAGATGCGAATCGCCAGGGGCACCTGTGCAATAGTACAGTGCCGCCCCTATGCCTATAAATACATACTCACTGCGGTAACTATCTCTTCTTCCACCCTAGCACAAACCCTAGCGCCACCGCTAGCTCTCGACGATGCCGGCGACGAAGCGCTTCGCTGCCGCAACCTCTCCGACGCTGTCTTCACGCCGACCGCGGACATCGTCCTCTCCGCCGTCGCCGTAGGTGTCTTTCGGCGCCAAGTTAGGGCACGGAGGATTGAACTGCTCGGCATCATTTCCCACTCTGTCTAGCAGTTCCAAGTGTGGTAAATAAAACTTCTTTTCACAGCCCCTTTTGATCTCATGGTTCTGTCACTTTCTACCATAAGAAGTTTCTCTTCACACAAGTTAGATCTCTCAATCTGCATCTCATAACATGCCTAGTATATTCACTTGTGCGTCATGAAGTAGTTAGATTCCTCACTTGTACTGATCTGTGGGTTCATACAAATCTGGAACCAACTTCTTATCTATGAGTGAATGTCTTCGCACGATGAGGTCAATGTCTTCTAAACTGATTTATCTTCAAAATCTTCTGAGAATGCATATGACCTCTTCCCCTTCCCTCGCACCTTAATGCTGTCACAGGTACATGTCCGTGGGAGAATCCTTTGGTTCTCATAGTCTGCATTCATTTGAAGAATTCCTACAGCATCACATAAATTCTCCTGAAGCCAGTTCCTGTTGGTCCAGCAAAAGAAAGCCTTTGAAGCCTTTGAAAGTTTTGAAGCCTTTCAAGTTAAAGTTTATGGCTTCAGAAGCAGCAGCAAGGAAGGGGGGCAGACAGAGACGTGGAGGAACTTCCAAAGATCTGCCTGAAGACCTGGCAGAAATGTATAAAACAGATCCTGAAGAGAATTATGGTCAGTGCAAGACCCGAATCCAATGGATTCGATGCTATTGGGCAGAACAATGGTTCAAGTACCGCTTCACAACCCAAGAGTATGCTGAGAAGAATGCCATCAAAAGACCGTGGGGAGACATCTTATACAAGAACCTTGTACCCAGGACCAGAGATGAAGCTATTGCCCAAAGCTTCTATCCATGCATGGTCCGTGGGCCACAGCCTGATGATGCACATCCGTCGTCACTCCTATGGTGTCGTGATGACAATCTGTTCAAGCGCAACTTCCAGTTTGCCCAACAATCAGTGAAGCTCAACAAGAAGAAATTTGGGTTAGACTTCAACCCTGGTCCCTCAGCACCAAGGGCAGATGGCACACGCGACGCAGGACCCAATATCATCGGTCCGTATGCCAACCTTGAGGGCCTCATCACCCGCATCTTAGTCCAAGGGACTGCCGTGAATGACCCTCTAGCTGACTCTGAGTCTGATGAAGCTCCTGCTGTACCGAAGCCAAAGCAGTCGAAGAAGCCAAAAGCTTCAAAGCCGGCCCCTTCACCAAAATCTCAAGGGTGAAGCCATTGGCAACTGCACCTCCTGAAGACAGTGTGCAGTCTGAAGACGTATCCCGCGTCTCCAAGCCTCAGAAGGCCAAGATGCCTCAGCCACACACCGGCAAAGAGCTCATAGCTGCTGCCATTCTGCGCAGCGAAGCCATTGATCTGTCAAGTGATGAAGAACTTGGAGATGACGCTCTCGAGCAGCTCATCAAGAGCAAAGAAGAAGCTGAAATCTTCAACAATTTGCCTCTCTTTGATGTCGCCATCATCCACAACTTCATCGATGAATGGTTTGCCACACCAAACATCACCTTCGAAGATCTGCAGCTGCCCGTTGGCCTCAGCGTCGCCTTCCAAGGCGCTATTGCTTCAGAACTTGCAATTGCCCAGCGCATTGTTGAACTGAAGCAGAAAATTGATCATGAAAAGGCTCAGTTCAAGAAGAATATGGCCAAGCTCAGCGTGCAAGAAGTAAAGAGCTTCAAGATCATGTTGCATGAGCTTAAGGAAAACTTTCTAAAGAAGCATGCAGAAGCTCAGGGTTCACGTGAGCGAATGAAGTCGCTGGCTGAAAGATGTGTGCAAGCCTACAATGAGGCTGAGAAGCGCAAGGCACTTGGGAGTCCTGGCATCGACCCCAAGATGGCCGCAAAGAAAAAGAAGAAGACTGTTCCAGCTGAACCAGAGGCACCAAGGCAGGAAGCAGTTCCGATTGTCTTCCCAACTGCAACGACTGGCTCGAAGCCAAAGAGCCGGTCAACAGCTTTAGAGCTCAAGAAGACAAGAACTGCTGAGGCTGAAGCCAGGAAAAGGAAAAGCTCTAAAGCCTCTCCTACTGCCCCCAGCAAGAAAAAGAGAAAGACCAAGAAATCTCGGGCTGCTCTCATAGAGCCCTTAATAGTTGAACCTATTTCTGTGGTTCACCCTAACGCAGAACGTCAACTGACGGTTCATGAGCCTGCTTCCACAGAGGCTCCTGAAGCTGAAGACATACCAGCAGCCGACCCCATCGCTGCTGAAGACATTGGTCATCAGGACAATGTACAAGATGATGCAGCCCTTCCTCAGTATGAACACAGCGAACTCATCAGCATTGGTCGTCCTCTGACGCCAATTGCACAAGATGCGTCATGGGCAGATCGCCCTCAAGAGGAAGAAGACAATGAGGCCCAGCCCACTCCAACCCCACAGGCGTTGTCTGCATTCCACAGGCTTCACAAAGGTCCAAGGCCTCAAGTCTATGCTGAAGACATTCCGGCTGCATCAGCTGCAGAAGAAGCACCACAAGAGCCCACTCCTATGTTCCACCAAGAAGCAGTTCTCCAGGAGAATGTGCTTGTGACCGACCCTCCAGCTAGTCAAGCGGAGGCTGAAAATATTGAGGCTGCCACAACCAACACTGAAGCCAATGTGGAGCCCTCCCCACCAAAAGCTTCAGAAGACAGCGAAGCTACTGATCCAGACACTTCTGTTCCTGAGTCTGCTGCAGGTCCTCAATTTGATTACCATGTTGAGCACAGGCCTCATGTCCAGAAGCCAGTCCCAAGGCTGCCGAGGTTCCCAGGTCCTGCATCAGCACCTGGCTCCTTTAACATCAATAGCTTCAAGGCAGATAATACGTTCTTCAACAGCTCCAAGAACCCCTATTCAAGGGAAAGGATTTCATCAGATAGGTTCTGGAGCTATCCTCAGCGCAGCTACTATTCATGCATCCTATACAACCAAGGTCGCATCTTCCCGCACAAGCGCCTTGATGTTGAAGCCATTGCTGGTCTGCCCTGTTTAGAGGAAGCGTTTGATTGCTTCAAGCAAGTGGGTCTGCTGCAGTTTGTAACTGATGAAGAGCACTGGAATGAAGAGCTTCTGCTGCAATTCTATGCCACCCTCCACATCAAAGGATACAACAGAGATCCGAAGACTTGGGCCCTGGAGTGGATGACCGGCAATGTCCATCATGAAGCCAATGCATTCGATATCATTGAGCTCACTGGCCTGCCCACTCCTGGCGAACTCTTCGAGGAAGGCTGTCCACTACACACTGAAGCTCTTGAGAGCATATTCCAGAGGCCTGAACCAAATATGAGTCAGATGCTCTCCATGATGAAGCCATTGCCCCACGATGCTCCTTATCCAACAGAGTTCTTCATTGAAGACTTTGAGTACCTGCCCATAACCATCTATCACATTATCCGGCGGACTCTCTGGCCTATTAAAGGGCACTCTCCAAATGCCAAGATCGAGGGTGCAATGAAGACTCTAATATTCTGTATCCTTCATGGAAAATGCTTCAACACACAGGATTTCTTCATACGCCAACTAGCTGCATCAGGCTTAGATCTATTTGGTTTAAAGTACTATGCTCCTTGGGTAATGAGACTGATCAAGCTTCACTCTGCGATCTCATATCAGCCCTCAGCCCGCAACCATCGGATCTTCTTGCCAGATGTGGATACCTCTGCTGAAGCTATATAACCTGAGCCTGCCAAGCAACCTTTGAGTCTTCAGAATGCAGAACACCAGAGCTTCACTCAGAATGATGAAGGCGTTGAAGCCATCTCCAGGGTGTATCCTTTGGCTGGCACTACATGTGCGCCGCACCCTGCTTCAACTGAAGCCACTGATAGTGCAACTGCTTCAAGACCCAAGAAGCGCACTCGTGTTCTCAATAACCGAGAGCTTCTTGTGGCCCTTCATCAAAAACAAGATAGGCATCATGACTGGCTAAAGCGTCAGATGAAAAGCCTCTTGGTGGATGTTAATCGTCTTCGAAATCTTGCCACCAAGAATGCTTTCGTCACTCATGAAACCTGTCATCGTACATGGAAAGGGCTATCAATGATGTGTACTGAAGCTGAACTTGAAGAGGATGGCTTCACTGAGCGATTCAAGTTTGACACCACACCTCCTAGAAGGGTTGTGATGCAAAACACACCATCACTTGAAGACTCTGAGTTTTCTTCATCTGCTGCCACAGTCACTACCAGAATCATTGATGAAGAAGACGATGCTACATCACCGCCACCTGCTTTAGCACCTCCAAGCTCTTCTGCACCGCCAAACACCTCCAACGACCCTGCTGCTTCTGGGAACGAATAGACACTCTATGTCTTCCAACCTTTTTGGTCCTTGCTGACAAAAGGGGGAGAAGCATATGGGTTGATAGTCTTCAAACGGGTCCATATGGGCGGGTGCTTTATGTTTTGCTATATTTTGCTTCGTGCTTACAACTCTCGTTTTTGCTTCATTTGGTTCTTTGAGTTGTAACACTAAAACTCGATGGTCGTCTGCTACTTGTTTGCCACCCTGTTTTGCAAAGATAAATTCCGCACTTATCTCATTCTGCAGACGTCCATTTTCCATTATGCATGTCATTATCTTCATATACTTTCACATGCATAGTGGATTGTCATCATAAGCTGAAGTGGATCTCCACAAGTACAACCTGCCATGTGCATTTGCATTCCAAAAGCAAATTAACTTATATGCACATCTTCAGGGGGAGCCCTTGCAACTTATGAAGACAACTCCTTATCCTTTACAATTTCACAGACTATATTCCCCGTTGAAAACTTCAACTAGTTTGTCATCAATCACCAAAAAGGGGGAGATTGTAAGTGCGTCTAGTGCCACCCCTAGTTGGTTTTGGAGTATTGACGACAAACCTAGTTGAGGGACTAATGTGTTTGTGAGAATTGCAGGATAACACAAGTAGAAGTCCCTCATTGATTCGGTTTCACTACCAGAGATGACCCCTAAAAATGTATGAAGACATTGAAGCCAAAGGTGGTATATGAAGATATTCACATTGAAGACTATGACAAAAGAAGACACGTTATGAAGCCTATGGAGCTCGAAGACTTAGATCTTTCGTAGTTCTTTTTCTTTTTGTGTTGAGTCATAGGAACCACCGTACTGTTAAGTGGGGTCCAGGAGAACCAGTCAGAATGACTGAAGTGATGCCTAAACTAAAAACCTATGTCTTCGAGTGAAGACAATGAGAGCGAATCTTGTCCAGAGCCAGACAAGTCAGCTTTGCTTGTAGCCCAAGTAAAGTTGCCATGAGAGTTTGAAATCTGACCGTTGAGACACGTGTTAGTTCCTTAGTGACCCAGGGTCATTTCGGACAAATCAGGTTGGGTTGCCAAGTGGCTATAAATAGCCCACCTCCTACAACCATAAACGGTTGGCTGCTCAGATTTGAGTGCACGGCTTTTGTCGTTTGAGAGCAACCCACCTCGAAGCCTTTGAGAGAAAATTCCTAGCGAGGAGAAAAGCCCTAACCACCCAAAGCCAGAGAACATTGGGCATCACTTAAGTCTTCTTGTCTGTGTGATCTGAAGACTTATTACACTTGAGGACTGTGCATCCCCAGACGGTTAGGCGTCGCGTTCAGAGCATCCAAGAGACATTGTGGATTGCTAGTGAACGAAGTCTGTGAAGGTTTGGGAGTCTACCTTGAAGACTTACCAGAGTGATTGGGCGAGGACTATGTGACCTTAGCTCAAGGAGAATACGGTGAGGACTTGGTGTCCTGAGCTGCGTGTTCAGGACTGGGTGTCCGGGACTGTGTGTCCTAAGGTTTAAATACCTAGCCGCTCCAACCAGACGTACAGTTGTCACAGCAACTGGAACTGGTCCAACACATCATTGTCTTTAATGAGTCACTGGTTTCATCTTCACTTCCTTTTACTTACTGATCACTCATTGTGAAGTCATTGCATGTCTGTTCTATCTTGTGTCTTCACAACGTGAGTGTATGATCTGTTTGGCTTCATAGTGTCTTCCTACCTGATCCTAATTACACTACAACTATTTGTCACTGTGCTTTCACTCTGTTGATACTTGACCATGGCTTGCCTAGTGTAGTCTAACTTCCGCTGCATAGTAATAGGCATATCTCTACTGTTTGTCTTCATAACTTCCACGTTTTGAAGACTTTCATAAAAATCGCCTATTCACCCCCCCTCTAGTCGATATAACGCACTTTCACTTGTTGCCGTCCTTCGTGGTATGACTGGATGGATATTGCTTAAAAATCAGTTTCTGTACACGGATGAGTACTGTGATGCGATTGAATACGAGGGTCTTGTGTTTGCTGCCACCACTCGTGGCACTATTTTTGCATGGGATCCTCGTAGTTTCGGTACGTTTGTCTTCCACCGTAATTATAATTGTTTCATCCACATGCATGCGGGTTAGCAAATTTCCCGTTACTAATTAACCTTCTTCTTGTGTTTCCAAGGTCCTGTGAACATTCCACCACCTATAATTGAAAAAATTATAACCAAGGGGGAGATGACGATGGTGATGATCACGAGCATGAGGACGAGCAGAACTTATATACTCAGTGGCGCCTGGCAACTAATTCCGATGGATCACCTTTTCTTGTCTATATACAGTGCACTGTGATTGTTACTACTGAGGTAGCAGGTGTTGTCTCCCATGGTCACCCTCTCCGGACCTATTCCAACACCCGTTGCAGGTTATTCGGGATGGATACTAGTGTGCTAGCGCCAACACCTTCTCCCTGGTACAGTATTGATAGTGTTGGAGAAAACTCGCTCTTCCTTGGACAAAACTATCCAATGATGGTGAAAGGCGATCCAGCTGCTGTTGACACAATGTTACTACCATTTATGAGAAGAAACTGTATCTATACCTCAGACATTGCGGTGGTTCCCTACCCTGGTCCTGATATATGATGCTTCAGCCTGGATGATCAGTCCTGTGTTGCTCTCGATATTGACAATAGCTGGCCCTTCCCAGAGCACCTATGGTTCAAAGCAAGCGTTTCCAACAACGAGGATTGGTTGAGTTGAAGTTCAATTCATTGCTTGTTATTTGTTGTGTGATGAAAACTTCAGTATTTACTAGAATGTTTTGTTGGAAATAATCTATAATCCAACATGTATCCTCGTTGTCGTTGTGTGTTGATGACTTGTTGTATGTAATGAATGGTACATTTGCAAATGCATGTCATAGACTCAATTTATGAATGGTTTTCGAGTCACTTCTTGGAGTGTGAGTACCGTCGTAGTATAGCCAGCATCTGGTTAGTATATGAAGTTGCCACATCACATAGAGCCAACCTAATATTGGAGTATGCTAGCCCTCCACTAGCGCGCTGCTTCAAATGGCGGAGGAAGTGAGAGGTCGCGTCACCTTGTGTCTAGATCTGAGATGCGATGTGTACCAGATGAATGACTCCAAGTTCGACCACCTTGATGCTAGGTGCGAGCCGAGGAACACTGTTGGAGAGACCCCCCCTCATAATTTTCCTACATTGGTCGTTTGATTCATAGGATAGAATGCTATAGGATTTTTTCTCTATGTAATCATGTTTTAATTGGCAATCTAGCATCCACTCCAACTTTTGTTTCACTTCCTTTGTTCCTACGAAGTGAGTACTTGCTCTAAATGATGTGCCGCTGCAAGAGCCGCCTATATTAATTAACCAGGCTCTAAAAAGGTGGACCAACTTTGGCTATAGTAGTACTGTACTAGTGTAACACCCACGATGCGGTTATATCTCCCACGTGTCGGGGCGCGACTTAGAGGCATAACCGCATGGTAGGCATGTCGCAAGAGGGGTAATCTTTACACATCCCATGTACTGAATAAGAAAGGGATAAAGAGTTGGCTTACAATTGCCACTTCACACAATACATAAATATATCATACATCATCGAGAATACAATCAAGGTCCGACTATTGAACCAAAATAAAGAAAGACAACCCCAAATGCTAGATCCCCGATCGCCCCAACTGGGCTCCTCTACTGATCATCCAGAAAAGAAACATAGTAACTGCCCGAATCCTCGTCGAACTCCCACTTGAGTTCGGTAGTGTCCCCTGCACTGGCATCATCGGCACCTGCATCTGTTTGGAAGTATCTCTGAGTCACGGGGACTCAGCAATCTCACACCCGCGAGATCAAGACTATTTAAGCTTAAGTGTAGGAAAGGGTAGTGAGGTGGAGCTGCAACAAAGCACTAAGCATATATGGTGGCTAACTTACGCACAAGAGAGCGAGAAGAGAAGCAAAGAACGGTCGAGAAGCTAATAGTGATCAAGAAGTGATCCTGAAGCTACTTACGTTCAAGCATATCACGAGATCGTGTTCTCTTCCCGGACTCCGCAGAAAAAAGACCATCACGGCTACACACGATGTTGATTCATTGTAATTAAGTTAATGTCAAGTTCTCTACAACCTGACATTAACAAATTCCCATCTACCCGTAACCGCGGGCGCAGCTTTGAAGTTCAAAACCCTGCAGGGCTGTCCCAACTTAGCCCATCACAAGCTCTCACGGTCAACGAAGGATATTCCTTCTCCCGGGAAGACCCGATCAGTCTTGGAATCCCAGTAACAGGACATTTCGACAATGGTAAAACAAGACCAGCAAAGCCACCCCGATGTGCCGACAAATCCTGATAGGAGTCACGTATCTCGTTCTCAGGGAAACACCGGATGAGAATAGCTATGAGTAAAACCAAACCTCAAGTTTCCCCGAGGTGGCCCCGCAGGCAGCTCGGTTCGGACCAACACTCAGAGGAGCACTGGCTCGGGGGGGGGGGGGTTAAAATAAGATGACCCTTGAGTCTACAGAACCCAAGGGAAGGTATGTAGTGGTAGGTAGGCAAATGGTAAAACCAAATTTGGGCCTTGCTGGAGGAGTTTTATTCAAAGCGAAATGTCAAGGGGTTCCCATAACACCCAACCGCGTAAGGAACGCAAAATCAAGGAACATAACACCGGTATGACGGAAACTAGGGCAGCAAGAGTGGAACAAAACACCAGGCATAAGGCCGAGCCTTCCACCCTTTAACAAGTATATAGATTCATTAAAGTAATCAAGATAGAATAGTGATATCCCAACAAATTCCATGTTTCAACATGGAACAAACTTCATCTTCACCTGCAACTAGCAACGCTATAAGAGGGGCTGAGCAAAGCGGTAACATAGCCAAACAACGGTTTGCTAGGAAAGGTGGGTTAGAGGCTTGACATGGCAATATGGGAGGCATGATATAGCAAGTGGTAGGTATCGCGGCATGGCAATAGAGCGAACAACTAGCAAGCAAAGATAGAAGTGATTTCGAGGGTATGGTCATCTTGCCTGCAAAGTTCTTAGAGTTGACGAAAGCTTGATCCTCATTAGCATACTCAACAGTTTCGTCGATCACATACTTGTCTCCCGGCTCTACCCAAAGCAAGAACACAAGCAAAAGGACCAACATCAATCACGGTGCAATGCACAAACAACATGATGCAAAACATGGCATGACATGCGGGATGTGATATGCAATGCATATGCGTGCTTAGGAAGGGAAAGAAAGAACAAGGCATCAACTTGGCAAACCAAGTGTGCCGCTAGAAAGATGAGATGATTTCGGTCGAAATCAATATAAAGATCAGCAGAATCAGAGGCACGGTTTGCAAATGGCGAGCAAAACAAGAATGGCACAATTCTGCGATTAACATCACGATGCCATCTAGGATGCACCAAGAAACTAAGCTACTGCACTCCAACATATCAACAAAGCATATGGCCGTGATCTACTCAAGATGCTTGACAAAACATGAACACTGAGCTACGGCTAAATCACACAAGAGCAGGTTCAAACAAGTATGGCAAAAGTGCAAAAGATATCAGCTTCACAGACTTGGTAAAAATACTAACATGATAGAAATAACATCAGGAAGCAATGTTTAGAGCAAGCTAAAACATGCTACAGGAATATATCATAGCAAAAGAAGGCATTACATGAATCTACTCAAAGCATAGAACGAAATTACCTTACTGACCATGAGCCAAAAAGGATTAGAAGATATGATGGCACCCATGTAAGCATAACAAGTTTTATTAACAGTTTCAGACTTAGCAGAAAAACTGAGCATGGCATAAACAGAGTTATGAAGGCATCTTTGCGAGCTCAATTCAGCACCACAAGGCATTGCATGACAAACAAGCATAGCATCAGCAAGAAAACATGTTCATGAAGCTAACCATGGCAAGAGAAAGTGCATATCATGCAAGGATCAACTACAACAACCATGGCAAAATTGATTAACATGTAAACAATCTGCCAGGAACATTTTATAGCAAAAGTAGAGCAAGATTAAGACATGCTAGGGCACTCCATAATTGCAAACAGGGGCATGGATGGATAGATCATAACCATATGTACAAATCATCCTTACTTAAGGAACTCAAAACAAGCATATATCTCACTGTAGCATCATGGTTACATGGCATAAAAATAACAGCAGGACAATGACTTGGTAAAATCCTAAGTCCCTGAAATCATCCATATCACGAAGGCTACTTTGCATGCTTGTGCTAGTAACCACATTGATCACAAAAATACATGACAAGCAGCTCTGTAAAGACTGCATGGCATAGATCAAAACACATGTAGAGCTCATGCCCATATGCAGCACACAACACAAGTGACAAAAATGGCAAATCCTCATACTCTGATAAATAACATCAACTAACAATTTATAGCACTCTTGCATCAATGATTTGGGCATCAATATGGACTCAAACAAGCATGACACGATGGAATGAAATGAAGATCACATCATGATGCACATTTTGATATATCATGCGCGCAAAACAGAGCATCACACAAGAAGTTATGGCATGTCAAAGGAGGCACCAGAATGCAATAATTAAAAGACTTTGGATTATTTCAGGGTCAACCTCGAAAATGGATCTGGTTCGGGGAGTCCGCCGGACTTGGCATCGGAGATGAGGAAGGAGAGGGCCGGCGATAGAGGAGGGGCTCGCCGGAGTGCTCCGGGCAACGAGGGCGACGCGGAGGCGCGGGAACCGACCGGGAGGCGCGAGAGCGCACGCGGCACAGCGGGGTGGCGACCGGGCGGCGGCACGGAGTTCGTCAGCGGCGGGGCACGGGAGGTGGCGGCTGGCGACCTGAAGCGGCGGAGGC